>NW_008825532.1:4882208-4903157 GCF_000699105.1 Pygoscelis adeliae
GAAACTGCTCCTGCCCTTCGTTCCTTACTTAATGTGTTTTTATTAAATTAAACTGTCTGGGGGCTTTAACTAATTTTATGCAGTATCCGCTATCATCTTTTGGTTTTGTTTTTTTTTTTTCCTGACTTGGCCTTTTAAGCCCTGTGTAATCAAAAAAACGCAGCAGCATAATCGCCACCTAATATCATTTGCAACTTTATTAATGCAGCAAAATATTTTTGTTGCAAGTCAGGTGAATAATTAAGATTTATATTAAGCCATCCAGTCAGAAGGATTGCAAAATCTTTTTCCCATTACCAGACTTTACCCACCAGTGAAATGAACGCACTTCTACGGTGAAATAAACACAGCAGCCATTAGTATTTCGCAATAACATCACCAAACAACCCAGGACGGGAAGTAACGCTTTGTCTCTTTAAAATCATGGAATACATAAATAAAATAAAAAATCCTTCATTTTGTAACTTAGCATTCATCTTTTTCCAAATACTTCCTTCTGCAGGTCTCGTAGTTGCTAGTAGTTCATTACCAGTCTTACAGCCACAAATTACATAGTATTACAGTTATTTTACATAGAAATCATAATCTTATAAGAAATCTTCTAAGAAGTTCTGAAAACGTATGCAGTGAAAACTGGTAAAATTTTCTTTTTGTTTCTTGACAAGTGCAATCAGCTCATGGAGTTTTAACATGTTTAAAAATGATCTGGAATTCTTGTTTTTAAACAGACTATCGGACTTCAGCCTTCAGGATACATTCAGAAAATTACTATGTTTTTACTGAGTATTAATCAAATGTAGGGTGTTTCTGATTTTGGAAACCTGTCTCAGGATAAGCAGCAGACATAAACATGCTTCAGAGATATTCAAATCAATGATAAACAGAATGATCAAGTTAGAAAAAACATAATTTGAAATGGCTAGGCTTAGAAGCATATTAATTAGCCAAGTCGATATTTTCCAGTTCATCCAGCTCATTTACAAAGAAAGTTCAGAATCTCTAAAAGCGGGTTTTAGGGCTCCCTTTACAAGTTTCCCTTTACAAGGATTCAGCTTTGGTTTTTCTATCACACATTTAATAACGTTTGCATCCACTGGCCGCATGTTGAAAATCAGAAACTGCGCTGGTCTCCTTCCTCTTCCACCCATCTATCGCTGCAGCTTGTTTCTAGGTTATTTTGTTATTTTAAAAGCCCTGTGTTAACTCCAATTAAATGTGAAAACTATTGTGTGCATGCGAGCAGGAGTCAGTGTTCTTCTGTCCTTGTTGCTAGTGCCTGATGCTTCAGAGAGCGCAAACCCCACATCACGGACGATTGTGCAATAATGTGCCCTTGAGAGAGATTATGCCCCATCCCAGACATTATTAAAGGTACATGTGTGCCATCACTATTTAACCAGCGCTGACATACGCAAAGATATTACAGAGCTGCTTGACAAACTCGCCGGTGACGAGCTTTTTGGTTTGGGGCATGCACAAAGCCTGGCTTGGCACAGTCCTAGTGCTCTTCTCACTGCCTTGCCAGCAAGGCTCAGTACTTCAGGTGGATGAAAAAATTACTGAGAGGATGTATACGAGTGTGCCCACATGCCATGTGCTGTGGGTAGACTGCTCATCTGCAATGTGGGAGATGGGGACTACTGCCATGTGTGGCAGTAACTAGAATTATCTCAGATCTGTGGGAAGTTCTCTCCTTTATCATTAGGTTATTGTTTCTTTCACTTTCTCCTTCTCGGCCTACTTTATTTTGCCTGAATAATTAATTACTTCTGGGATCAGAGGCAGACTGAGGTTGCAGGCCTTGTTATGATGCTGGTAGAGCAGGGAAAAGATGAAAGGAAAAAATGCGGATGAAGAAGAAGTCAGAAATACAGATGCGAAGGAGTAGAGACATAAGATGCAGTGGAGAATCTGCGACAAGTTTGTCAGGTCACTTTAAGTGTGATCTGAGGTGTAAAAAAATTCTGTTCCTGTAACTAACGTTTGGTCCTCTGATTTTTTACTCACCTTGGAAACCACTGCGAGTTACCTAAAAGTATTGGCTAGTCTTCTGTTACATAAAATATGTCCTCCTTGGAGCACGAAACCTGAGACCGGAGTCTGCAGATACAGAACGCTCCTGAATGACTCTGTCGTGGTTTTGGTTGCTGTGGTGATTATCCATCTGTTTGAATACTTTATACAGGAGATTCTCAACTCGTTTGTCACGGAGAAGATTTTCTTAAGTTGTGGGAAACACAGCATTATGCCCGATTCCTGTAATTTTCACACCTGATGATTAGCAAAAAATTCCACTTCATCTGCCATGGCGTAAAGACTTTGTGTAGCATTTAGATACAGAGGGCACGGGACTCCGGTTCTGTGTTCACCGCTAGCCCAGTATGCCTGTAACATTGGCACATAGGTGACAGGGGTGCAGCTGGAGAGGCTGACTGCAAAGACTTTATGAGGGGGCCTCCTTTAATGAATTGTCAGTCTGAAGCAGTTACACAAAATAAATTGTATTTTTACAAAGTCTGATAGGAAAAGAACTAGCGTGCAGACAGGAGAGAGGTAAGCATTTTATGTATCTGAGTCTTACCTATAGCTCTTAATGCATTCAGTTCTTAATAGTGGGTATTCTTAACGTGGTATTTTGTTTTGCTTGACAGTTGCCTTCTCATGGCACAACATGGCAGATCCTCTTTGACTTTGAAGTAACTCAGGAAGTGGAGTGACGTATCTGCATTTCCATTCACGCCCATGTTGTGTTGTTTTTATCTTGTCTTCCTGTAGAAAATTATTTTTCTTTCCAATTAATACCAATTTATAAAGAAGTCTTCATAAAAGATCTTTTATTTCATTTTAAAGGACTATCAAAAGAAACAAATGCTGCATTCAAACTACCACCATAAAGTGGCATACATGTTCTGACTTACAGTAGAAGCAAGAATTGCTCAACCTAAACTGTCCAAGCTGTTCTTGTCACTTTAATTCACCAGTAAAAGGTTGTTTGTTTTTTTTTTTACTTGCTTATGTGGCAGCTTTTCAAATTTCCACCCCCCAGTGGCAGCATGCTGTATTCCCATTTCATGTCACTAGGGACTTAAACGTACTAGCATGTATTTTTTTGTGTCAGAGATTAGACTGTTTTTATGACTAATAATGTGGACCTTGGGAGCCACTTATCTAAGCACCGTTGAGAAAATATCTAGACCTCTGTTAAAGTGTAATCCCTTTCAGGGCATGCCTATACAGGAGAGTAAAGACAGCTCGAAGCGCTCTCTGCCCATGCTCCACGCTGTCTGGAGGCAAGCCAGTTCCACCTTAGAAGTCCTTTAGCTCAGCTCTCTGCCCGTGCTAATGGGTCCCTGAGATGTGCCTGTGGACACGGTGAGCACAGCATGCCAGAGAGCCGTATTTGCTGCAGAACAGAGAAAATGATTTTGGTGAAACATAGCCTAAAGCCTAGCTGTCTTTAAGATACTAAATGTAAACAAAGGCAGGTTTCCTGCATGCTCTTTCTTGAGAACAAGGCCAGCGTAAGATCTAAGCGATCATTCAAGTCCCTCTCAGGTTTTGTACTGAATGAATTTTGCCCAAAGTATGCTTGTATTACACTTCAGACAGGTATCAGGGTTCCCTTCCTTGTACTTTGTGTCTTACGGTTCTTCATGTGGGAGCTCCTGACATACGCTTTGCTCCATGAAGCTGTATGAAAGAAGCCGTAATTGAGTCTTGGACACCGCGGTATTTATAATCACTTAGAAACCTCAGAGAGACCAAACATTTAGAGTTTTATAGACAGTCATCATCTTTATGAAGTGTAGGATCTATTTCTGCGTTGTCTGTAGGACCCTGCTGAGAATCTCCATCGTCCTGCTCATTGGAAAGCTGCAAACCCAGCATGGGCTCTGCTTCTTTCAAGGATGTGCGCATACATCTCTTATAAATAAGCAGTTATGGTTGTTTCATTAGACCTCTAATAACATCTCTATTTCATTTTCCTTCCAAAGATGTTTACTTCAGTGTTGACACGTATTTATAATGTCATCTCAAAAGAGGCTATCCTGTCAGATTTACAGCTATTATAAAATATAATGCTATCTGCATACAAATGGACAGTAGGAGCCTTACAGACATTTCCCCTATTATTACTGCCTAAGGAAGCAATAAAAATTTAACATTTACTATTGGGAAACACCTGCAGAGATTAAATTAAAACTAGATTATATGCTTATCAGTTAAATGTTACAAAAGCAAATTCTTTAGAGATTAACATAAAAATCATTGTTGCCAAAATCTTATTAAAAGCTTCACTTAATACAATCCATTTTGCACCTCCGCTGCTCAAGCGTTCTATGTGTGCAACTTACTAAGTCTTTGTGCAGCTGTACAGAGGAGAGGCAGGGCAGCTTCACTGACGGCTTTGCTATCGTCCTAGCAAATGCCTACACTGGTATTTAGATTTGTCTTTAAAAGCTGACCACGAGTACCATTTGTCCTTCTCTTTCTGGTCCTGGCCCCCTTCTGAAGGGCTCTCCACATTGCATGCTCCGTTTCTTGAGCATGGCGCCAAGGCGTGCTCCAGGCTCCGTCATGGAGGTTCTGCTCGGAATCACTCTGGAAACCACTCGTCCTTCCAAATATGGGCAGCAGGACAAAGACAAGGGATTTAAAAAAGGCTAGAAGTGGAGAACAAGAAACTGTTGTTGCTGCTAAGTGGATGGTCTTGTGCTTAGATTGTGCAGCCTTTGGTACATTGCAAACACACTGCAGAAAAGAGAGATCTGGGAGGCGAGCAGGCCGGAGTTGATCTCTGACTTGGAAATTCAGAAAGCTGCTGGATTTGGGCTTTGCTGCCACCAATGATTGAGAAGTTTACAGTGCGGATAATCTACGCGCGCTGACTTGAAGAGGACACTCCCAGCATAGATCCTACCTGTACTTGATTTGCACACACAGTGGTGAGAATTTATTCTCCATCTGGTACTACGATGACGCCTTTGACTCAAGGCATTAGAAACAACCTGCCTTGGGCATACTCTGAACTGTCTATGGGAGGGTACAACTCAGCAACAGCCACGTCCGGAATTACACGAAGGCCCAGGCCAGAAAAAACTTCGATGGTGGAGATCCTACCGAGTTTGGTGGATCTGGAGAGTGTGACACTAACGAGAGACTGAGACCATTGATGAGATGACTGTAAAATAACTCCAGTCATGTGGTTTACCAAAGGCTAAATTCAGAGGCAGATCAGGGAGTATCAGGCCATGGTGCCACAAACATTTATTGTGAAGACAAATTCGATGTAGGGACCTCCTGGCCGTTTTTTCCAGCCCCATGCCATCTCCTCTGTTGTGTAGGCACAGACCGCAACATTTAGTTAAGTGAATTAGGGGCATGGGGGGAATCCAACTTAAAAAACCCCAACAACTTACGTTTACAAAAATAGACAAAATAGCGCATAGACCAATGGGGTGGGGGATGCAGAGCCGAAGCGTAGCCGAAGATTAGGGGAGTAGAAATAGCTGGAGCTTGCTTTGCAGGGAAGAAAAAATGTCTGTGCAACCATGGCCCAACATTTTAAGTAATAAGGGTTTGCTGGCCCAGTTGATTTCCACTGAAATAGGTTAGGGAGCGTTCAAACAAGTAAATCCAGAT
Organism: Pygoscelis adeliae; assembly: GCF_000699105.1. Classification (NCBI taxonomy): domain Eukaryota; kingdom Metazoa; phylum Chordata; class Aves; order Sphenisciformes; family Spheniscidae; genus Pygoscelis; species Pygoscelis adeliae. Next base: position 4,887,852 of record NW_008825532.1, read on the forward strand.
CAGAGGGGTGGTAACCTATTGCAGGGCAATGCTCACCAGCCTCTGGGGAGACTGGGGGAGGACTCTGCTGTCAACACAGCTGGATTCAGGAGGAGATACGTGTCCACAGACAGACTCCCAGCACTGTCGCAGCCTAAACCAGTCTTGCCATACGCCTCCCTCTCCAGAGCAGCGTGTCTCCTCACACCGCTGCAGCGGGCGGTTTGCCTTCCCGTGTGCCTGCAGGGGCGAGCTGTACATTAGCATTTTTATAACAAGCTTTCCTTTGAGGGGAGGTAATGGACATATCTGGTAACTTCAGCAGAAGCCATGGGTGCATCCAAATACTGGGTGTGAGCCTGCGTGCTGTCATTTTATTTGGACAAATTACAGTATTTAACTTGGAAAGGCCTGCTGATGTCTCTTGCTCCACTTTCAGGCTCTGAGCAGCGTGAATTACTGACATGGGGATTTAAGATTTAATTTTTCAAAAATGACACACATTTTTGTATGTACATACCTATATCCAAGATGTAGAAACTACTTAACTGTAGTCTGAATTTTCCATAGTCATTATGCTAAGTAATTCACTTCTGCTGCCACTAGAGGTATAACATTCACTTGAGCAAATACCAAAGGAAACATTTAGTTGGAAGCCTTGCCCATATTAATATTTCATTTTTCAAATAATGTTTTTGATCTGGGTTTTTTTGGAGGCCTCAGCCTACTTTGCCTATTCCTGTTGGGCAGTCTTTCTTTTATTGAACTACAGCTGACTACTCATGAGATGAAATGCCACTTTGTGATTAAAGGGTACAGAATTGAGTGCTCATTTAAGCTGCATAAAAAGCTAAATTACAGTATCAGTCATTGTGTCAATCATCTGTGACTGCCTCATGTGCAAGCTTGTACCAACACATTTGTAAGTCTCATTTCACATCGCTTGTTGTTCTGGTGCAAATTTACATCTATTCTGAAATGCAAACATTACAAAATTTATTTTCAATTAATTTCCTTTTTTTTGGTGTGAAGACCAACTCTCACTCAGCTATAACCTCCCTTTTGAAACCCGGGAATACATCAGTGGGGACAAGGATAGCAATGAAGCTCCCATGTGTCTGCTGAGACTGGCAGGAGAATTGCTGCGTAACCTGGGGTTTAACTGCAGACCTACGCAGTCTGAGCGCAGTGGAATGGCTCAGCTCAGTGGTGGTGGTTTTTCTGGGGGAGGAGGCGGAGGTTGGCTAAATTACGCGTAGCTGCAACCCAGTTGGAGCATAATCTCTGTCTGTTTGAAGTTTGTAACCTTTCTTTCAAAATTTTCTGACATGCTCAGAGCAAGGCGCTGCCAGCTCAGCGCTGCCTGTGCAGAGGAGCCAGGGAGCGGTGGGTTGCTGTGGGAACTGCCCGCTGTGCCATCGCAATGCTGCGGCCGTCGCAAGCTCTCCCGCTGCAATCGGCACGGCCTGCTTCAGCTTCCCACTGCATTTCCACATGCTGCTTTTCACCTCCTCCTCAGCTCTGCCCGATGAGCGCAGCCCAGCAAGACGCCAGCGTGCCAGCTCAGGAGCGAGCGTGGGGAAAGCGAGGTGACGCGAGCTCTAGCCTGAGCTGCAAATCTCTTTGTGGAGAGTGAGCCCCAAAGCAGCTCTCCTGCCATGTCCTCCTTGCAGGACTGCACCCACCTCTCTCCAAAGAGAAATGGGGAAAAAAACCAGGAAATTCCATGATGAACACTGGAGGAGAGATCTCTTTTGCTGGTTTCGTGATGTTTAGTTTGTTATTTGGAGTAAAATTGCAGCATTCAGAAAATAAAGGCATGATGGATAGCTTGAAATGTCTGTTTTAGTTTAGAATCAATTGCACTACAGTATGGTGTACACCATATTTATAGGCACTATGCTACATGTCACAGTAAAATTATTTTGAAGGGAAAATACTGAAACAAGACATCAGATGCTCTCAGAATTTTTGCTTTTCCCCTAAAATGAAATTTTGACAAAATTATTGATTTCTGGAAGCATTTAATTACAGTAAAAGTGGGCTTTTGATGGGAAAGGTGTTTCCAGCATAAGTGAAGCAGAGATCCTCATAAAACTTCTGGCCTAGTGCAGCCTTTGGGTTGCTCCTTTCCCCAGTACAATGCGACCAGCACAGTTCAGTACAGGCAACATAGATATTGCACTTGCTGTGTTCTTGGTGGGCCTTATATTTTATTTTTTTTCGTGCTTTTTGTAGTAATACCGATAAATTCACTGGAGTCTTATTACACTCACAAGAAATTTTTGACTAGGAGAAACAGTGTACAACTGGGATACTTTGGATTATATTAGGATAAAAGTCGATAAAGTAATACCACTGAAATTATAGCAGTGTGAGATAAAAATCGGATCCACTGAATTTACTGAAAACAACAGCACTGCTGTCTGACCTTACTTCTGCCCTATATGCAGTCATTAGCAAGACTGTGCCATTTATTTACAGCTTCCCCCTATTGCACGCGCTATCTTAGGCAGTAAATTAGACTGCAGAAGCATTTTGAGTGCAGTTCACCGGAGCAGTTGCATTTAGAACAATGTTACCAACATGCCATCTCCCAAAAATCAAGAAAATGGGTGGCAACCTTTTATACCTCCTCCACAATTTTGATAACTCTTCCCAATGATACAGTTTAGCGTCAAGTTGACCTTTATGGTTTTCACAGCTAAGGCAACAGTTGCATAAAAAGGATGAATGAGCAACAACAAAAGAGGAAGGCTGGGATCATATAATCCGAAAACTGGAACTGCCTGCATTAATACTTTACTATTTCAGTGAGGGAGGCAGCACTGAAGAGTGGTTAAAGCTCATAACCGTAAGTAAGGAAATAGAGGTTCTGCTCTCATTTCTGCCTTATATTCTCTGTATTGCCCTGTGTAAGTCATTTAAGATCAGCCTGCAAATGTCACCTAATTTAAATTAAAAAGGCAGAAAGTGTAAATTTTTTTTTTTTAATCAAACTTGTAACCAATCGTCAAAATTATGCCTACTGGTGAAGAAAAGGAGGCACACAGCAGTCAAGGTGGTTTTCAGTGACAAAAGCGCCTTTGGCTCCTACTGATTTGACTTTGCTTTCTCCCTCAGTGAATGAGAATAAAACGCTTACACCATGTGAAGCGTGTTGGATGTGAGTTAGTTTATATGACTATTAATATTAATATTTGTCACTAAACCAAAATATTGGCAAGTACACAAGTAATAGGAAAGCGTCACTGTTTCTCAGTCTTGCTGGTTGTTTATGGTCCCCTCTTTAGTTTTTGCTGAGATACAAAAGCCTTGACTTTCACACAAACTAACAATTTAATTACTACTAGAGCTGCATGACATGCCCGTAACTATGGCTGGGCAGGAGGGTTTCACTTTGTTATGATCCTAAACCAGATCCGGGCTCTTCCAGAGAGCTTCTTCCAACCTGGTGATACTGGGATTTAGCTGGACCTTCTTTTCTTGCTCTGCAGGATTTTAGGATGGACATGTGGGACAGCTTAAGCCCCTGGATAAAGTTTGGGTCCCTATGAGTAGCAAATAGACCCTAGCCTTTGAGACCAGAAATTCATACTTTCTTCACTGAGTTTTCTGAGAATTGGCATGTTTGTTCCCCACTCCCAAAATTCAAAAGGAAGGGGAATCTGCTGGAGAAGCAGCAGGTTGGCCTCAATGTCACTTAAGCTCACTGAGATTTTGTTCAGCTGCTGCATTTGAGGCCTGTCTGTTTCTGATTTTAACTGTTCTTCAAATACCTTCAGAATTAACAATGCAGAGTATCGGCATTTGTAAATCTGTGGGGTTTGCTAAAGCAGTTTGCTTATAGTTTCATTGACCCTGGCAGCAATAAACAATAGTATTTTCAGAAGGAGGACTGAGTTTCTCTGTATGTTTTGCGCTAGTTCTTGGTTCAGGATTTTTTCCACTATTGTCTGTTAAAATTTGTTTTACGGCCTGTGTGACACAGTGACTGATGCTGAAATGCTCCAATGTCTTTTGGAAATGCAGCAGTAGCAATTTCCAGTCCACCTCGCAGGAAATTTACATGTTCCTATGAATAAAAATTAAGACGAAAGCAGGGTGTGTGGGAAGACCTGGTTGTGACAGAATCATTCCCGGCTGCTTTCTTGGTTGGAGAGCGATCACAAAACGAGGATTTTTACGAAGTTTGTTTCGATCCTCGTAAGCGGTTTCTGGCAGGAGGCAGGATGTGGCCACTGCAGGCTGCCTTGCTGAGTTATGCGTATGTTCTGTACCTCTGTAAAACTAACGATTAGGCTATGATGAGAAAATAAATCTTAATAGGCAAGAACAGTTAGCAAAACCCTAAAGTCCATTGTTTGCAAAGGGTCCCATTTCTTAGATGGGCTTGCTTTATTTTAATGATGTTAGGAAAAAGCTCCATTTTGAGACAGAAGGCGTAGCGTAGACCTGGTCTATGAAATCAGATAGCGCTTTTTTGCCTATCTACTGGGAAAAGGAGCAGCTGAGTATAATGCTTGCACACAGGCAGCTCTGTATAGCGTTTCAGGAAAATCTTTGAAAAAGATAAGATTCTTGTTTTGTTCTTTGTCAAAGAGTTGCACTGACTGCAAGAGTTTCCATGTTATACTTGCAGCAAGTACAGCAGTTTTCCGTGGCGTTGCTGCAGCACTGCCCTATCTTATTTCCTTGCCCTCCCTGTTTGCTACATCACCAGCTCCCGGTAGCCAGGGGTGCTGTGGATGTGCTGGTCCTGGAGCCCAGAGGCGAAGGGCCCATGCAACAGCTTTCTGAGTCTCTGCAAGCAAGCTGCAGCTCCACGAGATGGGAAGTAAGAGTCCAGCTTGATAACAGATATCCTTTGCTGCTTTTGTTTTGAAAATAGTAAACGAGTAAGAAAAATATTATGGTTGCATCTGGTATGCAGCAAGGCTTTACATTTGAGTTTACTTACCTTCTAAGCTCTCCACATATCACTTATTTGACCAGAGGTTTGCAAACGTGGCCATGGGAGGATTGCAGGGGTAATTGGCTGCCAGCCTGGGAACTGTATTCAATTAGCAAGGAATGCACGGCTGTAGCTGCATTCCCTGTAGGAGCCGCAACCCACATAGCTACAGGTGCTGTCCCGCTCTCTCTCCAGGCCCAGGGACTGCCCTTCTTCATGCAGGAGTGCTGCACATTGCAACTTGTGCTGCACATGGAAAAGAGCACATTTGGATATCACTATCAGAACAAAAGTCTTCCTATTTTCTGTTTATTGCTCTGCCAGTGACGCAGGCAGTATCCTTGGATTTAGGGTTCTGCTGCCCTCTTAGTCTTATTACAGAAGAATCCCTGGTTGTCAAAACCTCGGTGGATTCGCATTTTTTTATGCCTCTGTTCAATTAACCATTTCAGGACAGCTGGGCCTGACCCTGACTAGCATCAGCTGCTGATGTTACTGAGTTCATCTGGAGTTTCAAGTGATTGATACCTCTGAGAATTAAGCTCAAAGTGCACCAGGCTAAACTGCCTGGAGCTAAAATACCCACAGTCAAAGCCCATTAACTGAAATGTCTGTGTTTCACTGAAATTCTCTTTGAAAGGCTGAGGCTAATTTTTCCTTTGTTGCCACCATTCTGAAGTGTTGTGCCTTGATGCACTGAGATGTAATATACTGTTATGAATTATTTTTTTAAGTAGTCTGATGGCTAAATACCCTCTTTGGTACTAATTTCTAAATCAAAAAAAGTTAACTTCTATTTTTATAGTCATTTTAGTTTTATCAGGTAACTGTGGTTGCCCAGGAGGTGATTCAGGTAAGCTCCTGTTATGTGTATCAAAGGGTAATTTATGGTTTCAGTTTATTAATTTATGCATTTTGTGTAATTGTGGCTCTTCCTAAAGAACAACAGGAACCTCGTTAGAACCATGCTTCTCCCTGTGCTGGTTTTCCTTCTGATCTATGCTTTTTTTTTAAGACTACTTTTTGAAGTGGTTTTTTTTTTTTCCCTATTTTGCATCCATTCTCCTGCAGTTTTTGTTTCTCTCCTGTCTGTGTTCCATAATGTGTGTGAGCACAGAGGAGAGCTGAGCATGTGGAGAGGGGCAAAGGGTTTGTGAGCTCTTAGTAGGAAACTCCAAAGCATTGGCACGGAGATACTAACCCTCAAAGGGCACAGTCCAGCATCAATGACTCTCTTCCCAGGAGAACCACGTTAGCAGGGGTGCCGAACAACTTCGGACCGCCCTGCCTTAGTGCAAGTATACCACTTGCCTTATATTTTTTTGTTTAGTGTGCTCCAAAGCTGGGAATACAAGTGCTATGGAAACCTCGAGTCATCAGTGGCTCATCGCAGATTTCCACTGTGCTGGACCGTCACTAGGCTTTTGTGGTCTTCCCCCTTGAATTTTCAATCCTGTTTCCTTTCGTGTGTGTATGAAAAGTCGGTGCCCGCCACTGATCACCCACCAGGTTCTTTTCCCTCCTCTCTTCTCTGCTGCTTTCTCCTCTCTTTTCTGCCTTGCTGCTGGATGGTAAAATGAGGGAGCAGGAGGCGTGTGTGTTGGGAGGAAGCGGGAGATGGAAGATGGAAGGGGGTGGCAGGAGAGGGCAGGGCTGCTGGGGGGTAAGGGACAAGCTGCCCGTCCTTGGGTCGGGGATGCTCTAGAGTATGCGTTGTGCAAGGCTGGAGAAGTGTTGGGGTGATGAATGAGTGTGTTGTGACATAGGAAATAGCTGGCACAAAATCCCAGTTCAGTTGGATTTTCCTTGCAAACAAAATGGATTTAGCTGAACTGGGAATAATTGAAGTTTGAAAATGTTTCTGACTCAGCTCTGAAATTGTTTGGAAGAGAATTGGCATTATTATAGCTTTTTTTTTTAAAAAAAAGCTGGGCATAATCATAATTGGAAATTCTTGTATTTTATAAATGTTGCATATAAAATCTTTTATTGCAGTTACTATTTTTTAAAATGAAACTGAGTGACTTCAGGGTGGAGTGTCTTGTTTTTCTCTTTGTTTGTTTGTTTTTCCTTGCTGTCTGAGGTAAATTGTTACTTTCACTTGGCTATGGAGCGCAGTTGTTTGGTTGCCTTGTCTTTCTTTTTTTTTGTAGATAGTACCAAATTATTACTGGGGACTGGGGAGCTTTTTGACCAAGAATGGAGGACAGCTGCATTTTCTACCCTTTGAATATGAGATACAGAGGCTACAATTAAATACGAAAACATAGGATTAAAATTCTCCTTGTTTTAACCTGAGATTTGTACTTCACTAGAAAGAGGTAATGCAATATTCTCTCTCTGCACAATTGTAAGTGTGGTTGCTCTAGGGAAAATGGCGGGGAGGGTTGGATTGTGGAGCTCTGCCAGAAGCATCTTCTGCCCTCGGAGGAAGCCCGCTGGAAGGTGGAGAAAAGCTGAGCAGGAGAACGCAGAGAACCGTTCACTGCTTGTTACTGATGTGCAGCGCTTGGCCTCATAGCTCAGCGGTGAACAACAGGCTCTGCCACGCTGTTTCCAGGAACAGCCAGCGGCAGATGCTTAGCCATGAAGAAAAAGGCCAAGTCATCTTGACTCGGTGTCTCCTCCCAGCTTTGGGCAATCAGCTGGGCAAGGGTTTGAAAACCCAAAAGTTTCACCTAAGCTACTGTGTTTATTTGCTGTTGATCACGCTGTCCCCCATGAATTTGTTTAATGCCTTTTAAAATCCATTTTCAGTCTCCACAACCTCCCGAGGCACCGACTGGCACAATGCAATTATGGACGGTATGGAAGAGTACTTTCTTTTGGGTGTGTTTGTTTTAAACCTGCTGCTTAATGACATTGTTGGATGTCCCCTCAGCTTTTGTACTATAAGAAAAAGTGAACAATTACTCTGTATTTACCTTCTCCATTCAGCATTTTATAGACTGCTATCATTTTCCTCTGCAGTAATTTTTTTTTTCCAATCTGAAGAGCTCTTGTCTGTTTAATTTCTTCTTGTAGTGAAGCTGTTCTGCATCTCAAAAAAGATAAATGTGGGCTTTTTATTACTCCTCTCCTTCCTTTACCTCTCAGACAAAAGTGTCAAGGGAACCTTATACAGGAATGCTACAGTTAAAAGATTCTTCGGTGCCTCTTTGTGCCAAAATAATTAGATTTCAGCTCTTAGAAATTGCCAAAAGCTCCTGAAAGGATGTGAAAACTTTGTTCTTGTAACCCTCTCCAGTTCAGTTTGCATTCATATCCAAAACTAGGTAAGAGCACGCAGCAAGTACACAGGAGAACTGTCTGGATTTGAAGTTCTCCTTTGCTGCCAACAAACCTTCAAACTCAATACACAAAAATCAAGTGAGTGCAAGGAAGTGACAAAGTCGGGACCTGAGAGATCAGGAAGTTCAGTAATTCAGTCTGTACTGAGCAAGGTCAGCAGCGCTAAACAGGAACAAAGATAACAACTCCAGAGAGAGCAGAGTATTTTTTTTTCTACTTAGTCCAGAATAAACACAGTATCTTCTATCGTGTGTAAATCTTAAGAGACAGAGTAAAAGAGATAGGAATATAGAAATTTAAAATAAAAACGTGCTATCTGGCATAAATACCCCATTTGAGAGAGACAAATGCAAATGTCTTCAGATCCAGGTGCAAGCATCTGTGGGGAACACCTTGCTGCCCTTTCAGTCTGGCAAAGCCGCACAGCTTTTCCACCTTGTGCCCTTTTTTCCTGCCCCGTCATGTTCGAACTGACTCTTGAAGACTGCACACCTATTTCTTGCTTGCTGCTCTGTCTCAGTTCTTTGAGTTTCCCATCTGGTCTGTGCTGCTGGCAACGCTGCTGCACTGCGCTGTCTGCTCCTGCCACCTCCTTTTTTCATGCCACTGCACGGAGAGCTGGTCTCGCAAGATGTGGTTGCGTCCCTGCCTAAGCTCTTCCTGGAAACTTGTTTCTTCCAAACACCTACCAGATACCTCAGGAGATGAGCCTTTGCTTCCTCTTCCTCATTATTTATCTTAAAAAAAAAAAATATTACTGAAGAATGAAAGGATCTTTGTTTTATTCTCCCGTGCACTTGCTTTTTGCTGAGTTTCCTTCTAACCTTGACAGTGCTGCTTGGGCCTTTCTCTCCAGTCCCGCCTTGCTGTCTTGTTACCACCCACTCATTAGATCATGTCTGAAATTAGCTTGCAAGAACTACAGGGCAGGGTTGATTTCTCTTGCCTCTTTAGTGAGGGCTTGGCACAGCTTTGAGTGGTTTTGAAAAAATAGTAAAATAACAAAATAAGCCCTTGTGCAGCTGTGGAGACCAAGGCAGGAAGGCCAGGTACCTATGGAAGATGCTGGTGAAGGTCTGTAGCAGAGCCAGCGAGAGCGCACGTGGCACCAAAGCTTGTGCTCCAAGTAGATAATTCTGTCCACTTCTGCAACTGTCTTCAATGACAAATACTCATTAGGATGAACTATTGGATTCCTTTGGGGGGAAAAAAATATTTTGTGAAAAATGCTTACGGTAAAATGCAACGCTTTTATTGCGCAGTGTTTTCTGTAGTAGGCTTGGGTTTTTTTTGGCAATGAAATGATGATAAAATAAACATACTGATGCCATGAAAGTGTTCAGTTTCAGTAAGGCGGTGATGATGATGATCTGTTAAGGTGATGTCGGAAGTGTTAAAGTTCATCCCTAAATAATACATCAGATTTCCTGTTCGGGACCAGTAACTTGATTTTAGGTGCTCTCAGCACAGAGTTAACATCCCACGGAGTGGTGTCCCTCGATATTTTGAAGACTGTCCCTAATTTTTTTTGTTGAGACACAAGGTGCCATGCCAGTGGGGGACAGTGCATGTTCCCGGTGGAGCGAAACGATGCCGAGGGCTGAAAAGTGACTTGTACAGCCAAAATCGGAGACTGGTGTGTCTGTACGAGGGCTGAGGCTCCCCGAGACTCCCAGCAGGGTCTGGTCCACTTTGGATGAGGCACAAGCAGGATGTGGAATGCATGGTCAGTTTAGGTAAACTTTCTCTGTGGGAGATACTTTGAACTCTGTAAGGGAGAATTTCTGTTGCAGGCAAGCCAATTATATAGCAAAAATCATAACCGTGTCCAGAAATGAAACAGCCAAGCGTGGCTTTCCCTTTATGATGAATCCTGTCGGTTTAGAGCGGGTCCCCAACCTACATGACTATTTTTTTGTCATAAAATAAATGCTGATAGGTAATAGATGAAGCAGTGTTCACTTCTCGCAGGTGGCCCAAACCTGCGTGACCTAGCCTAGCAAAATGACTTTCCTAACCTGTCCCTGTTGGCTCTAGCCTATTTAAAAATGTGTGTTTTCAGATGTCAGTTCTGGTAACGATACACTGCATTTATGATTCTTCCTCTCAGAAATGAGGCAGAAGGATGTAGTTTTCCTCAGAAGAGGCAAATTTTTAGTCTGTTTCTCTATTTTACCTTGTAGAATATAATAAAAACCAAATCCTGCTACTTTGCACATTCATTTAATTCATATTGTTGCTTTCCACATGGGTAGTACTCTGGATTATTTTTTTTTTTAATAATGCCTTTCATCCAAAGATCCCAAGCTGATTTGGCCTGACACAGCTTAGCAACACTTAGCATAAGACCAGTAAAAGGAAGTAACGGAGAATTTCACGCAGTTCTTGGCTGGCTGTCAATTCAAACATACCTACAGGTCAGAGCATCCCCGGCCCGTGAGCCCCCGCTTCCCGCAGCTGTGACTGCCCGCTGTAAGTCTCTCCTGTCTCAGCCAGAAATCCCTCTCCCCTACCTTTCTTCTCCCCTGCCCCCTCGAACAAGTTCTGCTGTCCCCCAGCATTTACGAGAGAGAGAGATGATAAATCTTTATGTGGGGAGAACTTGGTGGGACATATAGGGTCCTGGAGCTGGGGGACCCACTCCATCAATCTGACGTTATTTGCCATTTGATCACAAAGATGCACTAAGCTGAAGCATACACTTTCAGTTTTGTATCTCCCGGCATATGCATAGGTATGTGCAAGATTAATTTCTTTTTCTCGTCTTCATGCTTAGAGTAACTCACTTCTCCAGTTTGCTAAATTTACCAAGAAGGTTTCAGTTTCCTTTTCAGTAGCCAGTACATTTTTCAAACTGTCATTCTGAATGTTGTTTCTTCTTTGGAGAGACTCTTGGACTTTGAAACCAGCTCTCCTATGGAAAGCCTTGCCTGTCTGGAAACTTGTTCCAGCTTCGTTTGCTGTTCAAAGTGCTGCTTCGTGGATTCATTTTATGTCTCCTCGTAGACATTTTGTCAGAATTTTGCTTATCTACTATTATTGCAAAACGATCCACCATCTTAGGCAACTAATCACTTCCCCACCCCCTTTTCACTAGTCTTTAAAGCCAAATGGAAATTAAACTGTGTCTGCTGTTACGCAGGCTGTGGTGATCTGGCTTTCACCTTTGGACCACAGGCAGCATTAGCTGTGCTCATGTAAAAACCATGCAGAAAGAGGAAAGGTACTCTGTACCATGCACAGCAAAGGGTTAACCCATGTGTTGGGGAGAGGGGGAGAAAATCGTGCTGGATGGACTCTGCCCCTTTGCTAATAGGTCTCTTTTTCTGAAGTGCGTGGAAGACACATGAAAATCTCAAGAGTTGCCCTGAATTATTTTCCTGAGCATATAGCTTTCTCTTTTTGTGGTTAAATATGACAGTTATAGTGTGGTGTTTATGCACAGTCAATAAATCAGCAGAAAACGTGCTGCAGTCAGGGCATGTATCTGTAGTCTGTTCCTTGTACTTGAGCTGAAAATGGAATTCTTAATTCACTGAAGCCTGTGAAAAGAAATTCAGGTGCACATCTCCATGGGAGACTTACACAAAGTCGTCTGGCCCACAGTAATGTGGGATTTGCACCTCAGCTTCCATTACTGTCCTCCAATCTGCAAACCCAGACTCCTGAAAGGCAGCAGAAAGGCAAGTTTTGGATCAGACTCCCAAACTCTTGCTTGCCTTTAGTGGAATGGCTGCAGAAAGGACATGGAGCAAGTGAAAGGGGCAGAAATATTCAAGGGGTGAGTTACAATTTTGTGGAAGTTTATAGTGTAGTTACAAAATAGAGGGGGGGGGGTGGGGTGCAAGTGCTGCTGAGCAATATCCTGGAAAATACCGGTTTGCTTTTTTTTTTCAGAAGGGGCTGTGTGACACAGTGGCAGAAGCAGCCTGGCCTTTTCTAGTGTCTGGCTTAAGAGCAGCTAACTGCTGACAGGTGAGAATATTTAGCCCTGATATAGCACACTATCAAAGGACTTGAATTTGCGCAGCTTCTGCCATCTTGAATATAATTCCCTGTACTCTCACTCTGCCATATACTTACTGCAGCTGTGAAGGAGCAGTTATTATTTAGCACAGTTTCTTACCTTTCATACTGAAGTTCAGCTGTACAAAAATTCTTTATGTAAATAGGGGATTTCATCTTTCTGAAGAGGACAGTATAGACCTGTGGCTGGCTAAGAGCTAAACACTTCTGAATTCTCACTGTGGTACTGAAAACTGCATCTTGTGTGGTGCCAAGCAAGTCCCTTAGCTCTGGTGGCGGCCCCTTTTCTGTATGATAGGGGTAATACCTCCCAACTCATGGGATAGATTAATCAGTATTTTTATAGTGATTTAGCAGTGACCATTTCTGCTCTGTCTCGAAGCTTTTTAAATCAAGCAGGAAAGTCATCAGGGCAGCTGTATTACAAGACCAAGACAGAGAACCACAGAAGCGGAGGGAGGTTTGAGGGGTTTAGCTGTTGATCCAGATTTTAAGTAGATAATTTCTGACTAACGTATCAAGAGTGCCCCCAATTCAGATGGGTAATTGGTGCCAAAGCTGACCACCTTCAGTGCCTAAAGGAGCATGGCTAGTGTCTCACAGGTGTAATTACTTGTTCGGATCAGAAAGAAGCTAAGTGAGAAAAAAGTAACAGATGAAGCAATATAAAAGTGTTAAGAAGAAAGGAAGATTGTTAGAGCTAAAATCCTGTTAGAGGCAACAGCTTAGATGTTAAGCTGTTTTAGGACGAGGAACAGAAAAATAATAACTTATCAGGACAACAGGGAAAAATACCACTGATCTGTTTGGTCAGAAATGGATTGAAATGATTCTTCTAGAATTATGTTCCTTTATACCGTGGGATAGAATATCTACACAGGAGCTATTTCAAAATATTTAATTATAGGAGAGCTTAATCTTCAGGAGCTGTTCTGATTAATTTCCCCATAGAGACAATTTCTTTAACAATTGCTGCTGAAGAAATGTGGATGAGTGTAATTTCAATTAAAAACCAATAAAAGTTTGAACTTTATAGATGTAGCAAATGTCTGCTGCCATAGCTGCCAGGTGGTCAGCACTGCAAACACAAATTGTATGGAGAAGCAGTAAAGAACCACTCACTCTAGCTGCATTCATGCACACTAGCAACCATGGTGTCTGTTAGTTTCAGGAATTAAAAAAAAAAAAGTCTCATTAAACTAAATAAATGTCTTGCATTGTGCCCAGAAAAATCTTAGACTTCAGCTCTTGTGATGTCCAGCAGGAGCAGGCTCCAGAAGCCAAAATCCTCAACAGAGAGAGAGAGAGGGAGGGAGAGTATGTGAACCTTGCCTGCTGCTGCCCTTGGAAAGGTCAACCTCCGAAATGGGAAATGAGAGTTTCATCTTGACCTTTAAATACTAGGTTTGGATGTGAGAGAAGTGGCTTCTAGGTGTCTGGCAGTCTGGAGTAAAAAAAAAAATATGGTGAGGGTATGAACTTGTAATTGTTTAGCATTTCATATAGTCTGACCTGAGGACGCTGTAGGACATGGGGCCTCTAGGTTGCCAGTTCGAATTGGCTGAGGTCAGCTGGAGTCAAAAGTTAGTCTCTGACCTCATCAGGTTGATGTGAGAAAAATGCATAGGTGGCCTCATCAAGTTCTCGGTGCAGGGACCTAGCGGCATTAGCTGGCATCTTCTACCAATAGTTTAGTTTCCATTCAGTCCTTAGCAAATTTATTCCTATCCAGGAGCTGTCTTTCCAGACTAACATGCAGCAGTACAAAAATACAGTATCTGCATTTTTGTCTTTATAGAGATTCAAATCCCATTTCTTTCAGTCTGGCTCCATTCATGTGCACTAATCACTTGCATAAAAATATTTATCTGTTTATCCCTCCTGGCATTTCTGCCATGATTGCTAAAAATTCAGTAACCTTGATCACAGTTGCACTTGCACATACGCAACTTATGGAGGGGGCCTGGATAATGGGATGGAGTCTCCAAGTTTGACAGTATTTGTTTTCAAAATGAGCTGCTCTTCAACTATTAACTTATCCACTTTTGGTTCACTAAAATGAAATAATTTGATAATGTTATATGAAAAATATTTGCAGAAGCTAAGATTTTTTGGAAGACAAACTTCTTTCTAAAACCAATATAGAGACTTGCCACGGTACTGTATTCAGACGTTGGGGGTTTTTTGGTGACAAACGGGATGAGTACATCCTTGAATTAAATGAATTTACATCTCTGATTATTGTTATCAAGATGGGTAATGATATCTTTACAAACATTCATATTCCGTAATGCTTTGTAATGGGGATTTTAGAATTCACCTGTGGCATTGTGAAACAACGGTATTGTCCAAATGCTTCACGAAAATGCAGTGAAAACTGAAACCAACTCTCTGCCTGTTGTTCAAATGAACGGCAATAAAAAAATCTGTGGAAAAACCCTTTGAATGTGAAAGGGAAAACATTATCAGTTTTTTAATTATTATTTTAAACTAAGATTCATGCTGACAGTGCTGCTTTTGTTTTTTTGGATTCGATCCTGGAAGCAAACAAGGCTTCACGAGCAGACATAGTGCTAAATACTTCCTCAGTCTCAGTCCCCTTATCCCGTTACAGTCAGCAGTAGCTGCTTGGGCCTGTGTGCGCGCAGGGGCCCATCCCAGCACAGCCTGCTGGAGGGTTGAGGCCTCAGTTCTTTTCCTCAGAGCAGGAGAGCTTGATCCCTTTCTTCAGACATTTTTTTTTTCTTTTTCACCTGTGTGGTAGGAAATAATGCGAGGTTTTATGTATTTTCAGTTTTGCCACAGTTATTTTGTTGTCACCCTGCCTTCACCCAGGTGAAGGTGCCCTCTGAGCACACGAGGACAGTACTTGACACCCGCATCTGGCCGCTGCCTTTGGAAGATGGCCGTTACCTGACTGGAAAACAATCGCATGCAGAGGACTGAGGACTTAGTGCTTAAGTGAAACCTCTGAAGACCAGAAACGGAGCGATTATATCACCGGACGATCAGCTGAGCTGCTTCGCTCGGTTCCCCGGGGCCAGCCTACAGCTCCT
>NW_008825532.1:4904506-4921266 GCF_000699105.1 Pygoscelis adeliae
GGACGGAGGCACCGGGGCCTGTTCTCCGCCTCTGCGAGGCAAGAAGAAGCGGCAGCGGGGGTGGTGGGGTTCCCCCCGCCTCCTTGCTCCGTCTGTGCGCTGTAACCTGCACCGGTTTTGTGCGATGCGCTCCTAATTGCGACTCGGGTAGACATCTCCGTGCAGGGTTGTGGTGAGCTGGATGTGTAGTCTGCCTGGCTGGCTTCTCTTGTCCCTCTTTTCTCGTTCCTCAAGATTGAGGCAAGTAGGGCCATGCCATTTATCATGTCGACTGCGCCACGAGGTTATGGCAAGAGGGGGAAAATAAAATTGGGGCTCCGTGTCACTTAAACTGTAGCCTTCAACTTGCTGATAGAAACGTCTAACTTAATTTAAAATACTTAAATAAAGCATGCCACAGAAAATATCATTGCTATGGGAGCTTTAGAACCCTCCTGAATATTCCTGGATTAGGACTGTATTCGCCATGACTAATATAGTAGTTGTCATAACCGTTGGGCCTTAGACCCATACTGTGAAGGCCAAAGAGGTTTATGTAAAAATTCGTTGCTGGTCATCCCAGAGAAGAAGAGAAGAACCCTCTCTAGATCCCCCCAGCTAAAACTTCTTGAAGAGAAGTTGTAAAAATAACTGTGCTCACTGATGCTGTCTATTCACATCTTTGATAATGAGGAAGCTTAATTATCAAGAGCTGTGAATCTTGGCTCCTTTCATCAGCAATATATTTACACAGCTAAAAAGTACAGCATGCTTTCTGAAGTGACAGAAGTGATTTAGTGAGTCAGTATTTATTGTTTTTTATTGCACCTTTCGTTTCCTAAGAAGAAGGTGCGGAAGTCATCCTATTTCTGTGAGTTGAAACCATCCTTTTTGAGTTACAGAAACCTACTATCTGTCAAAAAACCTAGGTCTGCCTTGGCAAGGTTTTTGTTTTTTTTGGGGGGTTTTTTTAGGCATAATGCACACATCCATTTCCCCATCCATGTTTGTGGCTGGATGCAAACCCCAAATCTTTGTTATGCCAGTATTAACTGTAGATTTCTTGTGTTAAAGGTTTTTTCTCCTAGTTGTGTGTCAAGTATTTTACAAGTAGACCTTTCTTAAGTTTGAGGAAGAAACCTTTCCACCGCAGTGATAGCAAGCATACTGGTGATTTAATAAAAAAATGACTCTTCTGCTGGAGGTCTGTGTGGTAATGCTGCAGGTTATTACCACACATATACTCAGATTTGCTGAGGAAGATCCTTATGTTTAATGAGCATCTGTGTACATTCTGATGTACTAATGAGCATCTGACTCTGTTCCCAGTTTTAGTAAATAGTAATTGAAATAAATGGGACTGTGTAATACCCATCGTAGTATTGAATCATGTTTGACATACAGTAAATAGCCAAGGGGAAAAAAAAGTATTGTGGTTCTTGTAACTTGCTAATGTCTCTTAGAAATTTATTTTCCTACCTTTAGCATGCTGATTTTTAAATTGGACCTTAAACAATCTTAAAATATTTTTTCAAAACATAGTAACTGGTGTAGGAACAGGCTGCAGATCCAATAAATCTATGTTTATAATAATTATGATCGCAACTCCAGTTCAGCTATTACATAAAGACTTCATGGTGTAAATTAGTGTGGTTAGGCTGTCATCCTGTCTCTTACTCGAGCAGAGAAAGCCTTACAGCAACAACATGATTCTTCCCCTGTTTGAAGATGTGTTCTCAAGACTTTTTACTGATGATGCCCTTCCGTCGTGTTTTCTAACAACCAGTTATGCCAGGAAAACTTTCTGGTCTAGGCCAGATTCTGTACGTCTTACAAAACATGCTTGTGAAAGAAATAAAATTTAGTTTCTTTGCTAATGCTGCTGTAGTTAGATACTTTATCTCCCTTGATTTAGAGAAGGAGAAAACAAACTTGACAAGTGAATGTATTCTGCAGTCTGCTTTCCAGGTATGTGCGGTAGTGGCTGCTTTATCCTCTTGTTTTCTTTATGGTTTACACACTAACTAAATTATATAATCTCACAGATAGTTCTTAAGGTTACCAGTGAAGCAGTTGAGGGAAGTAATCTTGTTGTGGAGTTGAGACTACCGAGGAGGTAGAGCTATTATGGGAACTTCAGCTTGGAGCAGGGGTAACTGTGAGATGAGTGCATTGTTTTTGCTTGTTTCAGAATTCGTTTACCTGTAGCCTTAAAGTATCTTAAATCAACAGTCCTGGTTCACTTTTGATGGACAAGAATATCTCAAGAAAACATCATGCGTATGGTGGTATTGTGCTAAGTGAAAGCATCATGCTATTGCACAAATCATTTGCTAAAATTTGCAAGTAAGATGATGTTTTTGGAACTGTCTTCAGTATAGAGAGTTTGAAATTATTTGAGACCTGTGGCCCCTCTCCCAGCCGCTCCTGTTTTTAATTGACTGCTCGTTGCTCTCTGTTTCTGCCACTTTTTAAAATGGGATTATTTAGTCTCTTGAGTTTGCAGCGTGGCTCTGCAAAGAACTGCGGTGGTATGCGTCTAAAGAGGAGGCAGGGTGCTGTCCTGGGAAGGCGAGGACAGTGAGATGGGGGTGGTAGGAATCTCAGTTCTGCTCCGGCAGCAAAGGCCTCTGGAACGTCGTCAGCTGCTTTGCTCCTGTTCGTTACATAATGTATAGATGGTGATTTGGGACAGTAATTATGATGCAGCCACTTACAACTCTTACTTCGCTTCCAAAATGCTCTCCAGTAAGAGATAAATATTCAGTGTTTTAAAAGCATGTTATGAAATGTGTAAACCTGCAGTTGTCTAATGATGTGATCCTGTATAAGTCAATGGAAAGATACCTGTAAGTTCTGTTGAATGTTGGGTCTCATTTTATGCACTAGGAGGGAAAAATAGTATGTTATTTCATTAAATAAGAACGTTCAACCTAATGTTTATACTGTATATAAGATGCTTTTCCTCCACTGTTTTTAGATTAAAGTTGTAAATGGCTGCTGTCAAGTGAGGCGTGTTAGTGGCATGTTAGCAGCCTTGAAGTAAGCTAGCCCATTCTGATTTTGGGTATTTGGCACGCTTGGGAAGCTAATGATACCTATAGTAAAACCCCTTTGTATCCAGTAGCATGTGGCAGTGTCTATTAACAATTAAAACACTAGTGCTTAAATTTAGGTATTGAAGGAATTTACTCTTCCATGTGTATCCAGCTCTCTTGGGTGAGAAAAATGGGTTTAAGAACAGCCTTGCTGTATGGCACAGTATCTTATGTTCTTGGCCTTCTAGCTAAGATAAATGTATTATCTGATTCAATGAATATGGTACCTGATATGTCCTTGTTTGGAAGACTTTACATTCATGGATTGCTAGAACTCGGAGCTTGCTCCATCCCATCTGTGCTTTGACCTGGTGTTGCAGGTGTGCTAGCCCCACCCTTCTCATCCCTTTCTGCAAAACGTGGCTGATACCGAATGCCTGGGGAGGAGGGTGAAAACAGGCCAAGCGTATTACTGCCAGTTCTGCAGAGCACTTTCCCAAGCTCCCACAGTTTGCGGTTCAGAGACCCATGCTGAGGGCTGGTATGCCAGTAATGGTCTTCTGTGGCTTTTTCTGTGTATTTGCCCACTTGCTTTTTTGAAATCACATAAACTTTTAGCATCCTCAGCTGCTTTTTTTTCCTCTTTCAAATATATGTTTCTCTATACCTAAGCACATGCATGGTATAAATGAACAGAATCTTAAGTAATTTTATTTGTTTTTTCCTGAAGTAGTGGTGCTAGAGTAAAAGTATGGAAAGAAGGGAAGAGTCTTCTCACCTGCCCCCTTCCCCCAAGCTTTTCCCATTTTCCAGTGATGCAGAAAAGAGGGAGGGAGGTTTCAGCAAGATCTACCTAGATTTCTCTGTAAATGGAGCTCGTACCAAAATCTCTGCCTAAAAAGAGTTTTTGAAAAGAAAAGCAAGGTGTAGCGCTCTGGTTTTTTTCCCATTGTTGATTTTTGTTAAACCTCACATCCTGCAGTTTGTGGTCTGCTTGTGGATTTGTGCTGCAAATGGCTAGTTCAGGCCCAGACAAAAAACCCAATGGTGGTCTTAGTGAAGTTATTGATTAACTGGACTGCCCTGTTCCCTTGTGACTGATATCTGGCTGCTGGCAGTGATATGGCCTTTCCTCAGTGCTTGAGGAATATTATTTATGATAGGGTCACAGAAATATGGCTTTTGTTTTACGTTCTTGTGAGACTCTGTAGTATGACCTTCATAAATGATCTGGTCACAAGTTGGAGGACTGAGAGAACTTAAGTTATGTTTACTCTGCCGAATCTGAAATTATATGTATTTTCTTTCTGTTATGCGTTATACTGAATTCAAGAGTCAGTTGTGACTGCACTATAAAAATAGGCTCCCTGAATTTGAGTGCACAAATATGTATGTAGCTGTCTGAGAAGTAGCTCAAAATCCTTAATACAATGTATGTGAAACACTTTACTGTTTGAGAAATGCAAACTGGGACTGACAGATAGGACGCCTTCCAGTTCTGTTGCTGTTCCCTGCTAGTCTGAACATATGTTCCAGTGCTAAAGAGCTCTCTTGTGGAAGCAGCCCTTCGTGATGGACTCTGAGCAACCTCTTCTGTTTCCCTGAAATTCTCATATGGGGTTGAGCTTGATGACCTTCGATTTTGGTGTTGGATTGGGATACTGTAGAGGCTGGAATAGGAATTTGTAGAAGGGTCTTTTAAGTGTCTATTGAAGAGTACTTACTATATGTAAATAACCTGTTAATTTATGGTACTAAAATAGTGCTTCAAAACTGGGGGTTCGTAAGGTCGGACCCAGGGAGACTAACTTTGCTATCTCATTTTCTTTCAGTGGCACAAAAGCTTTTGCCTGCATTTTTTAATTTCACATAGAAGCTGTGCTGGTGTAGAATGTAACCAATTACCACTGACTCTGCAAAGGGAGGTGGCAAATGAATAGGCTGTGCTGCAAAACAGAGATGTCAGATCTATTTGTCTGTTTCTGGAAGGAATGAAATCAGAGCTCCTGACCCTGAGCTGCAGGGAGAAAGAGAAACCCAGCTGTGAAACCTGTTGGGTTTGAGGCAGAGATCTTCAGGAAAGCTGCCTGAGGTGATAGGAAATGCATTTGTTTGTGTTTCAACTTTTGTCAAGGAAGAAAACCAGAGGAATACCTAGTAAGCTAACCTGTAGCAAATCCACAGAATAATCTTAAATTGATTAGGCTTTTACAGGAACCTTGAGACACCAAAAACCATTAGTTTTACATGTAAAAGGTCTGGCTTCTGGCAAATGCAAGTACTTGGTGGTCTGACCTGCGCTGTGGAAAAGGATGTATGAACAGCTGGAAATACAGTTGGAGGTTTACAAGTTGGTCGTGAGGTATGCAGGCAGAATTGGTTGGTGCAAGGCAGATAGCAGCTGCAGGGGCAGGAGGGAAGCTGGTATCAGAGAGATGCAAAAGGGAAAGAAAACTGAGGTAAATGGGAGAGGCCTATCTTTCTCTCCAGATATGCTGTAAATAATGTACAAACTTAGTGAACCTACTAGCCAGGCATTATCGGAAGGGTAAAAAAAACCATGCAGAATATAGTACTGAAGAACTGGATGAAATGTAGGTAGGATACGCAGTGTCTGTTCTTGATAACTAATTCAGGAGACTATGTTCTGTATTTGTTTAGTGGAGAGAGCGAGCCATTCCTGTTTTACCACCATACACGTTTCGAGTCAGCCGTAGCAATATTTTTATTTCTGAACACGAACATCTTCCACTGCCTGTGAAGTACTAAGCACACCTCTCCTCCAGTCTTGCAGTATGTCTTCCACTGTGCTTGATTTGGGTTTTGTCATGGAATTTGTGTGTTTTCAGAAGGCTGACTTTCAGCATAAATGACTGGCAGGTTAAAGCAAAGAATTGCTCTTCCTCTGTTAAACACAATGAATTTAAGAAAAGAAACAGAAGTCGCTTAATTGTTTAAGGAGCACTTGTGCGAATCCTGATTGTCTAGTTCTTTTTGAGGACAAAACAAAATCCATTGTTGGAGAATCTGCCACCAAACATTTTTTTACCTGCTCTTTTCTATTTAACTGCCTTATCACTGAAGTCTGTGAATGAAGGATGTGTGCTCTGTGTGGATGCATGCAAAAAGGTCCATTTTTGGGTGTGGTTTTTTTAATTAAGCATCTATTTTGGAATTGGACAAGTAAGGCCAAAGACAGTTAAAAGGTTCTTGTTGGTGCAAGTGGTAGGTTTGTATTTTATATACTGCAGTGCATGTCTCTCAAAAATCTAAAAAAATTTGAAAAATCTGTTTTACTAAAAACTTATGAATTATCAGTTGGCATCCCTGTAGCAAGCATGCAATAAAGTGTTGTAGCTCCTTTTAGCTTATAAAGGCACTAAATGCGTTCCAATAGAGAGCATCCTTTAAAAAGCACATTCCCGTTCTTGAGAGACAACATTGGGTAGTGTAAAGCACGTTAAAATGCTTTTAAACGTGCACAAGCATGCTAGTCTTATGTCTTTCTCCCTGTCCTGAGTCACTGTTTCGTGCTGTCTGCCTTTTGTTTGTGAGTTGCAGTGAACATCCTTTTGCCAGGAACTGGTGTGATGAGGAGAAAGCAATATACTAAGGAATTTTGTGCATAGTAAGGTACCTTTCCCTTTTAAAAAAACAAACAAACCAGTAATAATCAGTGATTCATTCTTTTAAAAGAAATAGTTTGGTGCATTCTGAAATAGAGGTGTCTTGTAAAAATTCAAGTTCATGCAAGGAGAAGGTGATTAAGTTTTTGAAAGGAATTGATTTTCAGTGGAAGGGCAGTTCAGGAATTAACTACTTCTTGATAGATATAATGGACTGGACTCTGCTTGGCTGTCATTTTTATCATCAGTTTTTGAAGCTAGTTAAATACTTGAACTTGTGCTTTCACCTGCTCCCTGTCTTCATGGGAGGGGAGAGTCTGTGTTGCTAGGTTAATTCTTAATGAAAATATTTTAACTGGTTCTGTTTCTACAGGAATCTGCAAACTAAAAGCTTGCTTTTTCATCTGAAGTGTGTTGCTGCTTTGTACTATTGATGAGATGCCAGAGGCCTTGAATGGAAACCAACATCTGTTGTTCATAGCCACTGTAGCAATTTATTTTTTCATCTTTTTATTTGGTTCTTTATTTGATCTTGGACACATTCAAAGATGTAAGCCTTTAAGACTACAGGATAAACTAGACAAAGGTGGGTATGTTTGCATTAAGAGGCTTAACTCATCCTCAGTGCAAAGGTCACTTTTGTTTTAAAAATAGAAGCTTAAAATGTGGAATCAAACAGTTGAGTTGCATCTCTCTAGTTGTGTTTTTGTAGTGAGATGTTCTGTAAGAAGGAAGGTGCTTTGTGAAGTTGGTGGTTCCTGCCACGTGTCATCTTTATTGGCTGCCTCCTCCCCTTTTGTGCTGTTAGTATTTGAGTTTCACATGTGGGGTTTTTGAAAAGATTTCTTTTTCGTTGGTATCTACGGAAGAAGGCCTAGGCCTTGTAACCTGGCTTTGTGGTATAGCTGAAAATATGCACAGAAAACTTATGTGATATCTTGAAAATGGGCATTTGTTCTTTTTAAACTTTGTGGAAAAACTAATATGGTGTTTCATGCTGATTGTCTCATGCTGTAACAATGGAAAAAGGTAATTAATGTTGCAGACACTTCTACAATGTTCACCCTTGCATATTTTTCAAAAATGCTTGCCAGAAAGAACTGTGATTTGCAGCAATGGTGCAAGAACTATGTTCTGAGCTTATTGTGCACAAGAAAAAGGCAAAACTTAGTGCTGTCTGCTACAGTATTTTCATACTTCAGACAGTTGGAATCAAATGGGAAAAAGTAACTTCTGTACCGTGTGACTTGTCTTCTGGAGATCAATGCTTTTGGAGGGGAGAGGAGTGCGAGTCCAGGGGCCCTGTGAGAAGATTCTGGATGTCTCCAGTCTTCAGCAATTCTGTTCTTCACTTTCTATATTTTGAATGCCTGTACCCCTGATTTTATTTAATAACGTAGGCTACAAAAAAAAAATCAGTGGAAAGAGCAGTTGCTGCTGTTCTGAATTTTAAATGCAGATTGTTATTTAAGTAATTCACTCTTGTAGATTTAGAGTCTTAGAATTTTTTCTTCCTTCTTAAACTTTATTCTTAGAGTGTACCGCTTAATATGTAACTCTTGTGCTTCTACCCCCCCAAAAAAGTATAGCAGGTAGTAATTTAAAGAAATATTTTGCTTTGCATTTTTCCTGCTAATTTTAGAATAGTCAGAAAATAGTTGTGTAATAATCAATTCCAGCTGTAAGCAGCATGTTCTAGGGTTAAGGTTTTAGTAAGGTGCCAAGCAAAAAGTACATTCTTGTAGTGAGGCTTGATTATTGTGCAGATCAGAATCTGTGGTTGCCTATAGACTTGTATTGATCTGTATATTCACTCTGCAGAGTATTTGAAAGACAAAGTTTCTTTTGGTGTAAGATCTGGCATTTACAAGTATCTCTGAAACTTGAACTGCTTATTACCAGATAAGTAAACCAGAGCCTTGTTTTCTTTTAAATAGTTTTTTTTCATTACTGTTTTCTAACTAAAGGGCCAATCTCACATTTTACCCAGTACTGTATTTCTTCGCTTGGGCTCCTATGCAAACTCTCTGGGAAAAGCAGCACTAGATGTGTTGAATGTTATTCTAGGCTACAAAATCAATGCTTCAGAACTCCTTAATTTTGCTTTTTAAAGATGAAGGTGATTGTTGATTTGGCTGTGTTTTCACAGATGCTTTTTAAACTCTTAAAAGTGTAATACAGTATTTAAAAAAAAATTACAAATCTTCATAAGATGGATGTTGTTGAACGACTAATTTGACTGAAAACAAAGATGTACAGTGTGGTTAAGCTGGTGTTGCTATGCTCTGCTTATAAGTGAGAATAATGCATTAGTACTGGTCTTCATAGCATGTTAGCAGTAGAGCTAGTAGGTTTTTACTGGGGGCGCTGTGGGGGTGGGGGGCGAAGTTAAACCCTGCTTTGTGGGAAAATCTGCATCTGTTGAGCCAGAACACTTGGTGCCTTTAGCTGCTGCCAGGCGTCCTGATGGTGCGCTTGCTCTCAGACTGGGGACGTGGTGGGCGCCCCGGACTGGGAACAGGGCCTGGCCTCCTGCTGCGAGGCAGGCAGCCTGCAAGCCCTGGTGACTCACGTGGGCATAGTCTCAGGCCAGCCAGATCCTCAGCATGACAAAACATGAAGAAGTGTGCAGGGTGCTGCAAGGTAGAGTGAGGCAGTGAGTGCTTCTAGTTGATCAAAAGAGCTGAAACTGAGATAGTTACTTTTGAATCGCATGACTCTAGAGGAAAGCTGTGACTTACTCTCCTCTAAAATAAAAACCTGACCGTAACAATGCTACCAACTCCACCAATGTATTTTTTGCTGTATCAGACTTAAAGGTGAAGTTGACATTATTTGCTAGACTAGTTAGTTGATGTTTCTCAATTTGTGTTCCTTCAGTGAGAATACGAATTTAATTGTGATCTCAAGTCTATCTTTTTTTTTCCTTAGCAGTGCCTTGGATAGCATTTCAGGTGTGAGTTGAAGAGATCTGTTGATTAGAAGACCTCCTCTAGATTTGTTTCCTTCTTGAGATTCAAAGTAAACTTGCAATACATGTAGCACTTTGGTGTGCTGCACTAGTTCTGTGATGTGCTTTTGGAAGGAGGGGGGAGGAATGTGACAGTTTTCAAAATTAGCATGGATCATGCTGTGTCGTCTCAGCTCTGGGCTGTAAAGCTAGGGGATCATCAGTAATTCTTTTCCACTCGATTCCCAAAAATGTGCGATGAAGGATCCCTTGTGCTGATAGCACACACTCTGTAACCTCTTAGCTGTTTTCTTTATTCCTTGTGACTTTTCCAGCCATGCTGGGAGTAGGAAAGGGGCCAGGAGGACAGAGCTGGGGGCTGACTGGCATTGAAACCATGTTTGATAGTCTGGAAGAGCAACGGGTGCTATGGGTAAATGCAAATTTTTGATTGAAACCTCCATGTTTCAACTGTTGCCCTCTCTACAGTGTTTGTTTTAGATGCACCTATCATGGTATTTCTAAAATGACTGCTATGCTGCTGTACAGAAGCACGAAGCCTCTTGTTCTGCTTACTGTACTAGAGCTGCAAGTTGTATGATTACATCTGTGTTCCCTCTCCATGAAGCCGTTGTGTGAAATGTAGCTTGTTCTGGTTCAACTCTACTGAAATATCCTAGCTTGTCGAGTGTTTCTCAGAAATACTGCTTTTTTAACTGGATAATGTTCTTTTATTTCAATAAAAATGCTTTTTGAAACAGGGTGATACCATGGTCTCTTTGGTATTTATACTTTCCTTTCTTCATGTATAGTCCTTTCATCCTTGTGCAGCAAAAAGTGTGGTGAGTGTAGCTGTCAAAACACATGAAATATTGTTGACCAAAAAGCTAAATCCAAAGATGGATTAAAGCAGGAGCAGCAGGTAGTAAATAAAAAGGTAGTGTAGACTTTTTTTGCTTGGCATTGATTATTATTATCACTTGATTCCAAGCATATTTTCAGCTTTGAGTATGTCTGTTTGACATTTCTAACAGGTGAAGGTACTGCTTCTCTATAAATGCTGACATTAACAGAAGGCCCCAGTACTCATTTTGTAACTGGAGCATAAGAGCCTCTCTGCTAGTGTTTTCCATGGATACTATGTTTAAAGATTAATATGAGTTGTTCTTACATAAACATCCTGAATTCTTCTTGATGGAAAGCATTTCTACATCTTGTTTGATGTTGAAGTCATCTTAAAAGGACAGTGAACCACATGGTGTAGTTTGAGCTTGTTTCCTAAGGTGTGTGGGGTTTTTTAACTTTTTTTGAGGTACCATGGAGAAATACTTTTTTCTATGTAATTGACTACCTGTCAGTAACAGTTTTATATTGTACTAGAATGCAGTTCTGATCTTGTTCACATTCACTAATACATGCTTTAGAAAACAAGCTGGTCCAGTCTATTTTATAAATGATTTAGTCTTTGGTCGGTGTACCTATAGGAGAGTTCAGCGTAGAAATGTGGAATTAAGGGGATCTCCTGTGCACCTCAGTTCACATTGCAGACCTGCCTTGGAGTGTAAGAACTGGATTGCTTTCGGATGAAATAGAACTGGAAGATGCACCCCAGCCACCGAGTGATGAGTCTACAGGACTGTACTACAGGACAGCTATTCTGAAGTAAAACACCTGAAATGCAGTAGTGTGGCTGTCATCTCCTTAGAAACGACTGCCTTGTTTGTGCTGCGCTGCTTGCTGGCCTAAAGGTAGCCAGTGCGTGACATGTTCTTCCTTGCACTAAAGCTGTCTTCAGTTGTGTAGGAAAAAATAATTTGGGTGAGGGGAGGAGACACTCTGTGTTTGTTATCGAAGTACATAGTCGGTCCCAGAGCTGGAGAAAAGGGAAGACTTATGGTGCCTGGAAATGGATGGAGATGGAGGACAAGCGAAGTGACAGATTTCTGTTAAAAATCTGGTGTCAAAATGTCTCAGCTGTGTGGGATTAAAGGAATGATCTATTCCAGTGTCTTTTTTCCTGAAGATGTATTTTTTCTAAAGATGTATTAAAGCATTTTACACTGCTCTGTTCTCTTGGAGATGTTTTACCTATCTTAAACTTCTGTGACTATTTTTATTTGACTAGGACTCGACCAAGTATTATTTAAAAAAATAAAATTTTTTAAAAGTCCACTCTGGATTTAAAGAAGCACTTGAACACTAGGTTTCAGTTTGAGTGTCCTACAAAACCAGCAGAAATAACTTGACAGGAAGAAACAATTTGCTTACTATTCACAACACTTTAGCCTTAAAACGTGAACCTGTTGCTCACTAGCTCTAATGTAAGGAGGACCACGTGACGGATGCTCTTGTAGACTCTTCACTGTACTTGAATGCTCTGTGGGCTTATTGAGGAAGTAGTTTAAACCTGTGAATTTACTATCCATTAAAATACTCCTCAAATAAGAACTGAAAAGGTGGTTTTTTTGTTAGGTTGGTCTCATAGTGAACAGCAACATATGTCTGCTTGAGCGACCAGGGCTTGTTTCTCTTGTGCCTGCAGTAGGGTCATATCTAAGTTTTACCCTGATACTCTGTTCCCTGTTCTGCTTTGCAAAACCAGATTTCCATGTGGAAAGCTAAAGATAGGCTCCCCTGGCTTGCTAACCAAGATGTATTTGTCTTTTCATCCATCCTTGCCCTAGAATCTTACTTCGTTACAGTGAAGGATGGGGGTAGCAGCTGTCTGTGTTTCAAACCCTTATCTAAGGCAAGGGGAGACTGGAAGGGGAATAAAACTAGTAATATAAATTACTTACTGTGTGCTGGAGAGCCTAATACAGCGATGGCAATTGCACACAGCTGGCTTGGTCCCATCGAACCTTCCCCTTCTTCCCACAAGCTTTGCATCAGACCGGTAATATCTGCTGATGTACCTCCACCAACACTCACTAGTCCTCCAAATCTGGGACAGTACAGCTTGGATCCAAGCTGGCTCATTGCGTTCAGCACTACCCCGATGATAAGCTGATTTCAGGCCTGTGTGCCAGTATCATTCTGTGCTGGAGGTATGCTAATCTCATATCTAAGAGGTGGGTGTTGTGATGCTGTCCTGTGCCAAGAACAAAAAAGAATTGTTCTTGTGAGTTTCTTAACTAAGGGCTGTTTGATACTGTGCAGTGACAGGACTGGTATGTTGCATAAAAGTAACTAGAGAGCACAGGTACTGAAATGAGAGAAGAGTTATTGTGCAGCCAAGGTATAGATAGAACCTGAGAGCTCTGTTGCCTCAAAAATGGCATTCATAAGTATTTGGAGGGGAGTCAATGTCTGTGTCTCTTAGAGCTATTCCTTCTGCCCCATTTGCACAGTGCAGACAAACATTTGTGAGGATGAAATTAGTAGGTGATGTAGGTTGTGTGATGTTGACTTATTTTAGGACTTTTAAATGTTAAACTGTACACAATGTTTATAGCGTAGTCAGTACCTTTCTTCTACTGTGCACTATTTCTAACTAGTAAATCTCTGAACATCAAACAAAAACCATGGGGGTAGCGTGGGCATTGACTGTTTTGTACCAACAAGCAGCATAACCCTGTCCTTCATGGGGGAGGGAGACACATGGTACCAGGATCTCTCCTCCTCTCCCCCTTTGCTAAGTCTTCTCGTAGCAAAACTGGGATGACCAAGATAGTCTTTGTGTTTGCTAGAATTCCTATTCCAAAGTTGCTGAAGCTGGGGCAGGGAAGCTCTAGGTCACATAGGAGGGTATTCCCTGCTGCAGAACCCATGGAGCAATGCTGGGGCTGTGTTCAGGAGATTACAAAGAGGTGAAGGTACTTTGGCATTTGAGAAGCAGCCTCTGGCACTATAGGGGGTCCAACAGAATACTTCAGTTCCCTAGAAAAGAAACATCTGCTCGATTCTGACACAGACATGAACAGGTTTGAGTGGTGATCACGGGTACAGTTACCAGCGAACAGAAAGGTAACTTAAAAATTAACCATTCTGATGATTTGGAAGGCAAAATGCTCTGCTGGTTTCACTGTCTTCACACAGTACTCGGAAATTCCATAGCAGGAGTGGTTTCAGATTTCAGCAGCTGGATTTTTTTCTTACCTTATTTTTTCCAAATGGATGTCACTGACAACCTAGCATGCCACAGGCATGTTATCCTGAACTAGTCTCAGTTTTCCTAAGATGGGTACATTTAATAATAGCTTGAATTACTGAGAAACTTAAATACTTTAAAGAAGTTGTAATATCTAAAATCCAATTCTTCTTTCTAGGGAAACATTAGCAGAACTCTAAAAATCTGTATGTTTAAATAAATACTGAGTGCTTACTGTAACACAGACTGTTGTGATTGGCATGCTAGATTGCAAATTATCTTCTTACTTGGAAGATTATTTTTAGTAATGTTATAATTTTTGAATCAGATCTGAAAGCAATCCAGTGAACAATAAACTCTACAGTTCTGTCTTTTGGCATTGCTGTGTAGAAACACGAAAGATGAAGACTTGCAGCCTCAAAAGCACGAGTTCTGAATTTCATGGAGCTGGTGAGATCAGGAGAAGACTGCTTTGGACCTGGAATTCTTGTGTTCGAATGACCAACCTCGGGGTCTGCCCCTGTAGGCTGACCAAAATGTGCTAAGAAATAGTTGGAAACAACCATGCTGCCCAAAAATGTATTGTTTAAAAAAAGAAAACAAACAAAAGCCAACCAACCAAACTACAATGAAACCAGTTAATATGACAGTTTAGCTAGTGTAGCTGAGATTACAACATGTATGTGTTACACATATTCAAAAGTTAGTAATGTTTTACTTGTATTGCTCTCTTCTGTGTGATAAAGGTAGTGGCTTCCCCCCCCCCCAAGCATTTTATAAGATGTTCTTTCCTGCCTCTTGCAACTGAAATCTGCTTCTGTTGTTTCTCCGATGTCTTGAAGGTCTTTTTAAGCTACTGATTCTGAATGAGACTCTCTTTTGCTGCTCAGCTCTATTCCTTCTGAGGTTCAGTTGGGGTCAGTCCTGGTTCTGGTTGGGGTAAATAAAACCTTCTCTTCTTCACTAGGTTTTTCACCTTGACGTTTGTCTGAATTCTAGATAATCTGGGCCTATCTACTGCTGAAAAAAGCAATTTTGACCTTACCTGCTTCTTGAAGCAGCTGAAATGCTTCTATAGCTGTATGGTGAAATAGAGCAGGGCATGGATTTGTCTGAAAACTAAGTCACCAGAAAAAAATGTTACTTTTTAAGTATGTTATTTTTTCAGTATGATTTGCTTGCAAAGGCCGAAGCCAGGAGCTGGAAGGTGGTATGCTGCTTCCAAATCTCAGGGTTTCGTAGGATGGTATCCAAAGCTTGCAGTTGTCAACACAGAAGGCTAAATGACACTGCATTTTTGCCTGTTCTTGGCATAAGCACAGGATGAGATTTTTTGCTTATAGTACTTCTGTTTTTCCCAGCTATCTTTTGAAAGTCTTTTGGTATGTGCATACAGGCTAGAATTATTTATTCGTATAAATTATCAAAGGAGAAGCTGGTAACATAGTGGCAAGACAAAGGCTGCTCAGATTGCTATTAATAAATTCTGGGCATAAAAGTGACTAAGTAGGAATGTGATATTGAAGATGATGAGAAATTACAATGTTAGAATTGGTTCATAAACAACTGAAATAATTAATGTTTAGTTCTGACTTCATAATTACTGACCTATAGAGGATACATAATTTTTGTAGAATAAGTTTGTGTTTGATTCTCTAAGGTTGTGGGGGTTTGGTGGGTTTTTTCGGTGGCGGGGGTTTTTTTGGTCATTAGTGTTTCTGCTGGCAAATGGAAGTAGTGCTACATAAAAGCAGTGCTTTTTTCCTAAGCAGCATTAGTAGCAGTATTTTGAATTTAGGAAGGATTATTATTTAATCACTTTAAAGTTCTTTGTTGAACTCATTATGCATATGCTCTGTATTACGTTCTTGACACTTTTTATTTTGCCCTAAGAATGATCCTACCATATGTATGGAGAGGAGAATATACACAGTTCTTTGGGGCTTTAGTTTTTGTTCCTGAAATACATGTTTAATTATATATATTGGCTAGAGTCTTTCTGGAAAAAAACATTTTACAGAAGTAGATCTTCTTGTCATTAATTTTGGTGGTTTTGATTCAAAAAGCATCTTTGAGGATAAGCCAGAGAATATAGTACACTAATCAGACCTTTATTTAAAACTGGATATGGAATTGGGAAATCTTGGCGTTTGCTGCCCTTGTTCACTTAATGAGAAGTTCTTCAGTATTACTCTGTTTATTTAAAAGGTATAGCTCTCCTCAGCTTTATCTTTAAAGATCCTGTGAGAGACTGTAAGATGAAGAATTATTTTCTTTGAAGACAAACCAGTGCTGATCAGCTGCTCCTTGTACCCTCAGCTTACTTGGTTATGCACAGGAAAAATGGCAGCATTTTTTGCGGGCAGTTGACCACGCTGCAGCGAGATCAAACATGGTAGGAGCTGGAAGCCAAGCAAATGTTTTCAGAAAAGGAAAACAGCAGAATCTCCAAATATCAGTGAAGATTGTTACTGTTAATTTTACAAAGAAATACTCTTCAATTCATTAGAGTTCAAATCAAGAGTTGTAGGCTAGGAATAGTGTTTCCTTTGTAAATGTTTTATTCCCCCCCCACCTCCCCCCATGTGCTTTTGCAACAAAGTAACTCAAACAGCAGTCTTTGCCGGAAAACACTGTTTGAACTACAGCCTGGCTATTCCCAAGAAGCTGGACTAATTTGGTAGGTGTTTTTACCAGACAAAATGAAGTAGTTTCACCTACATCTACGGGTTTATAGAATTTATACAAAAAGATTTTTGTAATTATTCACTTTAAATTGTTTTAAGGCAAACTTTTTTAGGATAACACAAATCATCTTGTTGGGATTTGGTGTTCTTTTGCTCTGAAAAAAAGATCATTAACTAAGTCACTTTTACTCCAAAGCAATGACCCTGTGCTTGTACTTTATTCTTGCCTTGGGCTGAGAGCATGTGTGGGGAGTTGCTGTGGCTCAGCTGATGAGATGCTGTATTTTGTTAAGCTGCGGTTGTGAGGGGGTTTTGATGCTGTTTTATTGAGAATTACTGGCTGATCGAACTACACTGTTCCTTTGAGCTTCAAGCGCAGTTTGATGATAA
>NW_008825532.1:4921296-4929585 GCF_000699105.1 Pygoscelis adeliae
TTCTTTACCGCATTGCAGGGTTTTCTCTCCGTTTCCCTTGCACTAATCTAAAGCTTGAAGAACTGGTTCAGGGAGCTAAACTTGACCAAAAACTGTTTTCATTGAATCTCCTTATGATAATTCCTCATTCTGAAAAGAAGCCGTCCTAGCTTAGGCCTGAGAACTCAGCAAAGACATTGATCGTCTCATGTCCTTCCTTCATACTCCATTCTTGTATTCGTTTATGGCTCTAAACTTGTCAATCCTATGACAATCTACGCAGCCCACAGTGTGTACTAGAGATTGGCAGTGGGATATAGCTGTTTAAAAAGTACACAAAATCCTGTCCTTTCAGGTTCTTGCACAGCATGTGTAGTCAGCAGGTGATTGCTTCTGAGCCCAGTGCACCAGGGAGGAGAGAACCAACTCAGAGGCTGTCCCAGCAAAAGTCAGACTGTCTGAAATGATTCTCTCCATGTCTGCGTAACTGGGATTCCTTGTGGAGCACGGGATGTCCCCAGTGCCAGATGATAAGTGAGCTTGGGTGAATAACTGCTTGCTTACTGCAGGAATGGTTTGGAGAATAAGATGTGATAGCAAGGCTGATAATTGTGTGAATATCTGGGGTTTTCAAGCTTTGCCTGTTTTGATTGAGGCAGCTTAAATCCTGCACCGATTCCCTGTGAGCTAGTGTTTTCTAAAATAGCTTCCGAACTCTGCAGCATACTGCTTTTTAAAGGAAGGGTATGTGAATCACAACTGCTGCTGGTGTGTGTTAGCCCTGCTTACCATAGGATCCAGAGTGCTTGGTAGGACTGATCCATCCGCATCACTTTCTGCTGTTCCTTTGAATGTTCTGCAGACTTTGTCAGCAATAACAGCTTTTTTCATGACCTCCAAAATTTCAAGCTGTGATACTGAGACTCTCTAAACAGTGATTTGGTTCTGTGTTACGTGGAGCAGTTTGCAACTACTCCATAGGAAGTTTTATGTTGGGAAGTAAGGGCAGAAGAGTTTAGGTAGAGGGCTGGCAGTTGAAATACCAAGGTGGGAGAAGGGCAGGGGGTTTGTAATGCAGAAGCGACAGAGGGTGCTCGATAGTACGTTCAAAGGCATGAACTGAGCTTGGTGGGCTGGGGTGGAAGTACAAGAAAAATGGAAAAGCTGAGCAAGAGTCATGTAATATTAAAAATAGCTGGTTATGGTTTTTTTTTTAATATTCCTTCTACTAAATTGATATGCTTGCTTGCTTCCTACTTGGAGAAATTGTGGGAAGGGGAGCATGCAACTAGGGAGCAAAGATGGCAGTCACTGTTACTATTACTTCTTTAGCTTTCTTCCTTTTAACTGTCACTATTAGATTTTTAACTCCTGCATTAGTACACATTGCAAATGCATCCTTTCTTTCCTTCCAGCCTTGATTTATGGAGAAAGGAATGAAAGGGGGATGGGTATATGTCAGAAGAAGCAGCAATATTATGCTGCTTGTATCTTTGTTTTATCATTGCTATTACTTTGGCAGCTGCATTTCTGATTTCCAAATTTGACAGTTTCTTCTAATAAAATATTCACATGCTTAATCCAAATACCTCTATTAATTGCATCGCCTCCATAGCGGTTTTCACGGTAAGAGCTGGGTATTTGCAAATTTTTTCAAATGCTTGACAGTGCCTGTGTTTTGTGAGTCTCCCATTGTAGGCTTAACTATGTTTCATACCAAGCTGTGCATACATGGATTAGGTGTGTGTAACATGGAAGGGAGATAGACGACAACTTGCAATTGATTGCAGTTTGTTGCTAAAATAACTAATAAGCTTTTTTGTTTTATGTAATAGGCTGGATGGAAGGAAAACCACGCAACGTTTATGAATGAACTGAAAAATCTTCAGGCTTCAGGACTAACAACCCTTGGTCAGGCACTCAGGTCATCGTTTGACTTGTTAAATCTCAATAGATTAGTGTCTGGAATAGACAATTATGGACAGGTAACAAATCTGTTTATAGTCATCTGTCTTTTTTATTTTTCTGTGTTTTTTGAAATTGTAGTGGGGGAGGGATTTTGGTAGTTCAAGTTAGTTTTTGTATTTTACTTTTTTTTTTTTTTTAATGTTGGATAGCTGGATAGTTAAAACTTGAACTGTGAACTTTTTTTTTCTTCTTTTTTCTTTCTTATTACATCTACTGAACATACCCTGGAATATACTAGCACTTTTTTCCTTATTGAACTACAAAGAAAGCAGTAGTATAAATGACCCCGACTGTAGATACACAATTGCTGTATGGGAGTATGTACACTGGATGGCAGCGAATCTGCTTTGCAGTTTTATGTTATCTGTAGTTAATGTCCTGACTTCCACTCTCTCACATTTGAAGAGTCCAGTTAAAAGTACTCTGTTTTTTGCTGCACTGTCATCATGAAATTCCAAGTTGTCTGTATTATTACCAATTTATATACTGCTTTTGTGGGCTAGACTAATTTTGTACTATTACTGGAGGAAAAAGACTAGTAATTCTAAAAATCTTTAGAGTATGTGTGTGAGTGCACATACTTGCGTAGTTCTGTATGGCTCCACACCTATTGAAAGAAAATTACAGGATTATTTTGAAAGACATCTTACTGTTTATTTAATAATGACAAAAATATAAGCCTATAACTGAGTGTTAAGGTTACTTTTAGCATTCCTGTGCTTTTGTCTCTAGGGAAGGAATCCATTCTTTTTGGAGCCATCTATTTTGATTACCATCACAGATGGAAACAAACTGACAAATACGGCTGGAGTTCAAGAGGAGGTAAATTTACATTAAATTCTTTCAAGTTACGATCTTGCAAGTTGATGCTATGCTGAGATTAATATTAATTGTTTTTTACTGCTAATAGTACTTCTGCTTCATCAACCTGTTGTGTAATAGAGAACAGAAAGTAGCTATGCTGTCATTGCCCAGCTCCTAAATTCATAGTTCACGTGGGTTTCCAGACTATAACTTCAGATTAATTGGTGGATAGGAGAGAAATGGGGTCCTTTACAGAGTAATAAATAAATTTGAGTATAGGTTTGTCAAGTACTTGAAACTATTCTTAAATCTTTCTTTACCAGCTTCATCTTCCTTTGAATTCTCCTTTGCCTGGAAGTGAACTAACCAAAGAACCATTTCGTTGGGATCAAAGGCTGTTTGCTCTAGTGCTGCGTTTGCCAGGAGCTGCATCTGCTGAACAAGCTTGGGAGTGTGCCTACTGATGAATCTGCTATCACACAGATGTGTGAAGTTACAGGAGGTAATTGATGTTACTTTGCTTTGGTTCACATTTGGTATTTGCCTTAAAGTATTTCTTTTCCTTCGATTCAACTTCACCTCTTGCTGTTTTCTCCATGTGAAATACTCTGTCCGTGTGAGTCTGTGTGGTGTTTTTTGAGCTTGGTTTCCAGTAGCACAGGAGAACTTTAAAATAAAATCATATCCCTGTTTCAGATCTTCTAGATGCGAGAGAATTTTCTTAATGCACCAGTAGGAGGGATTGGAAAATTTCTTAGATTCTCCTTCCAGAGGTTGGCTTTGCTCAGTCATGAGATTTGTTATTTAAATGTTGAATTGAGTGGGACAGGTATTATTGAGATGTTAATTCTGCTGCAGGGCTAATAAGCTAAGTTTAATCTTAAAAGAATTAATTCTGGAGCCTGTTTCTTGAGATGTGCATCAGAATTTTTTTGAATTGGTGCTTGAAAAAAATGTTGTGTGGGAGGGGGAAGTTTGGGAGCGTGTAAGAGTTGGTAAGGTTTGGGTAGACAAAAGCAGATAGATTGCATAGACTTGGTGTAATAGGACGTTCTTAAGGGTGTTTATAAACTTGGCCTTGGACCAGCCTGATTTAGCCTTAATGGCCTCTTTTACTAATGAGTAAAAGCTCAGCAGGTTGGTGGTTTTTTTTTTTTTTTTGGTTGTATTGCATTTGAAAAGTATTTTGCCTTTTACATAAACTTGTACAAAGTTTGTTGCTATTATTTTGGATAAAACCGAAAGCCTTGGCAAGTGTGACTTATGTAATAAAACATCTTCCTTAATTGAGATTACTCAAACCTTGCTTTCCTATTTTCCCTGTGTAATTTATCTCTCGCATAGGTCGTTCTTACTGCGTTCGGACACAAAGAATGTTGAATCAATGTTTAGAATCTCTAGTTCAAAAAGTGCAAAGTGGAGTTGTTATTAACTTTGAAAAGTCAGGACCAGATCCCGCTCCTATTGGAGAAGGTATAGTAACCGGCTTTTTTCCCCTGATGTTCAAGAATAAATGTTTTGTATGCATGCAGACGTCCTTAAGTGTCTTCAGCGTCCTTCCTACCAGCTTTTCACTTTAGTGTACAGGATGCATCGAGTGCCTAATACATTCTAAACAAGCGATTAAGCTTTAAAGCCTGTACATTTCAGTGATAGAGCTCTGGTAACTCTTTAAATACCCCAAATCATAATGGATGTGCTGTTCATAGCTTTTGAGTAGCTTTATGCTTGTTTATGTTTAGTCTTGTCTTTGTTATATTTTTACCAGTGTTAGTTTGATCCTTGGTAAGTTAAATGGTGCCGTATGTTTGCATATATTTGTATGGACGATCTACCTGCTTGCTAGCTCTCTTGTCACTCTTTTCTCACCTCTTTTTTGGGGGCTGAGGGAAGTGAACGTTTGCAGGAAGTAGTAAAGTTTGAATTACAGTGTTGTCAATTAAATCCAGGAGTAGTGTATTTAAACAGTTAAACATCTCTAATCTCAGTGCTTAATTTTCTGTACATTTTCATTCTGCTAATTGATCACAACACAGTAAGTTTCAGCTGAATGTTCTTAGCTGCAAGTGAAAAACTGCAAAGAATGAGGAATTATTTTGCTAGCTGCAAGTAAAGTGCATAACAGGGAAGAGGAAAATGCACTCTTAACGTGGAGCAGTTTTTCAGATTCGCAGAAATTCATGGCTGAAAGGAAGGATAGAGAGCTGACCAGCTCATGTTTAGGAAATGAGGATGTTCCTGGAATGTTAGAAACATAATAGCTTTTAGGATCCCCTGAGCATCCTAGCATAGCCAGCTTTATTCCTGCTTTCATTTTTGAATCACCTTTTTCTTGCTGTATATTTTTTTTTCTCCTTTTGCTTATTTAAATGCCATTTTATTGGAAGGCTTTCCTATAATGCTGTGCAGGACAGCACCTCAGCAAATTCCTGTGTCTCTGTGGGCCCAAATGTTCTCCTCTGTGGCAAAACAGCTGGTGAAATTTCGTTGGTGTTTTTTCTTTATGTTTGTCACACTTAAATGGTGATGCACTGTGGATATGAATGTACAAAAATTGAGACTTTCCCTCTTTATGTGAATTGAGAAAGTCCTAAGCTAGAGAGAAATTTGATGGGATTTAAAAATTGTAGAAAAATCACTGTGTATATAACGCAGAGAAACCAAACTGATATCTGTATCTGAAGGGTGTTTTGCATAGTATTATTGGCCAGCTATCTAAAGCAGGGAAAATTATAGTGTAAAATATCTTTACAATGAAAAAGAGTCTTTAAGTAGGTGATCTCTGCTGTGCCATTTGCTTTGAAGAGCAGTCTTCGAAAACTAATGCTGAGATTCTGTACTGTTACAAACTTCTTTGTCCTCAGTGTGAAGGGGAGTCTATGCTGGTACACTGCAGTGGACTGGCGGAAAACACTGGTCTTTCCAGGAGAGAGTGGGACTTAAAGTGGTCTGTGAATTCTTACTAATTAAAAATGTGACAAAAGCTGCTCCTGCAAGATGCATCTGACTTTTCCCTGAAACTTTTCTCCACTTCCAGTTTCCACTAGTGGCAGCATCAGTCAGAGAGCTTTGCATCCCATGTAGAAGGACTGTAAATGCAAATTATCAGTCTTTACAGGTGCAGCAGAACAAAAACCGATAGGCTTGCTGTTGCCTATCAGATCTATGTCAAAGTACTAAGCTTAAGCAAATAGCACTTTCTGTAATACGTGAGTATGCCTTGCTGCACTAATTATTTAATGGCTTCCACAGGAGCGGAAGGGTAGATGTGGGCAAACGTTATCATTGTTTCTCAGATGATGCTGTTCTATATTTTGATGTACAGTTTTTTTCAACCACTGATGTAAACATCTGTATGTCTTTGAAACAATTGTAATGAAACACCTTATTGGTTGCTAATACAGAAATTTTTCTGGGATACAAATGCATGCATGTAGCTTTTTATTTTATTTTTTGTTGTTGTTTTGCTTTGTTTAAATTTTAGATGGACTTGTTGATTCATCCAGGCCCATCAATTCATTTGCTTCTCAACCGTGGCATAGTTGTCATAAACTCATTTATGTACGGCCTAACCCTAAAACTGGTGTTCCTGTTGGGCATTGGCCAATCCCAGAATCTTTTTGGCCTGATCAGAATTCACCAACACTGGTAAGTAAAATGAGAACTGAAAAAAGGATTCTACACCTAATGAAACAGACTGAAAATGAATGATAAAGTAGGCTTTGGGGTTTTTTTTTTTTTTTACTTTTCTCTGTTTACTAATATGATCTGACTTTGCTTTAAAAGGGTAGTTAAAACTATTTTTAACACAGAATGGTATGATCTAATGTAGATACCGTATGCTGTGATGTTTTTTGCATCTGGAAGGTTTACTTCCATGTATATGGCTAGTTAATTTGGTAAATCGTTTTTAAAAGATTATAGAATTTAACTATAAATTACTTCACATACCACAAATCATAGTGAACCTATTACATTTTAATCAAAGCTTTATAAAATGCATTTATATGGAAAAGGGAGTATTTGTTTTTGGTAGATGATCAGCCATGTTTTCTCTGCTTAGTATTACTTCATGTATGGACTCTTCTTTCATTAGCAGGAAGAATTAAAACTGAAACAGAAGAGTTACCCCATTCAGAAAATGAGGGAAAACCAGCATTCATTTCTCCTCCTCTTACTGAGATGATCATACATTTGGCATGTCTTACTAGCCTTTCTAAACATCTCTTTTGTTAGGCATGTTCTGTTTCTGTACTTTGCAAGTGCTCAAGGTACTGTTTTTCTCCCCCATGATTCAAGAGGAAAAAAATCAGACTTGGCAGGGAATATCTTGAGAGATCTTCTGCAAAGTGAGCACAGTTTCACATCTGTAATACTGTGAACACATCAAGCTGGGAAGCAGAGTTGAAGTTTTTTTCTTTAAACCTGTCTGTGATACTATAGGTTGGTTGGCATGAAGGCTTTTAAATATCAAGACAAATAGTTGAATATTAACGATGTTTTTCTCTTGGTGGGAAGAATGTATGTACATGTGTGTTTGGCTTTTTTTTTTTAAGTTAGAGAATTACGTAATAAATCTTTATTCTGGGAGCTTGTATCTTTCGCTCTTTTAAAGGAAATAGTAGAAACTGAGAGTTTCTACTATTGTAGAATGGTAAAATACATGTGTATGAATCTTTTTAAGATAATCGATTTGTCTACCATAAATACCAGACAATTGATATGTTTTTTTTTTCTCCTTCCTTTTAGCCTCCACGCACAGCTCACCCTGTTGTGAGGTTCTCCTGTGTTGATTGTGAGCCAATGGTAATAGACAAGCTTCCTTTTGACAAGTATGAGCTTGAGCCTTCACCCTTAACACAGTACATCTTGGAACGAAAGTCTCCCCATACCTGCTGGCAGGTATTTGCCCTTTATTTGATTCTAGAAATGTAATGGGCATCCTAACGTACTTTAGTCTTTGTAAGCCTGGAGAATTGGGGTCTGGTTGCAGACTCTGCAGTTGATGAGAAAAAACGTGTCAAGGTTTCAGTTACCTCCTTTCTAATAGAATTATCAGGAGTCAGAATGAGCGTTCCCTCTACAGGCTTTGTAATCTCATTTAATTCTGTTTCTAGGCCCATCTTATTTTGCTAGGAAATGTGTCCTGCAGGTTCCATTTTTGGCTAAATTGAAATTCTCTGTAGGCTTCCATTTGCTTACAGGGAAAACCTAACACTAGTTTCCATCAGTTACCTAATCAACAGCTGCAGATAATTTCCACTGGATGGTTGAAACTGCTAATGGGAATTGAATGGAAGCTGTTGATCTTGTTGACTAGATTGGCCTTGAAGAGGTCAAAGTTCTGTTGCTGAAATCCTTTGTCACATGCTCCTTTTGTGATTTTTGGATAAGTGACTTGTTTCTCCATTCTCTATAAAATAAGGCTTGTAATGCCCTTCTCAATGGTGTTCTTGTAAAGAATAGCTTAATATGTACACCAGGAGTTTGCTTAATATGGTACTTTAGCTGGAAAGATGGGTTTGGAGGTGTCTCTTT
>NW_008825532.1:4929602-4960944 GCF_000699105.1 Pygoscelis adeliae
ATTACAACTTAACTGAAAATGTAACACACATATTCAGAAGAAAAATTGAAGTTACTTTTAATAAACTAATTTTAAAAATGTCCTTTAAGCATTCATAGGTACATTATTTGTCTAAGTTATTAAAATTACTCTGCTGTTTTTCAAAAACTGCTTTTCTTCTCCCAGCTACGTATCAGACCCTTACAAACTAGAGAAATAGGCGCATTGTCACAGAAACCATGTAACAAACCCGGTTCCTTATGCTCTGAAAAAATAGAGGAAAACCACTTCCTTTTTACTGCAAGGTTTACTTTTTTTAAGGAAAACTATTTTTGGTTAGATGTGGGTTACTTTGTCCCAATAAGAGTGTGTACAATCTTTATCCTGTTGAAATAGTTGTTTGCATGTGTTGCTTTTCAAGGTTAATACCCCCATATATATACACTTAAAAAAAAGTCAACGTTAAGAATGTTGGTGCTTGGCATAATTAAAAGATGTTTCTTGAATATTTGTTTGTTTTGCTTAATTTCTATGCTTAAAAAGTTTTAGATTTCTTTTATCAGTGTTGTAAATTTTAGTCATGCTGTTTTATGAGTCAGAAGACTAATTTCAAATAGATGGAAGGTATGAAGGTATGTTAAAAAACAGGTGTCCCCTAACCTATTTTAAATAATTTCAAAAACTTTTCAGAGCACCACTTCAAAGTAGTTTCACTAAAGCACTAAAGATTATACTGTGAAGAGCATTTCTGCACTGACTGGGGGTACACTAAATGTTGCGTGTCTCAGTTTTGTGGCTAGGGAATGTAAGTGCATGCTCATCCTGATGTGTGCAACCTCAAACTTGGCTGTTCTTGATAATTTGCTATCTTAATGCAATTGGATTTAGATTGATTTTAATTTTTAAATGCCCCATGCTTAAGGTTCTTCATATTCTTCTAATACAGTGATATCTCTTATTCTTTATCAGGTATTTGTGAGTAGCAGTGGAAAATACAGCGAACTTGGCCAGCCCTTTGGGTATTTAAAAGCAAGCACTACTTTAACCTGTGTAAACCTCTTTGTGATGCCTTACAACTATCCTGTTTTACTTCCGTTGTTAGGTAGGTAATAAATTTACATTGGACTGCCAATGCAGCTACTTCAGAGTAAAAGAAAAACAATAATGGTTGGTGTTCTGCCTTAGTTTGAGACATTATAAAATAATGGAGATCAGAGAGTAGAGAATGTTGCAAACTCTTTAACATAATTTGGGAGGAGAGGATTTTCATACCCCCTCTCCCTTTTTTTCTCTCCAGCAGAGGAGGAGAGCTACCTGCTTCCAGTGCATGTTTGATGCTGTTCACCTCCTAGACACGTAGCCTCTTCCTTAACCTGGAGTAAGCTTCAACCTCCATTCTTTTCCCTCATTTAGGGTGTGGTGTATCCAGGTTTTGCAGTTGCTCTTGTAGCAGCTAATTTTTTACTGGAAGATCAGATGCAGTGTTTGCCATGGGTGTTGGGAAGAGGGAATTCCCTGCCGCAGTTTAGAGCAGTAAGAAGGAATTGAGCAGTGAAACAGTCTACATTTCTTCCCTGCCCAAAGGACCAGTGTTTTTTTCACTCCCACAATGAAATTACTTTCTACAGGAAAGATGGTATGAAAAGGTGCTGTGTGAATAACAGCCATAATAATTGTGGCTATTAGGGTTCTGGCATACAGGTAATGGCAGAGAGAAGAGTTTCCTGGGTGCTGCTAACCTTTTTAGTGGCAGATGCTGTAAGGCTTTTTTGTTCTGGATTTTGTGGGTGTGTTTAGTGGTACAGAGTAACAGTGCAGATCAAGAGAATTAACACTGACCTTTACTGTCTTACACAGGATTTTTCCATTCATTTCTAGAAAAAAAACACAACACAGTTCAGAAATGCTTTTTGATAATCCTGATCATAACCAAAAAAAGAAATTTGTGCTTGCTGATAATTTAAATGTCTTATACAGTCATCCATGTAGCCTAATAATTGTCCCAAAGTGTGCAAGCAGGATACTTCTAGACTAAATTAGAGTTTCTGTGAGTTTGTGGCTACTGAATTACTGCAGCAGATCCACTAGCTGAAAAGCCATCACTGA
Source organism: Pygoscelis adeliae (assembly GCF_000699105.1). NCBI lineage: Eukaryota > Metazoa > Chordata > Aves > Sphenisciformes > Spheniscidae > Pygoscelis > Pygoscelis adeliae. Next base: position 4,931,688 of record NW_008825532.1, read on the forward strand.
TACTAAATGAATTTTCCTATTCATTTTGATGTTGACATTTGCAGTTCTGCTGTGTCTTCCCTGGCAGCTCTTGTCTTCCCCCTGCCTTTTTTGCAGGGGTGTAAAGCTCTTCCTACTCTTTGGAGAAAGGCATTTTTCAGTATATGTAGCACTATTCTGCAGTTTACTCACCTGGTATCCCACATCTTAAATTTCTGAAGGCTGTTTAAAGGAAAATGGAGCGCTTCCACGTTGCCTGAGTTGTAAAGCGGATGTTTTCTCTAGAACGCAAATACTGTGCATTCCGTATTGTAACACAAACACATATGCAAAGTGTTACATTCAGATCTCGTTCCAGAACTTTGTTTGTCCTTGGTCTCTAAGGCATGATGGAATTAAGTTCTGTGGAATATACATAAAACACAAAAGCAGATCTGGCCCCTTTTCTACTTAGTAGTACAGAAAATGACTGAGATGATAAGCAGCATACCTGTTAAATTATTTGTAGATGTTTTAAAAAATACTGACTGTGTCTCTGTAGGTAGGTAGGGGTTGTTTCTGTTTTTAAACCCTCTCCGTGTCCGTCTTAATGCATACCAATAGTGGATACTGATGGTTCAGTAGAGGACGGATTTGCGTATGTAAAACCAGTCTTTCATTACTCTCACCTAGATTAAAAAGGATGTGAGAACTTCCAAGCCCAGGAGAAGTCTGCTCTATTCAGCCACTACCACCCATATTGGTGCATCAGCAAGGTTCTAGTGGCTACTGCCCTACTGGTAGAATATTTTGTTGGAGGACTGGCACTTATCTTGGGATAGTACCGTGGATAGTCTCTCTCCCTTCCTTCTAGTGACTCTTTCAGACAAAGCCAAAACCACTTTACAACTGTATTATTTGTAATGTCTTATCAAGTGGCTTACGTGTGTTCAGCCTTATAAACTGATAGCAAGATGCTTAAGAATTTTTTTCTTGCAATTTTGTATTGCTCCTACATTCTTGAACAGGGGAAGTTTTAATTCTGTTTTTGGAAAATAATGTAAGAGGTAGCCCTAAAAGACAGGTAAGAATAGGTATGCGTTAGGAAAATTGCAGATGATACTTGAGCAAACTGAAACAAGTTGTAGTGGTCCATGACTGAAGGAGGTAAATTGTACCACATCCTATAGATTTGGTGACTTATATCTTGGTTTCTGCAAGAGTAGATTTGGGAATGCTGTAGCTGCTCCTGGCTTTTGTAACTTAATGGGTCTGCTTTTAGAATCTGAAGCTTTGTAAGGAAAGGAGCCAATTAATGAGATTTCATAGAACAGTGAAGCTGCACAGTCCATGTGTTAACCTGACCCGTGCACTATGGTAAATTCGTTGTCTGACAAAAATTCTGGTCTCTAGGTCTTTTACAGAGATAAGACAGACCATGTGGGATGTGCTGTTGCAGCTGAGCAGCTCTTTTTTGCTCTCATAGGAAAGGCTAGAGAGGCATCATGACTGGCTTGGGGTGGTGGTTTGCTCTGGGACTGAGGAGGTGGGGTGCAGTTCTTGTCTTTTTTGTTGTTGTTGTTCAGTGAGAGGCAGACATCTGAAGACAGAACTTTTCACAGACAGATGCTGACATACTTCGATGCTGAATGTTTGGCCCATGGATTATAGAAATTTCCTCTTGAAGGATTGTTGCCTTTATCTGACACTAGCAAGGCTATTGTACTTCAGATATTCTTCTGCTTAAAAACAATTGTACAGCTAAGTTCATAAAGTAGAAGTCAAACGAGGGGTTAGAGAGAGAGCTTAGCAAAGGTGAGGTATACTTCTGAATGCTCCTGCCTTGCGTAAGATGTTTCCTTGGCTGATCTTAGCTGCGTTAGTGGGAGGGCAGGCACTGCTGGGCAATAGGAGTGATTATTCATTGGGAGTGTCGGCAGAAGCAGTAGTGAAACAGCCATAATGAAAATACCATGAGAAGGTGGTTAATACCCTTTCTCTCTGGGTCTAAATATGCAGAAGGATGAGCATTTAGAAAATGTCTGCCCGTGAAGGACTGCAACATGGACAGTTACCTTTGATGCTTTTACAGGCTTCTTGAGAGAACCTGGAAGTAATGATTTTATATTTTGGAAACTAAGGGCTGTCTTTCTCACAAATGTGAACATAGCAAGCTGTGGCACTGGGAGGGAGAGCCAAACATTTTGTATCAATGGAAAAAGAGTGCCACAATACCTTTTTTAATGGTGGATACTATTTTACATTGTAGTGCCTTATTTTTGGCTAGATTGTTTGCAGAGAAGGGTACTGCTTTCTGTGAATGTAAAATCATGAGTCTCTACTGCTTAAAACAAGGGAGTATATCTATTAGTGCAGAGGCAAAAGTGTAAGTTTTTACTTTGGGTTACATGGTGCAAACTGTCACTCACAACTAGGCTGTTGTCACATGAACTATTCTTGTAATTAGGCTCCAGCTGAACTACTAAAATTACCTGCTGACCGTTCTCTCTCATGCTTTTTTTTTTTTTAACTGTTCACTGAGCTTGAAAGTGCATCAAGTCCCTTTATGTGGTACTGGGTATTAAAGATGTGTATTGGTATCCTGTTTGTCACAATTTGGTTGTTTTGTACATTAATCTGAAGTGGATAAAGACTTTGCAACACAGTTGTAAATTAATTGGTCTGTCTGTAGTTTTACCTGATCTCTTCAATTGTTGCAGCTTGTGGCCCTTTCCTACTGCTTTTTAATACCATGTTCCCAATTATCCAGTGCTTTTAGCTCCCTCTGAGTTTAAAAGTAAAAAGAATTCTGCATTAAGTGGACTATACAGAGAGTAGGATCTGAAAATGAATAGGTTGGATTAAAACTGATTTATGAAAGGATTTTTTCAATACTTTTGGATTGTACCTACAAAAGTTTGGGATTTAATCTGTGAAAGACATAGTTAATTGGGTTACTGTTTGCTTATTTATATAAATGATTACGTGCAGCCCAGGGCACAGTGGAAAAAGTACATTTGAAGTGCCTGTGTTGCAATCTGCTGACAGTGTATGTCTCAAACTCTTGCGATAGAGGCAGGTAAGATTTTGATGGTGATGTTTTCTTTGAAACTTGTGGCTGTGTTTACCACCATGACTGTCTTCCTTTTAGAGGGTAGGAGTTCCTGCAGTGAGTTTGTGCTGTGGGGGTCTCTCATTTTAAATAGACAAATCTTTGCTGAAGCTCTACTTAGATTTGAGAATTTCTTGATTTGAGAATTTCTTACTTGGATAGTAAAGATCAGGGAGGTGCTGATCTTGACTTCTTAGTAGTTTGACTTCTCAGACTACAGCTATGCTGTGGATTAAGAATCATAGCTAGCTGAGCATTATGAACGTCTGTGCCATTTAAGAGTGGCTGTGCAGTTGAACTGCAGGGGTTATATACTGGTGCAACCTTCACAGTGCAGGAAGTGAGACAGTAATAAAGTGCTGATAAGGGGTTTAAGGTTCAAGCTGTACTCATAACCAGCTCAGACTTTAAAATATTAGGACATATCCAACATTTTACATTTTAAATTTTTTTTTTTTCCATTTTTAATTTTGGGAGAGGGGTATGGTTTAACTTCCATTTTGCTGCAAAAAGCTAATAGGCTTATAAGATAAGAATGGATGTTATTTTATATTTGCCATATGTCATGATATCATCACAGGTTCTTTTGGATAATAGTGCTAAGCATGTGGTATATTGAGATTTTAAGTGGAGTTCTAACTTGTCCTCTCAAACTCCACCCCACTTCCTTCAGGCCAGGAAAGAGAACAATTAGCATCTGTAGTGTGGATTTTATATGTGATACAGAATTCATTTAGATTGGAAAATACCTGTAATTAAGTGTGGTTTGACTATGAGAACTTGGAAAATCGTTATCTTAACATCTGTTCGATTTGTGCAGAATACTATGCAAGTCAAATTTTCTTCTCCAAATGTATCTTCATGAAAGCTCAATCTGGAGAAAACAATTCCCTTGCTGCATCTGTCTTTTGCACACCCTCTTCTGTGCATCTCTGTCTCCTGCAGCTCTCTCCCCAGTTAATTTTTTTGACATCCCTTTCTCCAGTCCTGCATATTCTTCCATTAGCCTCACTTTGCCAGCATGTCACAGCCCTACTAAGGAGAAACTTGATCTCAATTGATAATCCATAATTTCAAATGATAAATTGCAGGATACTGTGTTCTTTTTTGATGTTTAGAGATCGCTGTTACAGTTTATAGCGTGCACGGCAAATAGGTACATGCTTCAACTCAGTGATCCTAAACGGCAATATGCACACCTCTAGTGCAAGCAAGGTATTTCTAAAACAGTATCCAAAGGAAATAATCTGTCTGGCTGCCCCTCTCTTAAAAAGCAGCAGTTTTTGTAGCTAATTACTGTCTCTTGTCTATATCTGTGGGAGAGTTTGCTGCTCTGGCATGAGGCAGGCAGTGTGGCTGGAGGTACACCCCTTCTCTGCCGGGGGCAGCTGCTGCTGTTGTCAGCAGAGTCCGGCAAAGCTGACCAGAAAGATTCCCTGATCTGATTTTTTTTTTTTCTTTCCCTTTGGTGCCCAAGAATGTTTTTATTGGAGACCAGAATTCATCATACAGGTTGAACAAAAGAAAGCTGGGCTGAAAAAATTGAACCAAATGAATGTTGTTTGGTTTAATCAGATACAGGGAGTCCCTGATGATGCAAGAGAAAGGCAAGGGAGGCGAAACTCTTCACGGGTGGATCTGTTGCACCTTCCATGCTGCTAGTAGTTGTGTGCAGTATTTAAGTCTGGTGTACCTTGTAAGTTTGCCTATAATGAAGACTTGTTCTGGATTGTCTACTGCAGCTAGGACTGGGGTTTCGCAATCCTTCAAACCTAAGGTTAAGAACAGTTTTTGTGGGGAAGCCCCATTGGGAGATGGGTGGAGGGAGAAGAAAAGGGGGGGAAACTTGGCATGTTGAATTTTGGGTAATGCTAATAGTCTGGGACTATATAAATGAAACCTTCTTTTGTTGTTTTCCTTGTTGCAGATGACTTGTTTAAGGTTCACAAACTTAAGCCAAATCTGAAGTGGCGACAGGCTTTTGACAACTACTTAAAAACAATGCCTCCTTACTACTTACTGGTATGTTCCTTTTCTCATTTCATCCTCCTGGGTATAATGGCTGGTGTGACCAGAGTCCTGTGCATCACACCTCTTCCTAGTAAATTTTGTTTACATAATTATGATGACATTTTAGGTAGTAAACATTTTGCTTTGCAGAGGTATGTAGATCAGGTCAAACATTTTTAAGAAGTAAATAAATTTCTAGTAATATTGAGTAATAGTAAATATATTAAGATATTAAATGTTTTTTCTGTTCATTAAATATTAAATAAGCTTTGATCTAAAGTACTTCAGATTTTTCAGGGAAACCAAATTTGGCATTATTTTTGTAACTTGATAAGGAAAATGCAGATTTGTTTGTTTATTAACGTGGGTGAAGTGCTAGAACTTGGGAAGCTGATACTAAAAGAACTGGCTGGGACAAATAAAGGGTGGGGGGAGGCACCGTGTCACCTTTTACATGTAGCTTGGACAATGCACCTCAATATGGACTTGCATCATCCCGGCTATTCTGGTACTGAGCCTTTGAGTGGAAATTGCCAGTGGCACCACACCGTGTGGTGTCTTGGTAATGTGGCATAACGTCCATTGCGAGCTAGTTAGACTACCAAACTCATGTCACATGTTATCTGAATAGACTTGAATTTTAGTGGCCAAAAGTGGAAAAGCTAGAGCACTAATCCGTGTGCCTTAGCTTCCTGTAATTGATCTTATAAATTTTTTTTTTAAAGACTTATTCTCTTACTATTGTGTATTTTGTTTTCCTTATAGCCATTAAAGAAAGCCCTAAGGATGATGGGAGCTCCAAATCTGATATCAGATAATTTAGATTGTGGACTTAGTTACAGTGTTATCTCTTACCTTAAAAAACTCAGCCAACAGGTAGTATTGATAAAACCTTTGCAATTAGAAGTGCGTTGATTATTTAGTTTGTGGTAATCTCATTATAAAGCAGTTAATCCCTGTGGGAGTTCATATGGGTGTACAGCATATATTATAATTGAAGATTGGTGAGCATTTCCACCGCACGTGTGGATGAATCCAGAGTGATTCTGTAGCCAGTGATTGTGCCTTCTGTAAGTGGTGGAGGGGAGCGTGAAGGAGACCTCTTCAGCTACATTTTAAGTATCTGGTAGACCTTTAAACTCCAAAGATTATTACTAATTGGATTTATGACTGCTCTTGCCATTGTTCTTCACAGCTGAAGTCAGAGGCTTGCTCTCAGTCTCATGTTTATTTCCATGTGTGCCTTGGCAATGTGTATGTTCCAAAAAAGTGTACGTTCTTGTCCACGGGGATTAAAGTCATAGTTTAAGCTTTATATCTGAGCTTCCCATTTCCTTCAGGTCAAATCCATTCTATGTGTTAAGCGTGACCTGGTGGGAAATAGTCTTACATATCTTTTTCTCTTTGTCAAGAATGCCGTTTCAGGTGTATCTGTCTGAAAGCCATGCCTCCTTGGCACGAATGGTTCTTACAACAGTAGTTTAATATCTAGAAGTCAGTGGGGAAGCAGTGCAGCCTTTAAAATTGCAAAGAAAAAATCCTCCGCCTTAAAGAATGCACAAAATAAATTCCAAAAGCCTCTGAATGACGGAGCATCTATTAGACATAAAACTTCCTGTGGTATTTCAGTAACTTAATGATATGCAAATTCATATTATTTATCTGCAATATGGAGTTGGAATGGCTTGAGATGGCTACTGTGGTTTTCACAGACATTCTCAGCACATGAAACAGTTTAAATGTGTTGGATGCATTATAAGCTCCTCTATAGGGACAAGCAATTCCAGAATTCTGCTGTGCTCCTGCTGTCCTTAAATCCAGAGTTTCCCACAGATAATGAAGCAAACCCTGCAGAGCATGAGATCTGGGGGATGTGGGTTGCAATCACCGTGGGTTTTGGGGTGTTGGTTGGTTGGGGTTTTTTGGAGGTATTGCAAGTGGGTCTTACTTTGAATACAGTTAAAGCTTCATACAGTAAAATTATCTGTAGCTATAATAAGAAATCTCTGCTAATTGGAGAAGTAATGTTTTTAGAAACCTACCGATGAAACACATTTCTCTTATGACTTTTCTCCCTTATCTTGTTGCAAACTTATAGTGCAAACCTTAGTTTGTGGGTTGTTTCAAAAACTAAATCTGGATTTACGTTACTGTATGTGAATAATACTGTTTTAGATGCAACTTTACAGTAACCTAAGGCATCCTACCTTCCATTATTTTTTTTCTTTCCCTTTAAAAATGATTTTTCAGGGACACAAAATAAAGTCACAAGACTTGCAGTAGAATCAGGGGTATTCACAGACCTCCTACTGGCATATAAATTTAGGTACACTGGCTAAATATTTTTTTCCATATGCTAGCACATAGGATTTCTTTCTACTTGAGATCTAATCTGTGTAATCCAATATATCCCTGGGTAGGTAGTTCTCCTGTTTGTTGAGTAGTTGGAACTAAATTTATAGTTTTATTCTGTTAATGTACTATGTGTTTTATACTGGAAATCTGCAATGCCTGCTGATTCTTTAACTCATGGTGTGATTCCATTTTAGACAAAAATAGAGTCGGAACGGATAATAGGTTCAGTGGGTAAGAAAGTTCCACAAGAAATTGGAATAAAAGTGAAAAATCACTCCAGTGGCCTCTCCTTGGTACACAGTAGGGATTTTAAGCAACTGCTGCAAGGGATCACTGGGGAATCTCCACTGAGACTGGCGGAAATGAATGTTAAAGAATTTGCTGGCTTCCACATAGGACTTTTAAACAAGGTAAACAGCGTAGTGATCTTGCATGATTAAGCAGTTGCTCTCATCTGTTTCAAATGGGTAACTTTTATGGACTTAGTGTAGAAGAAGGAAGTAAGTACTTTCAGTGAATTGTGAAGAGTGCAGCATAGGCATAAATAGTGAGAAGAGTAAATGCAATTTTTTGCACTTGCTTTTGGGACACTGTTTGAAAATCCTGTAGTAGTAAACAAAGATTACTGTGTTCTAAGTGACAGTCTCTGCAAAAGACAGCTAGTGTTGTTCATCCAGGAATTAACATGCTTAGTTCTAATGGAGCTGAAAGCGCTAATGCTGAATAAGGTCTTGTTGAAAAGACAGCCATTGAGTTTGCTGTATCCAGTTATGAAGTTCTGAAGTTACTTCAGAATAATTTTTTTAATAGTTAACATTATTACAGTTCCTAGAGGAATTTCTCCGTGCATGAGAACTGATGGGTTAATTGAAAGTTACTTGTTTTGTTATAAAACTAGGATTTGAAGCCACAGGCATTCAGAAATGCATATGATATTCCTCGTCGCAGTCTTCTAGACCAACTAACTAGAATGAGAACCAATCTTCTGAAAACACACAGGCTTATCTTGGGGCAGGATGAAGGTAAGTAGCCACTGTTCTTCATTAACAGTTTGGAGAGAGTACAGCTTTTTTTTTTTTTTTTTTTTTTCCTCCTCTCTTCTCCATGAAGCAGTGTTTTCTGTCCTGGGTATGGGAGCAGAAGTGGACATTCTATCATTTGTTGAGTCAGTGTCCTTCTCTTGGCTCTGAAGGGAAAAGAAGGAAATTTTTTGCCTTCTGTCGTGCAAGATGTCATGCTTGCTCTGAATTTTAAAAATAAGTTTCATGGGAGAGCTTTCCCATACAATAAGGTTCAGAAAGCATGTTTTTTATGGTGATGGTGTCTTAAAGCAGAGAGGGGCTTATTTTGTTCTACCGTTGTTAGGTGCTGGTGGTCTAAAGATGCAGTTGTTAGCACAGAGATTAAACTTGCTTATTTTTCATTCTTCTTCTTCCAGTTAAGCTCAACTCTTGCCAGCCTTATTTCCAAAACTGTAGTCTTCAGCTCTTTCTCCGTAGTGAAAAGAAATAGTCATTTCTAGTTCCTAAATGCTAACACTTGAAGTGTATGAAGTTTGTATTGCCTTAGTTTTAAGGTAGACTAAATTAAGATCTCTTGTTCTGTTGCAGACTGCCTTCATAGTGTTCCTGTTGCTCAAATGGGAAATTACCAGGAATACTTGAAAATGATGCCTTCACCCCTTCGGGAGATTGACCCAGATCAACCTAAAAGACTTCATACATTTGGCAATCCATTTAAACAGGATAAGAAGGTAGGAGGAGCCACGCTATCTGCTGTATCTTTATATTTAACATTATTTGAAATAATTTGTGAGTAGAAATTCTCTCCAACAACAGCAGTATGTTGGTAACCTCTGTAGCTTTTCTGTCATGTGTGGAAAGGAGTGGTGTCTTTCATGTGGTCCAAGAGAAATACGTAAAGAATCATGCTGAGAGAATGCACAGAGTGGCACTGGTCTGTCTCTGGTTACAGTGTGCATTAGGTATCTCTGTTCTGAGAGCTGTAAAGTGTTTTGAAAGCCACCTGAATTTTAACACAGAGGGACTTAACTCCATCAATGAATTGATGAAACAATTTCTGTTTCGTACTGCTTTTTTTAAAAAATTGTTTTTTCTTTTCAGGGTATGATGATAGATGAAGCAGATGAATTTGTTGCTGGGCCTCAGAACAAGATTAAGCGTCCTGGAGAGCCCAATACTCCAGCATCACTAAAGAGAAGGCGTAGCATGTCACCACTGTTGAGACGGCCACAGTCACCACCCGTCGTAACAAATCATGTTGGTGGGAAAGGGCCACCATCTGCTTCTGGATCCCCATCGTATCTGAACCTCAAAGGCATCCCAGCAAATAAAGGTATATTGAGTTGTAGTAAAGCAGCCTGCTTGGTCACAAGTGGGAATATCTGTGTGTAAAAAAAAAAAACACAAAAAACCCCCCGAAACAAACCAAAAACAAAACCAAAAAAACCCCTCACCCCCCAAAACCCCCAAACAACTAACTCTCTGTGTGCTTTCTAAGTTGATTCAAAAGGGTATATCAGCATGTATGTATGCTTTAGTGTTAATTAGGACTGAGTTTCTTTTGTTGGCCTAGATAAACAGGCTGCTGCTGTAGCTAATGAAGTCTGGAATAAAGAAATAATTTTGAACTTTTTTTTTTTTAAATATACTGAAACCTTGCACCAAGGTGGTCTGGAGGTAGCAAGGATTTCAGATCAGTTTTTAGTTGTCGTTTGTGTATTCTGTGGTGGGGAAGGAAAGTTAAAATATGGTTGTTTTCATTTCCCACAAATACTAATCTTCTTGCCCACCTATTGCAGCAAATGGAGTCAGAAGAAAACTCTGTTAGCTGGAATTGGGGGAAGGAAGGAAAACATTGGTTTACTTAGAAGTCATAACACTGCAATAGGAATACAGAAAATGGTGACTTCATAGTGGTAGTGATAAGAGATGGTAACAGTCCAATGGAAAGTATTCCCTTGGTCACATCAAAGGTTGAATAAAAGTATTAGAGAGTTGTTCAGCACTGTCAGATCACTACACAAGACTTCAGACAACAAAGGATACAGAACTATTTCCTTTTGTTTTTTGATACTGCAGTTATGCACTAGTAAGGTATATATTTTTAATTTGTAGATACCAATAACAGTGTTGTCCAAGATGGCAATGGAGAGAAGAAAGCAGAAAATTGTCAGTCATTGGAAAAGCAAATTGATGGCTTACCTGTGCAAATGGCTCCTTCGGTTCCAGCTGCTATGGGAGAGGATGAAATGTTACCCAATGACTTAGACTCTCTACCTGTTGAATTCAATTGTTTAAGTGAAGATGGGTTGGATCATAAACCTGGTACCAACGCACTTGTTCGAGGGCCTCTAAATTACAGTGTGACCGGAGATGACCCAAAACGGGCAATGGAGTCTACTTCTGAATCTGTGCCAAATTCATTTAAAATAACACCTATGATGTTGGAGGGAAACAATGCTGATATCAAAATTAAAGTGATGAAAGAGGTTCGCAAACCTGGAAGAAGTAAGTGTTTTGGGGTTTTTTTGTTAGTATATTATACATGGTGCTAGAGAGAAGACTTCTTTTCTTGAAATAAGGAGCTATTTTCAATATACACACAACATTAGATTTCGAATAATTTCTGATTGCTTGCATATGAGCAATGGAGGGACAAAAAAGGAAGAAAGTTCTTACATGTTGGGCAGGTGAGTTGAAGTTTAGACAGCAGTGCTTGGGAAGTTGAATGCCAAGTGACCTTGTTTGCCTTTGAAGATAGGTTAACTGGTATAAGAGAGACCCTGTGAAAGCATCTTCCAGAGGTTTTGGTTTTGTTGCCGATGATCTAATGAGACTAGATAGACTTTGCCTTACGCTGCACTGCTCCTTCCATATGCATAGTGTACTTAGTTGCTCTGTGTCTGTCAAAACTTCCTTTGGCCGACAAAGGCACATGTAGCTACAAGGGTGCATCTTGGGATATGTTTGAAAGGGAATCTTAACAGTTAATAGCGAAGTGATATTTTTTTATTTTACAAGATAGTGTAATTAGTGATGGAACACTGTTGCAAACTCTTAAGAACTGAAGACTAAAAATTACTTTCTTCTTTTTTTCTATAAGGTTTGATAACCCCCCAAAATCTAAAATTTTGTGAGGAAAAGTAACTTGCCTCCTTTTGTTGCATGTTTTGCCTGTGCTTGTATGCAGGGTCAAAACCAAAACATTAACCTGAAACTCCAACTAATGTATATGCTGTAGGATTTGCCATAGGCATATCTTTCAATTTTTTCTTAAATGGCAGGTGTCCCTAATGTGGTCTATGTCTGAGTGAATTATTTCTACAAATTAAATTACTGAATATTTTTCTAATACATTGTCAAGTGCTAGCAATTAGTATAATGGAGTATTCTTAATTCTTCTGTTTTTCTGATCTTGCATTGCTTTCCCAAAACTTAGTATTTCGTTGAGGCATATAATCATTGTGGCAGACTGAGGCTGCTGAGAGATGAAGCCATTTTTATGCTGCTTCTGTATTTTATTTTTAAGATGTTTTAGAACTTCCTGCTTGGGTATGTGTTTGCTTCCTGTTTTGCAAAGTGGACTCATCTAATCTTACACCAAATTCATGTCTGGTAAATGGTGAAATAGAGCAAAATAGTACTATGTTCAGTATGAGTCACCTGTCTTGCTGCAGAGTTCAGGCAGGCATCAAAGAAAGAAGCTAAATAGTAGTGGGTTAAATATGTACATATATTCACAGTTCTGACCATATATCCTCTCTGTGCCTGCTACGTCACTCTGAGCAGGCTCTTAGTCACAGCACCGTAAATGCCTTCATACTGGGTTCAACTATGGACAATATTGAAATGATGCTATTTTTTAATTTGTTTCTAGTTCAATGTATCCAGCTCATTCTTTTGCAGTGGATATATTTACTTTGTACCAGTAAGATAGTCATATTAATTGTGCTCACACTAAGCATTGATAATTAGTCCTTCTAAGAGAACTAATCCTAACCTCTGCTTTCAGGAATGTCAGCTCTAGGTTAAAACAGGGCTTGGTGGCCCCGCGTGCATATTAACTGCTAATGATGGCACTGTGTTCATGGAGAGATGAGGCTTCTCTACCTAGCCTGCATTTTCTGGGGGCAGATGTTTCTAGCCGCTGCTTTTAAAGAGAACCTAATTATTTGGTGCCACATTTGAATACCAGATCATTAGTATCGCTTCAAATTATTGGTATCACCTGCTTTCTGTGCATAAAGCTAACATGGGCTTTTTTCTTGCCTTACATGTATTACCATACACAGAAGTGTGAGACTCTGGGCTTTGTTTTTTCTTTTGGCTGTTAAGCTTTATTGAAAATGCATTTGCAAGACTTATTTTTAATATATGGTTGGATTTTTATCTTTTTTTAGATTATGAAAAAATTTTCTCTCTTCTTGAGGAGGTGCAAGGACCTATGGAAATTCAGAAGTATTTCATTGAATTTGCTATCAAGGAAGCAGCAAGGTTTGTATAAACATAAATGACTCAGAGTCATAAATTAAATGTTAATTCAGATCATGATAGTAAATCATAAACTTTTCCAGTACTAGTATTTTCTGTTTTCCTTTTTAATATATTTCAATTATTATAGTTGTTTAGTGGTCAAACTACCATTATATTTTTATGGAGTAAATTGTCTTTACTTAAAGTTTAAACATGAAATAGAGGGACAGGTTGTTATTGAAGACTGACCCAAAATTTTGGGTGGGTTGGGGAAGGGCGGCTGTATTAAATTAAATTTTCCGGCCATTCTAATGCCAGAAATAAAGAAGGCTCTTCCGTACTGGAAACAGAGCGCCTCTGGTAATATGATTTGTCATGGCTGAATAGTCTTGAGTTGTTTTTTGGAAGAAGAAAATAAAATTGCTCTCCCTCTCTTCCTTAGGTTTAAAAAACGGGTCTTAATACAACACTTAGAGAGAATACTAGAGGAACTAGAGTTCAACAGCCTACCCAACAGAGTTAATCATGTCAACAGTAGATAATAATGTACCGGCCAGACGAATATGGACCAGGAATGAGTTTGCTGTGCCGCAGAAGAGTGGAAGAGGATGTAGCTGCTGCCCTCACCATCTTGGCAGTCAAGTGATTTTACTGTCACAGTCTGAGAAGAAGCAGTGGAGCTTTAACTTTAAGAACCTCTATCGGCAGAAGCTGGGCTATAACCTTAAGGATTTGCTATGAAAGGTGTGGCTTTTTTCCTGTGGAGGGTGCTATTTGCTCAACAGGCTGAAGAAAATAACCATTGCTGCCCCTCCTGCAGGTGATGAGAATTTACTCATTTGAACGCTGTCATTAGACATTTACGTGCTATAGGCAGCAGGTTGCACTAAAATGGGGCACTGTCAAATGCACACACTGTCTGCATCGTGGAGAGAGCCCGTGTGTTCCCAAAAAAACCCTCCCAGAAACACCTGCACTGGTAAAATTGCATGTTGCCACCACAGAGACAAGGGTCTTGTTCCCAAGAACTGCTAGCCATGCCTTTAAACTTGAGATTCAGTGTAGATTGAGAGTAAAGAAACTGCTATTGTGTTAATGAAAGCTAAAGACAGCCCTGTGACTGTTACCACCCGATGGTCACTAAACAATCTACCTCAGACTCTCTTCTGTTTTGTCTGCAGACATTATGAAAGTGCACCTGAGGCTTCCCAGGTCCCCGACTTCAGTTCTCTTTCATCCTGTGAGGAGGACGGAGATTCTTCAGGTGGCCTTGGCACACGCTGTGCTTTGGAAGCACTAAAAGGAAACGCTTTTAAAAACGTGTATTTTAATGTTCATACAAAAGAGATTATTTTGAACAGTATTGTTACCAGATCACTAATTTGATATTTTAACTGTATAAATTTTTTGGAACATATGTATATATAAAATAAACCATTTTATTAATTTTTAATAAGTGCTAATCTGAGGAGTCTGTAGCGGGCAGCACTGAGTTCCTCCAATTGTCTGTTAGCAACAGACTGCTAATATTTTTGTAAAACCAGTGAGTAGTGTAGCTATACTGCAGCTGAACCTGATCTGCACACCCTCAAACCCAGCTTGCGGTTACAGTTGCAGAATGTGTTTGTACCCTGGAGCACCTGCCCCATCACTCAGCTCTGCCTGCATGGGGTGCACGTTTTTACTCAGTATTAAAGGCACTAAGTTCCAATTTACCAAACCCTTGGTTACCTGAGCTGGTATCCTCTTCTCCGTTCCTCTTACTATTTTGTCCAAAGGTAATTTTATATATCACAAAACATACAAAGAAGACTGAAGCACCTGCATGTCATTATTTTTTTCCTTTAAAGCAGTACCAATAATGTGCCAGTAGTAAGCGGCTCTTCTGATAATTGTGTATTTTCAGTTGTTCACACATAACATCCTTTGATCCTCTAACAGCTTTCTTTTAAAGACAGGTTGAAGTTGTGCTCACGTTAACTAGCTCTTTACCTCGTACTGCAAATATCCTAGGGATTCCGGTTGACTAGCCAGTGCACGAGAGGCAGGGAAGCAAATTTTAGCTGGTAAGCCTGTACTTCTCCGTCCCTACTGGTATTTTTAATACTAGCCAACCTGTGAGACATCTTTTCCATCCGCTCCGAAGCAGTGGCCTTGTCTCTCTGGAAGATGCAGTTTGACCATTGGAATTAACCAATGAAATTCAAGAAGGAAATAAAATCCAGCAACAGCAAATCTCTGTCACAGTGTTACATGAATGAAGTGACACAGGGAAAGGTGTCCTATTATGTCCTCTTAGAAGTAACTTCGACTCATCTGTACAGTTGAACATTTCTTAAAAAACACAGAAATGCCTTGGGAATGATACAAAGGGGGGATTCACTCCTTCAAAATCGTTATGTGGAAGCTGTATGTCACCATGATAGACCTCCCATGCCTCTATTGGACTCTTAAAAGGGAATTTATTTACAGAAGGTCAGATATACTATGCATACCTTGTTTTAAAATGGCCTGGTTGCATGCATCAAGTTGCATGTACTATGCTATTTTTGAAGTAGTAGGTGGTAAGAGGAGACAGCTCTCTTCTATCTAGTTAATGGTGATTTAATTTTCTTTCCTGGTTCTGGAGACACTCACACACAGACACTTGATCATAATGTGTCTGAGCAGGGGCTGAGTTTTTAACTAGTGACCTTGTTAGTATGTAAACCTGCTTTTTTGATGTGATGCAGTTGGCTGCCAAATTAGCTACAGGAAGCTGGTGACTTTCATTCACTTGTCTGGAATCTTCTACCTCAGAAAATGCACAAAAACGACAAAATAGTCCATTCAAGTCCAAGCAGTGAGAATTTTCCCTTACCTCACCGTTATTTTATCTGAATAAATTGAATTTGGATCAGAATATTAGAGGGGAAGAAACCCTATAGTGAACTGGACATGAGTCTTCATAAGAAGGAAGAAAGATGTACCATCCTCACAGGTTGTGTCAGTGAAGAGATGAAAAAAAAAGGAGCGACAGTAATCCAGCTAAGAGTGCATGCAGCCCTGTGTCCCAAATGGAGCACAAAATGAACATCGCTTGCTTAGGAAACAGTAAATGCTCCACGACCGTGTTAAGGAGAATCCTAATGCAGATAACTCGTCGTAAGACAAACGGCCATGCTGAATGTGGGTGGAATATGCATTGAACAAATACAGCCGCAAGCTTTGAATGGCACACTTCACTTTGGTGTGCAACCAGCACAGCCGGGAGAGGATATGGTAGTGTCAAGCCTTGCCTTTTCTAGGTAGAGACCACGACCCCAGAAGCAATAGCTGTGTTACTGAGAGCATGTCTAGTCTGCGACAGATGAGCCTCTGCACAACAGGCGTGTTCCTCAACGAGGGCTCAGGAGACTGCACAGGTCCACAAATACATACGGATGTGTGGAAGGAATCTGGAAAGCTGTATGTGCTTCGCTCAAACTTACATTTTTGAGCCCTTATCTAAGGTTGAAATAATGCGGCACAGTTAAACTGGAATGTTAACGAAGTGGGGAAAAATAACACGGCTTGCTGTGTTTCCTGTAAGGAGCATTGTTTAACAATCTGAATTAACAAATCAAGCGCTTGTCTTCCTGATATGGGTAGTAAGGGCTGTGTGGTACTCCGGAGTCCAAGTACCTGTATGTATTCTGTTTCTTCCATTTCCTGACCTTCTCCTAACTAGGCATCCTCAGTACTTAGTATCTTTATTTTTCCCTTGTAAGCATCAAGGAGTTTTCCTCTTTCCTAAAATGAGCCCGTAGCCATGCAGCTCCCAGTCCAGTCGGTGATGGCAGATGTCTGTTAGGTGCTGCTGTTCCCAATTTGTCTGCGCAGTGCATTTATGATGGGCCAGTGTATTCTTGCCCGTGCTTAACCAGCATCAGAAAACGATTGTCATCTTCCAAAATAAAAGCCGCAGAAGCTGTTACTGTGCTATGCTTGACTTTGCAGTGGTCAAGCAATTGTATAACTTCCTTTACAGGAAACTGTACAAAGAAAACCCACCCTGTTTTTTTTCTGTTTTTCTTCTGGAAGTTTTCTCCAGGTTCTGCCTCTAAACTGGCTGACTGAAATGGCAGCAATGCAGGGTATTGAGTTTGTTTCCTTTTGTTCTGTTCTTTAATACCTACTAGAAACTTCCGATGGAAAAATAGGAGTGGAAATGCATTGGCTAACAGAAACAAACTATTAAAAAACCTATAAAGCTAAACTATAGTGTTTCATACCAGCAACATGGCAACATCACACCTTTAGTAAATGGACTCTAGAGCGCTTGTCTTGAAGAATATACAACCTAGTTAAGCTGAAAATAAAGCCAAAGACACTTCAAATCTGGCAGAAATGAGGTTTGGCAGAGAATCTGAAGGAAGGATGTTAGTCACTGGATTTAAAAGGAGCTGCTGCTTTCAGGTCTGCAAAAACAAGCTGAAGTCTGTCTTATAGTGGAAAAGGAAGAAACTGGAGAAGAATAATGCTTGGGGATTTAGCAAAAATCTTGTGGCCTGCAGGAATTGTTAAGCTGTACTTCTAAATCTGAATCCTGTGATCAGTTTTTGACTGCCTTATTTAGGCTGTCATTTCAGGGAGGGAAGACTAAACCACAAAGGCTGGACCTGTCTGATTTTCTCCATTCCAGTTCAGCTGCAACCTGGCACATTGTTTCATCCTTGAAAGTAGACTGTTGGCTTGGCTTTAGCATTAGTGTTTTTCTTCTGTCATTCTGTGTTGACAGTGTTTTCAACTGTGTCTGGGTAGTGGCTAAAACAGCATGGCAGTTTTGTGGGAGCCCTGTTGTCCATCGAGCAGGGAGCGCGGGTAGAGGCTATGTGTAGAGTTCATGGGAAAAGCAGCTGCTGCTTGCATGTTGTGAAACCTGGTTCAGCTTCCATCTGTTCAACTTCGAAGCCTTCGTTTTAAAAGTGTATGAGATGCTTCTCAAGTCTGGGAGTGCAAATCTGGTAACTTCAGCAGCAGATTACTCAGAGTTCAGAAGAGGAACACGCCAGGGAAGGAGTTAAACTGTCAGTACAGCCTTGTATGCAGTGGAAGAACATAGCTGCATATGCCTTCCCTGAGTTGGCAGCCATGTGGGTTTGCCAGGAATGGTGACTGCTGATACCACGTAAAGAAAACAAAATCACTCTTTACCATGAGTTAGGAAGCTATCAAAGAAGCTGCCAAGATTTTGATTTTGAGCTTGGGCTGAAGCTCTTAAACAATTTATGGTGAAGTCCAAAAGAATAGTTTGGCCTGGGAAAGGCAGTGGAATGGAAGTCCCTGATCAGATTTTTGCTGGAGATTTATTTGTTTTTTTTGAGAGGTCGGGGAAGTTTCATCTTCACATCTGCAATGGGAATTTCACAGCTATTTTCTAGTTCTGGATCAGCTCCAACAGCAGTGGAAGTAGCTGGATCCTTGGCATTTATATATGCTTGCTGTCAGCTCAATCACTGTCACTCCTCTAATGTAAGCAGTCTTGCATAATGTCCCTTAAAATATTGGGCACCTCTGGCAATTTGCTGTATTCCAATGCTCCACTCACCACTGCTGAGCAGCTGGTAGGAGGGACAGAAGGCTATCTGCGAAGCATCGTCATGGTGTGTCCCCATTTGTAAAACACTTACAGCCTTGCAGGATGGTGAAACGGGAGGAGAGGTTTATAAAGCATTTTGGTAGTTACAAGGGCAAAGCTCTCTTTGCGTGGTCAGCCTGTTTCTTGTCATTTTCTCTGCAGTATGTGCATATTTTAGTGTTAGATTTTATTTGTAAATATTTAACATGTAGAATATATCAAAGAGAGGTTCAGCCTTTTGTGAAGGATGGAGTTGGAAGACTTCCCCTCCTGCTTCATCTTGCAGCTGTGACCCCTCTGCTCATGCAGAGGTGGCCCTTGCAGAGAAGGATGCCGGGCTGCGCTCAGGTTTTCCGTGGGGAGGGACTCTGCTCTGGAGCCGTCCCAGGTTTTGGATATGTGACGATAGGCAACTGTCTCCTGGCAACTGGAGCTGGATTTTTGCTGGATTTGTGGAAATGCACATATTGTTTCTTGAGGTGGTGGTGGTAGTGTGAGCAGTTACTGTCTGGGCGCAACTTGTAAAGCTTAGGAACCTGTCAATATAATTGGGCTTTGATTGTAGACAGTTGAAAGTGTTTTGATCAGTCTACATGGCTGTAGTAGCTGCCTGATCTCTTGGTAGTGGGTGCCTCAGGATTCAAGGGTGCTTTTGTAAGTAGGACAGAAATAAAAATGAGCCCTCTTCCCCAAGACTAAAAAGTGATTAAAAGAAAAAAAAAAAGGCATTTTGCTGATTGCAGATGATTATAATGCAGCTGCTTGACAGTGACATCCCAGCCATGGTAACACTGGTTCTTCGAGCTATTTTCCAGTCCGTGCAGCGTATTAAAATCCTTCATGCACAGCTGGCACATTTAACTTTGATTACGTTGTTGAAGTGACTGATCTGAGAGCAGCCTGGATCCCAGTTGCTTGCAGAATTCAAAAATAAGGTTGTTCCAATTTATCTGCAGTTGGTTATTTTGGAAGAGAGACAAACTATCTTGAGTACTTTTAGGGCTGCTAATTAAAGTCTTGTGGCACTCCTCTGAGAGAGTCTTTAAAGATGGATGGAGGGACTTACCCAAGGTCGTATAGTGTGTCACTAGCAAAGATGATTATAAAATCCATGCCCTAATTTGGTCTCGTACACTGAATTATTTCCCTGGTGTTGAAAATCCCACCACAAAACAACATGCTGGCTGCTGGGCTCTTGTGCATGTCGGTGGGCTCCTCCCTGTGCTCTCCGACCTGCCAGCGTGGGTTTGGCACGGGGGGAGCATGGGGTGGGAATGGGACAGGCTCCCCACGGCTGGCTTCCATGCGGAGGTGGCTGAAGTGGGTGCCTTTTGCCAGACGTGCGCTTCTGGGGCTGGAAAAAAGCGGCAGCTCAGAAAGAGGGAGGTGGGAAGGCTGTAGAGAAGTCGCCCAAGCCTGTAGGCACTCGTGGTGTTACTGCCTCTTCTTTAAAGTCGAATTCTGGCTTCTGACCTGAGCTGCTCCGGCACCTTTTCTTTCTCAGCCATGTAAAAGTGTATTTTAAAATTCCTCTGGCATCCCCGGATTCAGGGCTCCTCCCTCTGCCAAGGAGAAGCAGGCAGAGCATAGAAGCTGCTATCCAAAATGATCGTTAGTGGAAAAGGCGACGGTGGGGGACTGACGAGCTCTGGAAGAGGCTGTTTTAAGTGCATTGCGTTCAGCAAATCCTCCTGCAGGAGTGTTGTTAGAAAATAGGAATACGAATGCGTGGCACTTCCAGCGCTGCGGCGGCAGCGTTTGGCTTGCCAGGAGCCAGATGCAGGCAGGCCATGCCGGGGCTCGGCGTGCTGGCGAGAGATGCGGGGAAGGCTGCTCGCTGAGCTGCTGCTGCAGCTATCCCCGCAGCTTGCAGCACGTGAAATGGGGTGAGACTGACTCCTGGGGACTGGCCGTGAGTTCCCCTGAGGAAAGGTGGTTGTTGGTGAGTCACGGCCCGGACTGTGATGGGAAACTGTTGCTGGATAATAAGTTGAGTGATGGCTGGTTGAGTGATGGCTCTTTCCAGAAGTGCACACAACAGGACCCCGAGGAGGCTCTGACCTTGCGGGGCAGCTGAAAGCTGTTTTTTGTCTTGGTTCTGGGTGGCCAAATCCTGCGTTCCTGCAGGTGTAAGCAGAGCGGGCTCTCCTTCCCAAGGTCTGCCTTGCACCCCTGGACTCAGTGTGACCGCTCTGTTGAGGCAAGAAGGGGCTGTGAAAGCAAGGAAATGAGAGGGGCTGCTCTTAACCACAATAGGAAACCAGTAAGAGGTTGAAAATGGCAACGGACATGCAGATGGGGAGCTCCTCAGAAAGGTAGAAACCTGCACCAAGACAGTGTCTTTGGGGACACGCTCAGTGTGCGGCTGGAGTTGGTGCCTTGCGAGCGGGGTGTCGTGGTGCCGTGCTGATGGATGGCTTGCGCTGCTCATCCTGGAACTGCATCTGACATGACTCGCCTCTTTTTTTTCAGTCCTCCTGTCTTAACTTGCATATTAGCTGATCCGTGTTGTATCCCCCAGTGCTCTGCTCCCCAGAACGTGGCGGGGCTGAGCCTCAATTTCTGGCCCTTTCAAGCTCTGCAGTTACTGCTTGAGCGTGAGAAGCAAAGGCAGAGAGGAGAGCGCCTTGCAGACCTGCCCTGACCGCTGCTCACATCATACCAGGTTGGGAGACATCTCGGCCTGTCCCTTTCAGAGGTTGTCCTCTCCTGCCAGCCCTGGCCAACCCAAGGCAGCAGCATGGCTGTACTTGCAGTAGACCTGGGTTTATTAACCAGCCCTGTTGCACCCCATAGGATATGTGGGTCCCTCTCACGTGAGATGAATGTAGGTCTCGCTCTGCTGTGGCTTTTCCTTTGTGATCTGAGGCTGCTGTATTCAAACAGGTATTGAAGTAGCAGCCGGCTTCTGCTTCAAAGTGGTGGTAACTTCTACGTTGAAATGGCGCTGCTCTCACCAAGGTCCCTGGGCAGAGATCTGTATGTGATGGTGGGCTGCAAACCAGAAGCAGCATGGTGGTCTTGGAGGAGGGGGGATTACTTGGCCCCTTCTCTCCCGTGTGCTTCGCATTGTGCTGGGGAGGTGATACCTTACTGTGGGGTTGCCCTCACCGGGGCTGAGCCCAGGCCTGCGGATGCCTTGGAGGCTCCGGTCACGTCCCTGGGAGCGGCAGCTTCGTGTGGACCTGGGGAAGTGAGCTGCTCTTTGGAGCGCCTGCCCAACTGGCTCCTCCAAAACTGCTTTTTGATGCAAGTGTCTTGCTTTGTGCGTTTCTGCATCTGGGACGGGGGAGTAAATTGCTGCTTCAGCATTTGCTGTGTGCACTGGGCGCTCTTCCTGCATCCTGCGCTGCAGCAGAGACCTCCTGGGGATGGAGGATGCTGGGGCAGCCTGGGGCTCGGAGGATGTCAGCACTGGCCTTGCGTGGCTGGCCCTGAACTGCTCTAAAATACACAGCAGAAGTACATTCCGGGAGGAGGGGGGATTTTTTCTTTTTTAATTTTTTAATTTTTTTTTTAAATCCTAAGTGAAGTCCTCCTGCAGCATGGTGTGCCTCCGGCTAATCCCCAGGAAACTGGTTTAGCCAGCATCAGTACGGGCAGGGAGGGCACTGCCAGTGCCGGGTGCTGTGCCTGGCAGCAAGGGTTACACTAGGGCTGTGAACCGGGAGTAAATAGCCGTGTCTATCTGTGTGGGGGTCTGTGGGTTCCCCGGGACCACTAGCATAGGATGAACCATTGGTTCGATAATCCAAATGTCACCTTTAAAAATTTTTTTTCTCTCCCCCTTCCTTTGAAAATGGCCTGTTAAGCTGTGACACCACACAGCCTGGGCCCCTGCCAAAGAGCCCTGGGGCTTGTGTTCCTGCTCGCGCTGCCAGGCTCCTGGCTGCCTCGCTGCTTCGTGAACTCCCATTTGCCTTTCTTGGCTGGAAAAAGGATTAAGTTAGCAGGACAGGAAAATTTATTAGCTGCCATTTTAAGGATGTAGCTTTTGTTGCAGTCTGAAGTGTTTTGAAATGACATTGTATTACTGAGACCAATGTGGGGCTGATTAAAAGTCTTCTACCTGCTGGAATACCAGATTTATTTCCGCCGTGGTTCTCCCCCAGCTGATTACGGCTTCAAGGTGAACCTCAAGGCCAAATCAAAGGAGTGTTTTGCCTTCACTGCTAGTGCCGGCCGTGGAAAGCTGGTACCAAAGTTTTTTCTGCTTGTTTAACATTCAAAATAGCCTCTCTTCGCCCTTCCCCTCTGCGCAGGCAGCCTGCCAGCTCGGCGCAGGCACTGGCTAGGACAGCAGGGAACTGCAAAGCGAGCTGCAGATTCCCTGCCCCACCGAGGCTGGGGGGGTGAGGGACGGGGGGGCTTCCCACAGGGAGCTCGGGGGCAGCGCCGCAGCCCCTGGGTGGTGCGGGGCGAGCCTCAGCCTTTCCGAATCGTCTGGTGGAAAATTGCTGCCTTTTGGTGCAGGTGACCCCCAAAAAAGAGCAGAAACGGTGCCACTCTCGGGGGAGGTGGCTGTAGCCAGCTGGAGGATGTCCCCATAGCTAATGTCCTCACTGAAGGTGTTGGAGACAGAGAAGGGCAGCTCTGCTGCGGCGTGGTGGAGGGCGAGGGAACCCAAAGCATGAGATGTAAGTGATAAGGAAGCCAAAATTAATTTAGAGTTAGAAAGTCATTGCTATTCCCTGCTTTTTCCAGGGAGGCGGCTGCATTGGTGCTCCAGAGCACCGGGAAGGGGCCGTTAGCCACCGGCTTTCCCGAGAAAGCTTTAATCCAGCGCTTGGCAGCAGTGGGGAGAGGGCACACCGGCCTCACACTTTACAAGCAATGCTAACGGGTATCACAGCTGCACTTCGCTTTCTTACACTGCAGCGATGGCTCCAGCACGCTCTGTCTCTGCTGACGCGTGGAGGGGAAGCACAAAGCTCCTCTGCCACTGTCAGACATGTGTGATCAGGAGTTATTTTCACAAGCGGTGCTACGGTTCAGCCCTCACTGAACTCTCTAGGAAAAGAGATTTCTGCCAGCTGCGCTTCCACCCCAGTCTCTGATTCGGAAAGAGCAGAGACAGTGAACGGTCTCCGACACAAACCGTGGTCCCCATCTCCTCACCTTGTGAGGGTCTAAACAACTGCTACCCTCCTTGGTTTTAAAGAAACAAAAATTCCCCACTGCACTCTCACTGGCTGGTGAGGAAGAGTGGAGAAAATAGCAAAGTTAATATAGGCTAAACCTGCTACTCCGGCAACGAATGCAATTTGCCAGTGTATTTTTTTTAGTATTTAATGTAGTAGAAACGTCACGTCCTGTAGTCAAAGCAATTCAAGGTGTGATGGCAGTAAATGTGCGCTGGGCGAGGCTGGAAACTCTTCGGTCCAATCCAAGAAGCTCTTGGCACAACTTTTGTTTTGCTTTTGAAGAAGGGAAGCTCACCTGTGAAGAACTGCACGTTGCAAGGTAAGCACAAGGTAGCTTTGGGAGCTGGTTAAGGTGCCCCTTCCTTAAAACACTGATTATTGTTTTTTTTACACCCTCATATTCAGTGCCGGAGGCAGACGGCTGCAGCAGCGCAGTAAGCAGACGAAGGGTGAGTCTGCTGCGCTCTCTGGTGCAATCACGATGGATGCCGTAGTTAAGCAAACTCCTCTAGTTCTTTGCTAACTCTTCAACCTCCCCCAGTGGAAAAGCAGAACAGGGAGTGAAAAGCGATCTTGCTCAAGTCCAAGATTTTAACTATCATCTCAAGCCCAGAGTAGGCCGAGTGTTTCCCCCAGCAACTGTTGCAATACCAGACCTTGCAGGAGCCTGTCCCGTGGGCTGGCAGGGGATGAGCACATGGTAGAAAAGCCTTTACTATGGTTAAATGGAAGACAGAAAATACGCCAGCTCTGCCAGATATGTTGACTAGGGATCTCAAAGGCAGGCAGATCCCCAGGCTGGTAACACTTCCCTATAAATGTTTTGTTTAGCTACTTGTAGCATGCTATTTTGATTCCCCCTACTGATCTTATCTCATAGTAATGAACACCAGGCCAGGCACGCACTTTCACACAGAGCTGCCGTCATTACGGCAATCCTTGTCAATGCTAGGCAGTCATTTTTAAACGTTCAGTCATCAGGGATTTGCTGCGGCAGGCTCCAGGATGGTCAGAAATAAACAAATTAACTCCCAAACACTTTAAGGATATCGATTTTTATTGGACATTGCGAGATCAATAAGAAAAAATAATTTGTACAGCTTTGTGATATAACCATTGCTGCTGAAAGAGTAAGGCTACTTGTCACGAGAAGAGACCCGATGCAGCTAACAGGGTGTTCCTAGCAGGACCTGCTCTGAGAAGCAGGTGATGTTCTCCGCTCACCCTGTCCCACAGCAGCACCTTCTGCCTCGGGCAGGTCCACGTAGCCTTATGGTAGCACAAATGGGGCTTCTTAGACATTAAGGGTGAGCAGCCCTGCTCTAAGAGACCCTCTGCAAATGGCTCACTGCCAACCACAGTTGCAGTATCAGTCTGGTACAGTGGTTACTGACCTTCTGCCTTGCTTCTCCCTCCCTCCGCTAATTCCGTCTTTCCTCTGCGCCTCACAAGGTCACCTGGCCGATGTTCAGCCGTTTCCTCCATGCAGTGACTGCCGCACAGCAGCCCTCTTCCCCAAGGAAAGAGCTCTGTCCGCAATAGAGAGCTGACTTACTATTTTTGAGGCCTTTGGTGACAGCAGCTGGCATGAGCTGATTTGTGACACCAGCTAGGGGGGAACCAGGACACTTTAGGAAGTAATCCAGCAGCTCAGACGCTTTCAGCTGGCAGAGTAACCCTTTCTAACCAAACCCAGATGCTTAAGAGTGATTGTAGAGCAGCAGCTACAGATATTGCTCTAGCACTGGGGCACCCACTCCATAGGACGGGCAGAGCTAGAAAAAGAGGCTTCGGTTTACATAGGATTTTTGCTAAGCTTTTTGCCTTTGACAGTTCTTAAGAGTTTAAAAAAAAACAGATGCTAGGACAAAAGGCTGAATTTCCACAGCGGCAGTGAGACATCCTCAGACTAGGCAAAATTCTAGCTGGCCCCATCAGTATCTCGAACTACCATCCCTTTGCTACGTCAGGTAGGTGAAATGCCAGACCGTGAGAAATTTTAGCATTGATTCAGCCCCTAAGGGGAGATCAGAATTTAGGCGTCAGTAAGAGTTATGGACTGTATCATCATGAAATCAGGACAGTAATCTTAAATCAACGAAGGGCTCAGCTGGAAAAAAGAAATCAAATTGAAAGGCTCTGTCGGCAGAAAAGGGGGTAGTTGTACCATGACCGGTTGATCACCTGTACTGTGCTAGTGCCAGCAAACAGACCTAGCTGCTGGACCCTACCCCTGGACCACTGACAGAATGGGTATTTCTTACTGACAGCAAAATACTTCTCGTAGGAGATGACTCGGGAACTTGTGTCTGGTGCCAACGCAGCACTCGGCCATCCGATGAACGTTCCCGTATTCACAACCAAAGAGAACACAAATACAGTGGGTAAACAAGCTGAGCATGGCAGATTATCTACGTGATCAGACGTGAGCTGCCTCCCCCCCACAGGCACCAAATGTACAGCCACATCCCAGGCAACTTGGGGCAACATAGGGCAGTTTACATTTAAACGAAGGAGGGCAACAAGGAGATAACGTGATAATGAAAAACTAGGAAAAAAAAAAACAACCAACCAAACCCTTCACACAACTATTTTTCAGCATTGTAAAAAAATAAAAATGAAAGCAATCTTTTTGACTTCCCGTGCCTACACCATGCAGGTCTCCTAGGCATTCTAGGAACAGGAGACGCTGCCCCTTTTTCTGCTGTTAAGTGATGCAGTGCACACAGGATTTCTGAAGGAGTTCCATAAACTGTAGTGCAAGCAAACTGAGAAAATAAATAGCACTCGAACATTCCCTCTTGTCAAAGAACATTAACTGCAGTAAAAACTAGCTTGCTTTTTGTTTTAACTGAAGTTAACTCAGCTGCAACTTGTTTTAATATATGAAAATTTGAAGATGTGTTTCACAGCATAACTGTAGAATAATTTACACTGCATTGCCAATTCACAATTCAGTCATTTTCATTAACAGTGTACAAAGAAGGTCCTTAGTTTATATATATATACTTTATAAAGTCTGGAAGATCAATATAAATACTGCTCCAGAAATTAAAAAAGTGTTTACATCCCCGACTTGAATATTACATCTCAGTGTCCTGGATTATTACTATAATCTGTAAAAGTCTTAGCGGCGCAGAGGTTCAAGTTTTCGAAATTTCAGTGACGAGCTGGATGACAAAGCATCTTGGTTTGAAGAAGAATTCACTGTGTCTGGGGACTGGAACAATACTCTACCACGATGATTAAATACATAAAAAGACGGATGGTTCCTTAATGTGTCAAACGTCCTTCAAAATAAATGTAAAAAGTCGACGTTAATACTCTCTTAGAGCAGGGGTTTTAGAAGAGTCAGTCTAGGGTATACCAACTTTTACAGACACGGAAATACAAGTTTTGAATCCAAAACTCTTGCTCATTTTACAAGTTTCCTAAACTGAAACACAGAGGAAATACAAAGCCAAGCGTGAAAAATACCCACTGCTCAATACGCAGAGGCTGTCCACCCCACAGACAAACTTCACCTTCCTTCCTTGAGCTTAGGGGCAGGCCTGTGGGTTACTGCACGCACACGTACCAAATGTGCCAGCCTTAGTTCAGCTGTCACTTCTGTTAATACCTGGACGCTGTTTACTGTCAGCTTTCTGTGCCTGAAGCTAAGGGTTTTAGGTAAACGCTATGAAATACAACAATGTCAACTTGTTTACTTCCCATATTCCCCTGTGCTTTTCGAAATGGCCAGAGGGGCTGCGTCTGCCCATCCAATTTCATATCCTTTTCAAAATCTCGATTGAAAATCCCTTATTTTCTTAAAGTCTGTCAGATATTCTGCCTTGAGAGGTTCAGTGTGAGGCTCAAATAATTCAGACTCTTGTAGAGAAGCAAAGACAAGCAGGGCGAGCCAAGCGTACCGCCCCGTAGTCTATGAGACCATCTCAGGACAGCAGTTTGTGACTGCTGAGCTCTTACTTCCCGCGTAGACATTTCATTCCTCTACCAACTCTGCACAGCAGGATTTTGGATGAGGAAAAGCAAGAAGTTTATTTAAGTTGTTCCGGTTACCTAACTCTCTCTGAAATCCAAGACATTCTTGGCTTTCCCAGGTGTGGCTGTCCCTCTCAGTGTTATTGTCTACAACGCGCATTTGAGAAGAACCGAGCTAGAGAGCGAGCTATTTCACAGTGTTCAGTTTGTACAGAGAGTAGCAGATACAGGCGTTTATGAAAAGAAGAAATAAAACATACTTATTTTTTAGTTCTGAAGTGGCATCCATGTCTTTAAATTCTCCTGCGATATGTACTATCCCATAGCAGGTAACTGCAAAGGCTAACAGGGTCTGAAGAACTATCTGTAACAGAGGGAAGCACAATGCAACACACTCATTACTTAACGTTCTTAATATTTACCAGAGAATCTCATCTTTCAAACAGTGTCTCTTGTGCTTTTCATCCAGTGACAGTAAGTGCTTTAG
This sequence comes from Pygoscelis adeliae, assembly GCF_000699105.1. Taxonomy (NCBI): domain Eukaryota; kingdom Metazoa; phylum Chordata; class Aves; order Sphenisciformes; family Spheniscidae; genus Pygoscelis; species Pygoscelis adeliae. The sequence goes on from NW_008825532.1 coordinate 4,959,832, forward strand.
AGAGGTGGGCAATTCAGCAGTAGGGAAACTGAGGCACGGGAAGATTAAACACGCCGCCTACTTAGCACGGCAAAACGGTGGCAGAGCCGAGAAGAGCTTCAGCTGCCTGACAACCGGTCTGCGTTGCACGGATTGCGTTGATTCACACGGCTCCTCAGCAAGATCCTTAGAACAAAACACTGTGTTCTTGTGCGCTTAAGGATCTAATACGCTCCCCGAGAAACGAGCTGGCTGCCAGCACATGCTGTGCAGCGGTGGCAGCTGCTGCTCGGTCCAAACGCCGTGCCCGGCTGTCGTGGGTATTTGACCTCCTCACCCTTCCGGTTAAGCAAAAATGGAACAGATAATAGTCGAAGTGGAATTTAAAAAACAAGCAAATAAAACAAATACCCCCCCCCCCTTCCTGAAGCAGGTTGTGCTGGGATCAAACGGGCACGCAGCCACACTGGATAAACAAATGTCAGCCAACACAAGCCAGAGGGAGGAGGATGTTTATGCTGCAAAGAAGGAGATGAATGCAAAAGCTCTCTGAGCTCCGTTCAGGGAATTCCTGGAGAAGACGCTTCAGGGTAGTTCTGAAGAAGGAGAGGGAGGTCTGGACCTGGGGTTCGCTCTCTCTGACCGACAGAACACACCGCAGGAAGTTGGGGTAGAAAATACGGTTCTTTTTGACAGAGGGAGCTCAAATGAAAGCACAATTTAAAAACTACTTTACCCTTTATTCTTGCCTATCACATTAAGAAAAAAGCAACTGAGAGAGACTAAACTATCCCCACAGCCTTACACCTTTCAAACGCTATAAAAACTCAAACTTACATCTATGGGCAACGTTTCATCTTCCTTTTCTGTTAATCTCATATAAGAGCGATCTGCAAAACAGAAACACACACACACGCGCATCAAGCGCCCTGTGTAAGCAAAGGAACAAGAGCACTGCAAAACCCCACAGGAGCTCGCTGTAGGTCCTAGAGGCGTGTCAGTCCCGACCATCCCCCGGCAGCTGGGCCGCTCCCGCTCTCGCTTTGAGTCTCTGCTCCCCCAGGGCACGGCTGCCCCCGAACCCCGGGCAGTCCCCGCCCCCGCCTCCTCTCCCCGCCGCCAGGAGGGCTGGAT
>NW_008825532.1:4961744-4962546 GCF_000699105.1 Pygoscelis adeliae
GCCCCGGGGTAATTCCCCCTTTCCACGTGTTTAACCTCAAAGCCCGAGGAACCCGTGCAAGAAAAAAAAAACGGCGTCAAGGGAGGCACGGCGCGTGCAGGAACAAACGCCCCGACCCTGGGCCGAGAAAGGCCGGGGGCAAAGCAAGGAAACCCGACCTGTCCCGCACGGCCAAGCGTCCTGGGTCTTCCCTGCCCCCGAGGCGCAAAGATAAGGGGCACAAAAGCAATTCTTTGAGGGTGTTTTCTACAAATCACCTTTAAGCTGATCACCGTGGCATTTATTGCAGCCCTCGCCCCACGGGCTGCACGAATCGCCCCTATTTCTTGGTAGACGGGGTGGGAAGTTTACCCTGGTCCCACCTCGGGGCTGACCGCGGCTCCTGGCACCACCCGCATGCGTTGACACGGTGTGAACGCACCGCCGCCCTCCAGGATCCCTCCCCAGCCCCGGCTCTGGGGAGCAGCGTGGGCCGCTGCTGTCCCCACGCGCAGGGGGCCGTCCCCCCAGGAGCCTGGGACAGGGGTGGCCTCCAGCACACCCCTCCAGAGCACCCCAGCACGACACCTTCATCCTGTGCAAAACTTCTTCCGTGCAGCAAATCTGTTTTGGGAATTTTTTTTTCCCTCTTGCAAACCTCCTTGCAATCCGGCCACCTTCCCCCTTGCAAACCCCTTTTTGCCCTTTTTGCACCCTTGCAACCGGCTTTTTCCCTGGCAACCCCTTTCCCCGCGCTCCGGCAAGCCTTCCCTTGCAGCCCGCTGTCCCCCAAACCCCTGCGGCCTGATTCCCCCCGCCTTTG
>NW_008825532.1:4963868-4981425 GCF_000699105.1 Pygoscelis adeliae
TTTCCAAACCCTAGATACTGAGGGCAGCGTTACTCAGAAGTCTCCGGCAGTGAGGAACTGGTTGGGTTTTCCCAGGCAGCCTTGCAGGGCGGCTGCAGCACGGGTGAAGCTGGCGGGGTCGGGGGCTACCACATGCCAAGCGGCCTCGAAACCATGTCACCGAGCACCAGCAAGCCCCGCTTACCTGCTGCAGGGCTGAGAGTGGGGACTTGGGGCAGCATAGACCAGGCTTTGCACTGGTCAGGAGCCTTGCATCCTGCACGCTGGGGCCAGAGGTTGTTTCCACCCTATGTTTAGGGCACCTGAATTTCCAGAAGCTGTCCAAGAAGAGCGGAGAGGCCGTTTGGGGAGATGCTCCCACCCTTTGCCGTGCTCAGGGACCTGCAGGGCCAGTAGCCTTACATCCTGCTGCTCGGGGACCTGTGCACACGAGCTCCTACTTTTGGGGTTCCTCCTCCCGCTGTGACAGGACCTCTTGGTGAGATGCCCCACATATGTTCCCACAAGAAGTGGAGTGAGGCCGTGGGTCAGGGGAGCGGGTCTGTAGCTGGTTGGATTTTAACGGTGGCCTGTGATTTACTGAGGTGATGTGGCCTCGTGAAGTGGCCTGAACCATTGTATGAGGACGCCATACATGGCTCTGCCCAGGTTATCTAGCATGACTTGGAGTTCAACCAAAGCAGGACTGGGAGTTGTGCCGGGGGAGTGATTAACGTGGCCACGGATCCTTATCTAGACAAGATTTGTTGAGTTTAGAATTGAAAAGGTGTCTTCTGCTGAGTGCTGTGGTTAGCGTCTCTTCTCTGTGCTGTCCTTGCCCTTGCTGGTTGTGGGTGATGCGTGACCAAGCTTGGTCAGAGCAGCAACGTGGCCGAGTCCCCTGCCCAGCAGAAAGCTTTGCTCTGAGGGCTGTGACTTGACCCGTTTGGGCCGTTGGCTTTTGTGATCCTAAGTTTCAGTTAATCGGAAGTGTCCTTCCAAGTGAAGGGGTGGAGACACTTGCGTCAGCCCAGAGGCACAAAATACTGATCTGCCTTTTCAGATTCCTGCAAGCCACCGCTGAGGCAGGTGCAGGCATTGCTGGCCTCCTGCCCGGGGCAGGGGTGGTCACCTCCCTGGGACGGGAGCTGTGCTGTGGAGCACGTGCTTCCAGCACGGAAGGTCTTCCTGCCGCTGCCCCAGAGCTCACCGACACGTGGACTTTTTATTCCCTTCATGCTTTCAAACTTGCCCTTAACCTTGTTCTTCTCCTGGAGTTTTCTTCCTCTTGGTCCTCTGTTCTCCCTGACCCACCTGAGTGCTGCCCTTGTTCTCAGAGGATGACCCGGGTCGTTTCGGTCTCCTGCCGACCCGTAAAACGCATCTTTTCTGTCTGCTCTTTTGCAGACTGTGCTTAGAGAATTGCTGGCGAAATTGGTAACGTCACCCATCTGGTCACGCAGAAAATCCCGAGTTTTTCCCTGCTGTCAAGGCTTTTGGTATTTGCTTCTCAGGTTGTGACAGCTGCCATAGGAAAAGGGATGTGTAATTTCCCAAGGAGTGGTGAGATGCTGTTGTTTTACAGCGACAACTTAAAAGCTGCAGGGAGCAAAGCAGGTACCGCTTCTGCTTCGCTGTCCCCAGCCCCCTGCGATGCTTTCAGCCCCTGCGATGCTTTCAGCCCCTGCGATGCTTTCAGCCTCGGGGAAGTCCGCTGAAAATGTGGAAGTGCTGCAGCAGGCAGGCTGCAAAACAGACCCTGAAATCTGGGCAAGAGAAGCAATTTGTAAAAGCTCGTCTTTTTCTAATTAAAAAAAAAACCCAACAACTAAGTCAAATAAAACTTTTGCATACACCTCTTCTTGCTGAAATACATCAAAGTTTCCTCGGTGTCTGTGTTTTTACTGGAAGTTATAAGCTCTTGCTCCAGGTGGATTTGTATCTTACAAATCCCGCTGTCGGCTCAGAGCTGATATTCAAGAGCTGGGCACAGGCTGGAGTCATTTCATGGTGATAGACAATAGGTGTTTAGTAGCCTCTAAGCTTCATTTCAGTGAAGGTTAAAACCTCATTAAAATGAGGTTCCCACATCTGAGGTAGCCAACATTTAGGATGATTAATTGAACAATTTTGTTTCAGTTCTTCTTGGGGTCTGATGGTGGATGTGGCAGGAGCTTCTCTAGAATTTTAGTTTCCTTGTACTTGTTCCCACTTGGCCCCTGGATTGCGTACGTCTAAATTGCTTGTTGTCAGGATGTCTTCAGTTGCTCGCTACATTTTTCTTTCCTTTTGGTGTCCAGATTAATGCTCGCCTGGGGAGCCTGTGTGCTTCCATTGTTGTTAAGTGCCTGAATGGTAATATATTAGTCTTCATTTAAAACCTTACCTCGGAAATGTTCAACAGCACTTGAAAAAAAAAAAAAGCCCATGGGCTTTTGTTCTTTTTAATGAAGTTGGGAGAAATGCAATGAAAACAATCTCTTGCACTTTGCATAAAAGAACTCAATTAATTTACCAGCTTCGCCTTTAGCTTCTCTACTCCTTGCAGCTTTCGGCTGGCAGCTCCCTTGGTGTCCGGTTCCTTCTGCTCTGCTCCCTCCCAGGGCTCAGTTTTGTACAACTTTTGGCTGCAAAAGCATGTCGATGCTGGCAGAGCGGCTCACGGGTTGCTGCTAGGACGGCCCTTCAAGCGCCAAGAGTTTGAACCATTTCCTAAGAGACTGGACTGACTCCTGGTCAGAACCAGGAGGACCTACATGGTCCCCTGGGCTTGGTCCAGGCAGCCTGAGCCCAGGACTGGGTTTGGTGTCTGAAAAAACTTGGCATCCGAGTCGGGTTTGTCCCAGGTGCCTCCAGCGAGCGTAGTAAGGTGGGGAGGGTTGATTGGAGATCCACCGTTGGGCAGGAGGGGCTGGTGGTGGGGTCATCTTAATGTTGGCAGAGTAATTGGCTTTAAGCAGAGCGGCAGCATGCTTTCCCTGTAAGTAACTCTGATGGTATCTCTGTGTCGGGAGCCGCTGGCGCCTGGTTTGCACACCAAGAGCTCTTTGTGCGGCTGTGTATTTGCACGTGGGTGTCTTTTCCCACCCAGGTCCAGAGAGCTCTGGGAGCCTCCCAGGCAGCACGTTACAGGGCAAGATAAAATGCCTGATTTTTGGAGGCCCAAGCACAGAGGTCTTGGCAGATTTGTAGATTTATACGTCCCTTTTTGCTTCTCCTATTCCTGGCCAGAGTGAGACTTCGGCTGCGGCCGGCACGCGGGTCCAGGAACAGCTGCCCGGGTGAGCGAGACGGCGAGGACGAGCAGGGGTGCTATCAGATGTAACACTGCTTTGGGAGGGGGATTAAGAGTGGAGAGGCGGGTGAGTCAGGATCCTTTCTGAATTCCCAGCAGCGATGTCTGTCCATTCCTCCTGCCCCTCATTGCAAAGCGCTGAGCCTGGGCATTTAAAGGGATCGCTGGATGGGTTTCCAGCTGAGAAAAGACAGGCAGCTGCTGCTGCTGGAGGTCTCTGACTCCTGCGTGAAGCTCTAAAATCAACTTCTTTTAAAAAAAAGACTTTTTAAAAGTCACCCCAGGTAGCTCTGGAGGGCTGCAGAACGCGGTGTACCTGGTGCTGCCTGCTCCGTATGAGAGGAGGAGCAGTTGCAAGGGTAGAGGGTAAATAGGCTCTCCAGTCTGGCTTTCCTCCCTTTCATTTGAATTCTCACTGTAACTGTTCAAAGCTGCTTAATAGTCATAAGCAGATGTAAATAGCCCTCTGAAGCTTGCTTTATCCCAGTGAAGAGTTTTGGTTGTCTAACATGGTACCTTAGGAGTCATCGTCTTCTGGGTGAAAGGAAACCTGGGTGTTTCGTCCCGATGCTGTGGTGCCATGCACCCCCCTGCCACATGCTCAATATGTGCTGTGGCATCTCAACGTTCTTGACATCCTTGCCTTCATTTCCATACTTTTATTTCTGGAGCACTGAAAGATCACAGGAACAAAGAGGCGAACAGAAAAGTAAGCGAAAGGATTCCTCTTTGGTGTCCCCTCTTAGTGATGCTGGTGTGAAAGCAGCTCTCAGATGCTCTGCACAGTGTGACGTTCCCTGAAGCAGCTCTCCTTGCTGGAGCTGACCGTGCCCGGTTGTGCACTGAGAGGGACCTTTTCTGCTGCTGTCGGGGCGATTCTGTGCCAACGGTGCAGTGCAGGATAAAGCCCAAAGCATGTGGTGAGCACATGGTCAACTGTACATGGCTTAAAAGCATCGGTAGCTTTGTGAGAGCGGCACAGCTGTGCTGCAGAAGTGCTGTATTTGACCAAGGACTGGGTTTTGGGTGCAGGTCCCGAGTCTGTCAGATGAGCCATCTGTGTCACTGGTGTGATGGGTTAGCAGCAGTGAGTCTGTTTGCAGCCGATTCTTCTGCCTCTGCTCATGGCCTGGGTGTGTGCTTGTGTGGTCCTGCTGTGCTTGACATCCCCTGGGACGGGAGGTGGGGGCTTTTCTTCTGGCTGTCGGCAAAATGAGCAAAGCTCGTTCTGGAAAACTGCTTTCAAGGGAAGAGAAGGCAAAAAATGGGCAGCAGATTGGGAATTGGCTGCAGGGGACGCTGTATGCGCCGGGGTCCTGCCGTCTCCCGCTCAGCTGCGGCAGAGCTCCTGCCCAGGCTCTGCTCCCGTGAGACGGTGGTGGAGGAAGAGTTTGGTGTTCCCTTCAGTCGGGGCTGTGCCATGCCTGTAGGAAAGCACAGAGCAGCATCTTAATTAAGGCAACAGTAAAGAAGCAGGAGCGTCCTGGGAGGCAAATGGAGAAGCCTTCCGAGTGTTGCAGTCTCCATTTAGTTCCCACGTGTCTGAAAGCTTTTCATAAATGTGTGGTTCAGAGATGGGGTTAAGATCCAGGATTTCTGTGGTGGCTCAGCGCTGCCTTAATCGAGGAGTTTCCAATCCCTTTTGTGCTGAAGGCTATGTGGAAAGGTGTCTTGTGGGACATCCCTTCTCCCCAGCCTGCAGATGTCAAAAAGCTCTGCCAGGAGAGCACTCGGCACACCGTGCGGATGAGAAGGAGCCGGAGGAGCCTGCACCGTGTGAACGCCATTAATCTGGATGGGAGACCTCAGAGCACAGCTCATCAGCTGTGCTGCAAACGAAAAGTGCCATATAAATTGCTGACTTGCAAATTAACCCCACGATACTCCTGCGCAGCAGCTGAGCCAGAGGCAGAGTTGGCTCACGGGGCTGCCCTGGGGCTGCTGCTCGTGGTGCAGAGCGGAAGCTTGCCGGGGGCGAGGAGCAGACCCGGGTGGTTGGCCTGGACTGGGAAACTTTCATGATTTTTATAAAATGGGGATTGCTGCTGTGTGCTGCGAAAGCTCCCTAGTGAGGGAGGAGGCTGTATGGTGCTGCAGCATCTTATGAAGGATGTTCGCCATCCTTAAAGCGTTCGTGATGGTTGCTTGGTACCTTTTTTGATCCCCGACAAAAATGAAGGGTTTAATATATTTCTGTAGCAGCAAAACATGATGTCGTCAGGTTTCCAGGTGCAACGTGCGTACTTTGGGCACACGTGAGCAGCTCCTTGCCCAGGTCCTCAGCTATGTGCCAGCAATGCCGGGGTGCTCGCCCTAAGAAAACCAGCGTGCCCTCATTGTCAGCTGTTTGCTGCACTAGAGCGAGGGTCTGACCGATAGCTGGGTAACTGAAAGCCTTCAGGACCAGTCCATGCCTGATGTTAGAAAGTCCTCATGAGCACAGAGCATTTGCATGGCTCATGGGAGGATGCGGATGGTTTAATACCACTCAAGCAATTATTTGGATGGTGGTTGTGCTCAGCAGCTGAGCAGAGAGTCAGGATCCTGGCATGCCTGAATGCTGCATCCGTGCTCAAAGAGATCATCCTGGGAGTTTGCCGTGGCTCGTCTCACCGATGCGTGTCCCTCCTCAGGGGTCCTGGTCGGCGTGGTCCTGCGCTACGGCATCCATGTCCCCAGCGACGTCAACAACGTGACGCTGAGCTGCCAAGTGCAGACCAGTCCCACCACGCTGCTGGTGAATGTCAGCGGAAAGTACTACGAGTACACCCTGAAGGGGGAAATCAGCTCCCAGGAGCTCAATAACGTCCAGGATAATGAGATGCTGAGAAAGGTAAGGGAGTCGGTGATTGGAGAGGTGAGCGATGCGCCCCACTACCTCCACGGGGACGGGTCCTGTATCTGTTGGATTAAGTGTTTTTTGGTTTTTTTTTTTTTTTTAACTTCGATCAGATTGTGATCAGCTATAAATTATAAGTTGAACACAATGTAATGAAACTCTAGTTTCAGCTGATATTAATTTAAGCTGTTTAGACTCTAAGCTGTGTCTCCCCGAGATCCTGGACACATCCTCAGTGTTCACCCGACAGCATGTCATCTGGCAGGGGTACAGGCTTTCTTCCATATATTTTATATGACATTCTTATTTGTGTTTTGTCTTGCAAAGTCTTAACAAACCATTTTACTGTTGTGTTTTTTTTTTTTCTTAACAGGTTACTTTTGATCCTGAAGTATTTTTCAACATTTTGCTTCCTCCAATTATATTTTATGCAGGCTACAGCTTGAAAAGGGTACGTGCCTTTACAGTGCCTACGTTTTTAGTTCCTCTGCCTCCAGAGCATTTTTAATACTTGAGAGTGCTTTAATGCTTGCTCAGCAGGCCAAGGCTGCGGAGCTGAGTATGGTTTTCCCCACTACATGCAGGATTGTAGGAAGCAGGGCTGAGAGAGTGCCCCAATCGGTCTCGTCCGTCCCTCTGCCCCAGGAAGGGTCAGCGACTTCAACCGTTTCTAGCATGGGTTTGCACAGGGGTTTTTGAGGCCAGCTGGGCCATTTCAGCCATCCTTACTTTCAAAACACGTAGGAGGGTGGGAAGGTTTTAGAAAGCAGCAGCTCTCTGAAGTGCTGATTCGGAGGGAGAGGAAAATGATCCTGTTTAGCTTGCGGGAGAAGGAAGGAGGAATGCTGCTGGGTCAGGAAATCAGTTCCCAGGGCTTGGAACAGCACCTTATTAAATAACATGGGTACAAGAAAATGACATGTTCGTGTTTATCAATGCTGCATTAACATCTGCTGGTCTGGCGGTGTACACCGTTGTGCTGGGCACCGTTCTGCCGTGCTTGTCCAGCTTGTGGCATTTGAGCTAGGTGCAAGCTGCTACAGACATTGCGTGGGTGCCTGTGCAGGCTTGAAATAAATTGTTAGCAAAATATAATTCAGTTGTTTTTTTTTCTCCTCCTTCTAGAGGCACTTTTTCAGAAACTTGGGATCCATCCTAGCATACGCTTTTCTCGGCACTGCAATTTCCTGCCTGGTGATCGGGTGAGTAGTTGGAGCTGGTCTGGTTCTTCCGTGGGGGTTTGAGCCGTGCTCGGAGGCAGTGCTCTGAGCCCGGTTCTGCCGCTGCTAATCCCAGCCCTGAAAGATCACACAGGCTCTCTGCTACCGCTGCTCAGCAGCGGCAAATAATACTATTTACTGTCCAAACTTTCACTGTGTGGACAGGGTGATTGCCGTCTAATTGCATAGTGCTTTCTCAGCATGCCATACAGAATAGTTATATACACGGCAAGGAAAGTTTCACACTTCTCTGAAGATTGTCTTGAAAAAACAGGCAGTAACTTCAAGTTATTTGAAAGCACAGCCCTAACAAGCGTGAGACACAGGAGGGGCAGGAGCATAAACGCATGTCCTGTCCTTACTTGCTGGAAGCAGGTGCCTAGCGAGCACGGATTGTGTTTCAGATATTTATCCCTGTGTGCAGAGGGAGCTAGATGATTCCTGTTCTGAACAGTAACACACAGGCTGGCGCAGGGTGTTTTCCACTGGAGAGTCCGGTGGATTCAAGCAAACTCAGCATCTGCATTATCTGTTCCTCGCTGAAAGTTTCGGCCATTTCAAAGTCAGGCCAAGGTCATCCCACTGGAACGTGTTAATGTGAAACGCTGCAAAATGATTGCGAGACCCCGCGAGCCTGGCTGCTGCTTTTCTTTGGTTGTGTTATGCTCATGGAGGAGTTTCGGTCCCGGTTCCTCACCGGTGCCGTGTTTGTGGTCTAGTGCGGCGGGTGCTTTGGTGTGTGTGGTCTGGCACTTGCCTCCGAGACCATGGCACTGGGGTTTCACCAGGCTCAGCTCATCCAGTACAGTTCTTCGGTGTTCTGGCGTTCGGATAACTTCAGGGGTTAATCTGGTGAATTCAGGGGAATCGAGCCCATTTGAATGTCATTTTCATTCACTGCAGAGATGAGTAATTGCCTCTTCTAATCACCAGCTCTGTCGTGTATGGCTGCGTGGCGCTGATGAAAGTCACTGGGCAGCTCGGGGGAGACTTCTACTTCACTGACTGCCTCCTGTTCGGTGCCATCGTATCGGCTACTGACCCAGGTATGTTAGATGGTTATTTTCCCCCTCATTTTACCTATTTGATCTGTTTTGAGTTGTGGTGAAGAGGGGAAGAAAGTCTGAACCCTGTGGAAGTTCCCTCTTTCTGAATTTTAGAGTTTATTTGCAACATTCCTAGAGGTCAAATTGTCTCCATGGCTTCTTTTTTCCTTCCAGTTACATGTAATATACCTTCCAAACCTCTGCTTCCTAAATCTTTGTTTGCAGTGAAGTCCTAGCAGTCTGTCTCTTGACTTCTCTGGGTTTTGGGACAGGTCCACTGTGCTTCTGCCATCCTGTGCCAACGGCTGATGCAGAACAAGATGTGTAATGTGGGGAGGGTTCAGCTGATAGTTTTAGTTAGTTTAGCTGATTTCCTTCCGCTTCCATTTGGGTGGGATTTTGGAAGGTGCTAATCTAATTGAAAGTTGATCTTCATGAGCAGTACTGGGGACAGTAGTGACAGCTTGGTCTGCTGAAGCACTTTGTAAATGAATGTCTGCTGAAGCACTATGAAAAACTTGCCTTGTCCAACTGAATTTCACTTCATTCATGAACACTTTTACACAGTAGCTGTTTATTTGCATGTTCCAGCTTCGCCTAAAAACACAGGACCACAGAAAGGCCTCTCCTTCTTCCTGCCCTTGCTGAACAGGGCTTGAATTTCCTCCTTTGCAGCCTGGCTGCTACGTTTGAGACCAGCGTGGTGGGACTGGGGGTCGGCAGCATTGTCCCCCCTCCCGACATTACAGAAGCTTTGGGGGATCTTTTTAAATGCAGATATTGGTCAGTTTTGCATGGAAGGGAGAGATTGCACGCCTGAATAAGCCAACTCTTCTGCCCTTTTGAAACAAGTGCCAGTGGCTGTTGTTTCCAGATGAATTGGGACTTTTACCTGCTCATCTTGACAATGAGTCATTTCTGTTTTCAAAGGCAAAATCAGGAGCATTGTATGTATATGCATATATGCAAGAGTAACGCTGCAGAACATAACCTGCAGCATAACGTGGCAGTAGCCACATCTGTCTGCCAGGTGGAGATGCAAGATGTGCATTCCCCATGAGTTTTTAATAATTTTTTATGTTTGCCTAAGATTTGCCAGGTATTGGTGTGGCTGTTACTGCTGATATTTTTATTTAAAAAAAAAAAAGCTTAGAAAATAAGGTAAAATGATTTCCCAGCTTCTCCAAACGTGTCTTGGGTGGGCATGCATTCAGGCCACCGATTCCTTTAGCGGGGGGCTCTTCCCATGGGGCTGCGAGGTGGAGCATCCTGCCCGTAACTTAGCCGGGGTGTCGACATCGAGAAGGGGGCACGTTTGCAAAGTGGGCAGCACCTCACAGACATGATGGCGGTGTGGTAGATCTGATGACAGATGGGCAGAGGCCAGGCAAGGACTGTAGGTAGAAGTAATGCTTAGAAATGCTGTGGATGAGCTGTTGGCGTTGCGCCTCTTCTTCAGGCTTTGAAATAGGAACAAGAAGATTTCACAGGTAAAAATGGAGCGTTTCCTTGTGCATAAATGGGTTAAACCCCCTTCAGTGTGCACAGATGAGTCCCTGATTGCTGTTTTAAAGGACTTCCACAGAAGTTGATTGGAATTAGCTCAGCCCTCCGCAGCAGCCTGAGCTGTGCATGACGCACCACGGGTTACATCTTGCTTGCTTTAGATGTTGTGATGTTTTTGCAAGGCTGCTACATAAAACCTGCTGCGTTTTCATTATCTTCTTGGAGCCGCCGGATTGCGGAAGGACTTGAGGGTACTCCGATCTCTGCTGCGTGGCCGTAAATCACAAGAAACCCCCACATGGGGCTTGAGCTGGCTTCTTCCAGTTAGGTTTGAAATGTTAACACATCTGTGCTGGCACTTCCAGTGTGTCAACCTGCACTGAATTTGAGGATTTCTCTTGGAGTATCAGGGATGGAAGGAAAAGACAGCCATCGTCCTGGACAAGCCCGCATCCTCCTGGCCTTTTGCAGGTGGAGGAAGGCTCTCCCTGATGCTCCGAGCTAATGGCATCCCAAAAGCTGGGTGGCTCATGTCAGCATGGTACCGTGGTCCAGCCCACGAGCTCAGACCCTCAGGAAGCTCAGAGCAGAGTTTGCTCATGTCTGCCAGCGAAAGACTTAATAGACCTAATGCCCAGGATGTGTTTTAGTAAAAGAGGGACGAGGGAAATGATAAAGCAAATCCAAATCTGAAAGGGCAGAAGGAAGACTATCAAAGTGAGCACGGAGGGCGGCTGGCACCATCGCAGCAGAGTGGCGCAGACATGCGGGAAGGCAGATTTCTAAAAAGGGGCGTTTTGTCTTTGATTACACCGAAATAACAGCACCTTTTTGAATGTCTCTCTATTTTTCTATTTGTCAGTGACTGTTCTTGCCATATTCCATGAACTCCAGGTTGATGTTGAGCTGTATGCCCTTCTCTTTGGCGAAAGCGTCCTCAATGATGCCGTTGCCATAGTGCTGTCTTCGTAAGTGTGTTCTGTTTTTATTTTTAATTGTTATGTATGTTACATGTCGGGTGTTGGGGGGAGCCACTCGGCCTTGCTCCTGTAAAATAGGAGCATCGGTGTTTGCAAGAGGAGATTTCCATATTAAGCGTCCCCAAAAGCTGTAGTGACCTTCTGATGCATCTCCTCATTGCAGACCACAGCTTAGGATTGTGGGTTGTCCTTACAGCTTCCCCCTGCATGATGGATAGTTTTGTTTTGCTTTTATGGCTGGTTGACCCAGCCAGAAGGAAGTTTTTATGTCCCTCTGAAGTGAGAAAAGCATCGTGTCTGTTTTTCAGCCACAGGATCCCACTGAAACCCCTTACTGATGGCTTTGCTCCTGCCTGTCTTTCTTCCCATCCACAAATACCTGCTTTTGTTTAGGTGGAAATAGTTGGTAAAACAGCTGTTTCCTTTCTCTCCCCACTTTCCGTGCATCAAGAAGATGGTATTTCTTACAGCTGGAGTTGATACCCTGGACTGAACACATGGGAAAGTTGCTGGCTTTCTAAAGAATGTTTTATATTCTTTAATATTTTATGTCCTCTGCACGTAGGACATATTTTATCTGGGTTTTCACTGTGTTGTCATCATGGGAATTTGTTTGGAAATATATAATATCTGCAACAGTGACAGGTTAATGTATAGCTAAGACTAATGCAGAAAATATTTCTGGAATACTTGTCACTCCGGCGTGCTGGTTGCGTGGGTTTTGCTGAGGTGGAAGCAGCAAGTAACATATTGTAAGCTGGGTATCGCCACCCGCATGAGTTGTATTTACGGAATTGACTGTTTCTGTTGATGTTTCTGGAACTGGTTGCATTGCTTGCTCTGGCTTTTATGCTGGATGTGTCGCCGCTGGTGCAAGAGTAGATGCTGCACAGCCAGGTCGTGTTTAAGAAGTGATCCTGAGTGGGGAGGAGACGGGGTCTTCCAGCCTCTGCTGGGAGGTTCTGGGTGGGAGTGGATGGGTTCAGCATCAGAGTAATGACATTTGTGGTGGATCTCCGCACACATAAGTGCCTGCACCGTGCGCGGTGATTTGCCTCTTGCGCTGTTTCAGTACCAGCTTCGTAGCTGTTGCTCTGATTTCCTGCCTTCCTCTTGCCACAAGCCGAGTTTAACCCGCCCCCCTTCCCTGAAATAAGATAATTTGCACCAAAACAGCAGCTCCGAGCTGCAGTCAGCAGTTATTTTGCCGCAAGGCTTTTGTGCAGACTGGCCCAGCAGCATGCTGACTTCTCAAGGGCTTCTCAGCAGTTAGCCCGTACCCATTTTAAAGCTCGCCGTGGTCTTTGTCTTCGCGGTCACCATAAACAGCGTAAGGCAGCCCTGGTCAGCAGGATGGGTATTGGTTGGTGCAGGTTTCTAAGGACAGCCTTGAGTCACCTGGGCACAACCACATCTTGGGTGCAAGGAGGAGGTGAGGGCCTCTTGCTCCAGGGAGGAGAGCTCCTCCGAGAGCAGTCCAGAGCTCCTGTTTATGGTTCCCCTTTTTTAAATTTAGTTTGGCGTTTGCCTGTGTCACAGCAGAGGTGTAAGTGGGGGAACCGCGTGGGGAGGGTTCCGCTTCCACAAGCAGAAGACCTGCTCCCCGGTTAGGAGATGCAGGGGTGAGTTGGGAAGGTGGGGAACCAGGTGGTTTCTGGGCGGGCGGGCTGTGTTGATGGAGGAGCTGCTGCCTGGGTGACAGCTGGTGGCGGGTGCTGCCTCCCCCCAAGGGGTGAAGGGGGACTCCAGCCGCAGCTGGCCGAGTGCGCGGGTTCGGTGATTGCCCCCAGCAGCCCCGCCGGCTCCTTGCACATGATGAAAGCGAGCGCTGTGGGCACCGTCCCTGCGCCGGGGGAGGGCGAGGAGCCAGGGGCTGGTGCTGCCCCGGGCTGGGGCTCCTCCGTGGTTTCTGCCAGCAGCTCGGTGCCCCCTGAGGCTCCTCTCCTCCCTGCTTTCAGTCCCGGACAAACGTCCGTTCCCGTGCTTGGGGAGCAGAATCCGTGCCTTTCTGTTCCTGCCTCGTGCCATCCTGGCCTGGCCTGGCTTGACAGCAGGGAACCGGTTGCAAGATGAAGAGGAATTGAACCCAGAACTGAAAGCTGGTGGGCAGCGAGGTGCCGGGGCTGCGGTTCATGAGCGGGGGGGTAAATGCAGCCGCAGGGCCTCTACCTCTTCGGAAGGGAGGTTTCACAGGGGCTAAATGCCACAGGGAGGCCCATGGGCAGGGACAGTGGAAATAAAGCACACAGAAGGCTGTTGGCAACGATGTCTTGTTCGCGATGCAAAAAGCAAAACCAGAAGGAAAACTGTAATGGGTTAAAACACACAACCGGCATCCACACAGTTGGTTATGGAGGGGAAGCGAAACCAGTCTGGATTTAAAAAAAAAAACAAACCCAAACCCCAGAATAAGAGCATGTTGGTGAATGGGAAGTAGAGGATGGGATTGACAAAAAAAATTAAATCACAGGGAGAAATCTGCGGCTTGCAGTGTAAAAGACAATGCAGAAAAATGAAATGTATTAAAAGCAGGGAAGTTTAGCAAGGGAAGTGACCCGTGATGTGTTGGAAAGGGGAGGATTGTCATTCGTGTTGCAGAAAAATGTTGGTGTGCAGTTAGAGGAGAAAGCTGCAGGACATGTGCGCGAGGCAGTCACTTTCTGTTCCAGCATAACTCGGGAGGTTAAACAGCAAATGTTTAAAGTTCACATCCAAGAGTTTTAACAGAGCCAGCTGAGGGATTGCTAACTAGGAAGTTAATGTTTTCTGTAAATTTACACTGAAGAAAGCGATGTAAGAAGTTGACATTAAAATGGGATTTAGGAGATGGATAGTGGACCCCTGTATCTCAGCCTTTCCAAGTAAAACAGTGGAATGGCTGATGCAAGGCTCAGGAGTTAGGAGGGAGCAGATTCAGAGATGGGATCAGCGCAGTAGACCTATTTGCCATCTCATCACAAAGGTCTGTTGAAGTTTGGTGGATGAAGATAATAGCGTCGCTGCAGTGAACCGGCACTGTTCCATTTGCCTTGCTACCCTGCGATATTTCACTTCAGAACTCGGAGCAGTGCAAAATCAATGTAGTGCACGTTAAATGTGGTAAAACAGCATAACTTACAGTTCTCCAGAGGATATTCACATCAGCCGCCTCTGTGGAGTCGACGGAGAAACGTAGGCTTCCCACTTGAATGCTTTGTGGTCCCAGAGCGCCTGACTTTATAGAGAGCTGATGCCAAACCCCCAAAATACCATCATAAATGACGGTCTGTCGCCTAGCAAATGTATTTGCAGGAGATCACGCAGGAGACGGGCTTTGGTCCGATGCTCTCTAATGCCTAGAAGGAGCAAATGCAGAGCCTTGCCTAGGAGGGGTGGCTGAGCTCCAGAAAGTCGGCCAGGAGCAAAGGGGATCCCAAGCTCCTCGGGACAGGGCGAGCACGCTGCTGCTGTGTGCTGTGAACGTGGGGGGATTGCAGTGTGGGACTCGGGTTTCGTCTCCCTGATTTCTCAGGCTCGGTGTTTGCAGCGGTCGTAGCACTTTGCAAAGCTCACGTAGCACCATGGAGGTGCCTCTCCCTCCAGACTAAGAGTGTTTTGTTCTTGTTTGTGCTTTTCCTCCCTCTTTCAGCTCAATTGTTGCGTACCAGCCGGCGGGCGACAACAGCCACACATTTGATGTCACAGCGATGTTTAAGTCCATCGGGATCTTCCTGGGGATATTCAGTGGATCTTTTGCAATGGGAGCAGCTACTGGAGTTGTGACAGCTTTAATATCCTTTTTGTTGTCTTTTTCCAAGTGTTTGCATAACAGCTTCTTTTTTTGCTGCACTGCATCTCACCCAGATGCAGTGTTTCATGATTTTTTGCCTACATTAATGAAAGGCAGTGCCATAGCCTTTTTAGGGGCAGGCCGTGTAGTGTTGCTGTGATACACAACTGAATTTGATATGCTCTTAGCCTACAGTTTCTCTCCAAATTGTCCTTAACCATCTGCAACGTCACCAAGTTCACCAAACTTCGGGAGTTCCCGTTGCTGGAGACCGGCCTGTTCTTCTTGATGTCCTGGAGCACGTTCCTGCTGGCCGAAGCGTGTGGCTTTACAGGCAAGCTCCAGCACAGCCCTTTGTCTGGGACAGATATCTGCAGGGATGGTGGGCCTGTTGAGTTTTGCTTCCAGTATCGATTGCAGCCGGGGCTCTCCCTCTCCTTTCAGAAGTTTAATAATCTGGGTTCTGGGGTTATTACATTATTGGGGTGCAGATCAGCGCCCTTTTCATGACCAGGAGTCTAACGTGGTGCTCTGCTCCCCAGGTGTGGTGGCCGTGCTCTTCTGCGGGATCACGCAGGCCCATTATACCTATAACAACTTATCTACAGAGTCCCAACACAGAACTAAGCAGGTGAGAGTTCCTCAGCCCCCCTTAGCCTCTCTGAATTTCAAGTTCAATATTTTTTCCTTCCCTCTAGTGAGAGGTGCATTAGGTGCACCTGTCTTTCTGCAGATGGATTTTACTAGGGTTGCTTCTGCAGAAGTATTTATTGTGTGATGGATGGGCTAACATGTTTTTCTTGTTAAATCTATGTTAAGTCTAACTCGCTTTTAATTTGTTTTTCTCTTTCAGTTGTTTGAGCTTCTGAATTTCTTGGCAGAAAACTTCATCTTCTCCTACATGGGACTTGCACTGTTCACCTTCCAGAACCACGTCTTTAACCCTACCTTTGTGGTGGGGGCTTTCGTATCCTTTGGAGCCCATTTTATAAGACAAAAAAAGAAAGGGAGAGGTGCCTCATTTCCCACTTGTGTTTTTCATTCAAATGTGTGGGGTTTTTTTTCAGTCAGTTTAGTTTTATTTTTAAAAGGGGATTTCTCCCGTGTAGTGGTGCCTTTGCTGGTTATTTTAAGAAGATGGAGTTCTTTTCCCAGCTTTTCTGTTTTTTTTCTTCCCCCTGTCTTGACTCCTTTCCTGGGCATTCTAATCAGCTGCTGCAGGGACTCGGCGCTTGATGTGAACGTGGTGCTGAAGCGCCAGGCTTCGTCATGTGGCAGCGTGGCACCAGGAGTGGCTTTGCAAATGGGGACCGCCTGGTATAGCCGTTTATTTCCTCTTTTCTCTGCTATTCCATTTGGTTGACCCTGAAAAAAGCTTTTTCTTTTGTCAAATAGCACAGTTAAAGCTACAGTAGATGCCTCTGAATGATGTAATGAGAAAGGATTTCCCCTTCTGCAGGCTGATGCTAATGGAAACAAGCTATCAGCCCTGGTACGTCTCAGAAAAACAAGGATTTTGAAGGAATTTTTTTCATATCACAGGGAAGCCAGTTCAGATGTGCAGAATTATTTTCACCCGTTGCAATGAAGCAGGTTTATACCAATAAATAAAATGTTGTTATCTTTGCCAGTGCTGGCGCATGGGTTTGCAGCGGGGTCTGCTGAATTTCCCCAGTGAGCTTTTGCAGGGCTGCAGTGGGGTAAAGGGAGTGAAGAGCAGGGAAATGCCGTTTGGGTGGTTAGGTTGAAATTTTGTGCTGTGCTGTGCCTCTTCAATAAGAACTGGCTAACGGGCTGATGAAATAGCTCATTCATGAGAGAGATCATGAAATACGTCTCTTATGCAAATTCATGATGTTCAGGAAAGAACATAAAAGCTGGAAGCATTTTCCATATTATTCAAGGCTGCGCTGAATACTGGCTCCAAGATTATTTTTGCCATCTGGGTGCTGGTATTAAGAGACACAGCTACAAAGATAAAAAGCAATATGAAGGGGCTGGTGATTCTTGTATCTCGCAGGCTATGAAAACAGAAAGAGTATTAGGGTTTTTTTTTTCCTTCTCAACTGCTGCTACTTTCATTTTGCTGAATAATCTTTGGGAACGGGACTTGGCTTAAAGCTTCAAACCCAGCTGTGAAGTGTGGCGTGCCAAGGAATGTCAGAGGGGTTGTGGTAGCTGTGATAACTTGAGCTTCGCAGAGGACAAATAATTCTTGGGGTGGAAAACGGACCCGGTAGGGGAGAGCGTACAGTGGGAAATGGTGGGTTTTCTCTCCTCTCACCCGTCTAACCTGCCCTCTCATCATTTCCCTTGTTTATTTGTGCTTGTCTCTGTATGATATTCCTGAATTGCAATGTGTGCTTTGCTCTGGTGAGGCAGTAGCATGCTTTTCCCCCATTGCTGTAGCACTTGGAGCTGGGTTATTATCTTTTCATCCAGAGGACCGGTGTTCCTGAGACTCCCCAGTGTTACCGTCAGGCAGCAAAAACTGGCTCTGTGTGCAGAGGTGGGATGCGATGGGAGAGATACAAAGAGCAATTTCCTTAACGTGTGCAAATACAGCTTGCTATCTTCCTAGGAAGAGCTGCCAATATTTACCCACTGTCATTTTTACTGAATTTGGGAAGAAGAAATAAGATTGGAACAAATTTACAGCATATGATGATGTTTGCTGGTATGTTATCGCATCCTTGCCTCCGACCATGTGGCCCATCTACACTTCCGAGTGCCTGGAAATATTCCTTATTCAACTCTAAATCTCTTATGGGCAATGTCTGGAGAAGAGGCTGGGCAGGAAAGGGCTCCCTTAGGCTCGGTGGTGTGCATGCCTTGGTTTTGAGACATAGGAATGAGCTCCTCCTGCCCTGCGCTTGAGTGCACGGTGTGGGGCAGGAGGAGGGTTTGCCTTTCTGGGCTGGGA
>NW_008825532.1:4981751-5004044 GCF_000699105.1 Pygoscelis adeliae
GAATATCCGGTGAGTGCGGCGTCCGTGGGGCTCTCCTGGCACGGCACGGCCTCTCCCTCATCCCACTCTTACGTTAAGGTGCTCGGTTTTAAGAGACAAGAGGAAGATCGCGTCCTTCTCCCTGAAGCACGGTGCCTACCCGCCTGGCATTGCTTGTCCTAACCCTGTGCTCGTTTTCTCCTCCGCAGAGTCGGTGTGGACGCCGATCAGGAGAACGTGGTGAGTGCGGCGCTGCCGGGCAGCCTCTGTAGAGGAATTTGCGCTATGTTCGTCAGCGCAGGGGTTACGTCGGAGACCCTGTGAATGCCCGGCTGTGCTCCGCTCCCTTCCAGCTGTAGGAGGGTTTTTAGCTCCTCTGGTGAAAGAGTTTGCAGTCAGTGGGAGTCACGGCTTTTCTGTGCTCTCTGTGGCTATAATGAGGTTTGCTTCTATTCAGTTGGAAAGAAGGGCATAGAAGTAACGCTGGACTGTTTAGTCAGTCCACGTTACTGCTGCAATAGATTCGGTCTCTCCCTTGCTGGGTTTGAAATAAACACCAAAATGTGCATGATGTGGAGGCTCTCTGCCTCATCCCAGTGTCCAGGGCAGTACAGAAATGCCATTTACTGACTCATTTTATGTAGCATCTGCTGTCCCATTTTTACCCATGGTACCCTCAACCTCTCTTTTGCCCCCATGTTTCCTGTGGGTAGTGATGTTGCAGCCCAGGGACCACCGACTGTGCTGAGATAAATGCTGGAGCCCTGTGGCATCGGGATTTTTCCTGCCTGGTAGCCCTGAGCTGTCGCACTTGTGCATCTGCAGCCCGGTCGTGCTGTGGCTGTGCCCCTACTTGAATTCAGTGTGGGTTCTGCACCGTGGAGGTTCATTTTATTCAGAGACATTTATTGGGCTGTTCACCTCTTGGAGAGAAAGCGTCAAATGCTAAGGGCAGCCCAGAGCCATAAATTTGAAAGCCAAATTTCTGTGAAATATGTAATTGTATTCATAGTCCCCTCCAAACAGTTTTATTTTTTTTCTCCGACTAAAAGGAAGCCAGGAGTCCCCATAACACACGATTATTTGCATACAAAAATTTCAGGTGAGATTTAATGGAGGTGAGACCTGTCAGTCACTATTAAATGTGATGTCTGGATGCAGCCACTGGCTCCGAGGCACTTTAAACGTTGGAACGTTGGGGCCAGAAGCTGGAAGGCTCTAGCAGAAAAATGGTCACCCTGTGCTTTGGTACCACCTCCCTAAGGCTGTTGTACGCTGCTAAATGCAGAGCGTGGTGCTGGAAGCACCTTCAGCCTGTCACGGTGTGAATGTCCTTATACTCGCTGCAACCCAAAGGTTTCTTCTGGAGAGGCAGTGGGAAGGTGTGTGTCTTCTTATGTCCCCCTGGGATAACCCAGTGCCCCATGGGGGCTCCTGGCCCTGATCCAGGTCGTGGCACATTGCCCTGCCGCTGCTTAATGTTTTGGTCTCCCACAGGGCGTCCCGGAGAGTGAGAGGAGGAGTACGAAGGCAGAAAGCGCCTGGCTCTTCCGCATGTGGTACAACTTCGATCACAAGTATCCTTGAATGGCGGTCGGCGTGTGCTATGCCAAATCCCATCTGTTCGAGCAGCTCCACTGACTCTAGGACGAGAGGAAATGGCCTCAAGTTGCGCCAGGGGAGGTTTAGATTGGACGTGAGGAAAAATGTCTTTACTGAAAGAGTGGTTCAACATTGGAACAGGCTGCCCAGGGAAGTGGTTGAGTCCCCATCCCTGGAGGTATTTAAAGGACGTGTAGATGAGGCGCTTAGGGACATGGTTTAGTGGGCATGGTGGTGTTGGGTCGACGGTTGGACTCGATGATCTTAGGGGTCTTTTCCAACCTTAATGATTCTATGATTCTATGACTTGCTCCCCACTTAGCAGGGGAGCCAGCGTTTGCTTTCCCGTCGCACTGCTGATATTTGATTTGCACCTCCTCGTGTCTGTGGCTGTGAGAAATGACCATTTCCACCGGCCGTGAATGCAGCAGTAGCTCAGGTCAAAGCTGGGCTTTCCAAGGCTGGAAGCCCAGGGGGGTCCTCGATCCCTGTGGCAGGTGGGCAGGAAGGGCAGAGGGTCTTCTCATTTGTAGCCCTCTTGCTAGATCCGTGCCTCTCCTCCCTTGCAAATGCTTTGCCATCAATTAGTGGAGGAGCGATTTGCCAGGCTGAGAGGCACAGGTTGATGGGACAAGTGATGCTGCTAAGCCTTTTCTTACCGGGACTGTGTCCTGGTCCGCTCATGTCCTGCTGCATTTGGTTGCATTCATGTTGCTCATCCCTATAATTTTTGTGCTTCCAGGGCCTTGTGTTTCTTTCCTTCCTGTGATTTCCTCGAGACATCGAGTCCCTTGCTGCTGCCTCTGCATCTGACCCCTCGACTTACTGACAGCGCCCTATTCCTCTTTCTTCCTTAACCCTCTCTGTAGCTATCTAAAGCCTCTGCTGACGCACAGCGGTCCTCCTCTTACGACCACGCTCCCGGGGTGCTGTGGTCCTATTGCCCGGTGCCTGACGAGTCCACAGGCGTACGAAGTGAGTCCATCGGTGTCCTTTCTGTCACGGTGTTGGTGGAGTTTGACATGTTTACGTTTCTGCGTAGCTTTTGGATGCTGCTCTGCAGCATCAAGCTGGGAGCCTGGGGGGAGATCAGATATGGGGGCTGATGGATGAGCTAATTCCTGTGAGCATTTTGCTTTTCCAGCTGACAGTTTGGTCATGAAGGGATTCGTGGTGTATTCATGGTGGTTCCTCAGTGACTGGCTCAATGAAGCTGTCACGGCTGTCCTTCCCCAGGCCCAGCTGCAAGGACACACAGTTTCCCTATCCCCTGCTTTCTTCCAGCCTTGCAGCTGAGCCGTTCCTGCAGCCCCTTCAGCTGCATCACTCGCGACCGAAAAGGTTGCCAGCATCCAAACCGGGGCTGATTTTCTCCCGAAATGGTAAACAGCCCTTGTTTGAGCAGACCAGCGGGGCAGGGAGATGAGAAGCAGCTTTGAAGAGCCTGTAGGCAGCGACATCTTCCACCATCGCTGCAGAGCCTGTGTGCACCTGCGCTCTTCGAGGAGCTGGGTTTGCTGGTCAGGTTTGGCCTCCCATGGCTCCGCGGGTGGCTGGTGCTGGCACCATGGCCCCATGCCATGCCCAGGAGGCCCTTGCAGCGGCAGCTCTCTGTGGCAGGAGTTTTCTTGCCCTGCCTGCCAAGTATCAGCATCAAGTTCCGTGCACAAAACAGGGATGGCTCTGATGGGTCGGCGATGCGATTCCTGTGGTCATGGGTATTTTAGTCCTGTCAAAGCCACTCAAAACTGCATTCCCCATGTATCTGGCTATGGCATCAGAAAGAAGAGCTGAGAGAGCCCTTTTAGGTAGTCTGCAGAGAAGATAGTGCGTTGTGCGAGTCTCCTGGGCTCAGAGAGGTGTGCGTGGCACATCTGATTATGGTCGTAGTGCAGCAGAGTCTGATTCGGTGCCTTTATCTCCTTGTTCACTGCCACTGTGCAGTTGCAAACGTAGCTATTCAGGAAGAGTTAAACAGCATTTTCTTCCTCTTTGTTGCCCAGAATCAAGAGCAGCTGAAGGACGATGACTCTGACCTCATTTTGAATGACGGGGACATCAGTCTGACCTACGGGGATTCCACCGTCAACACCGACTCTGTCGCATCCAGCGGCACGTCGCGGCGGTTCGTGGGAAACAGCTCTGAAGATGCGCTCGATCGAGAGCTTGCTTTTGGGGACCATGAACTCGTAATCCGGGGAACGCGCCTGGTCCTTCCCATGGACGATTCGGAGCCACCGTCAAACGTCCTGGATAACGCAAGACATGGTCCAGCATAAGGTTGCTTGGTTTAATTGACAGTAGTATTTGCATATATGATCAAGAAATATGTACTACCTAAAGTCTAATGCATGTCTCAAAATGTCTAAGCTGTATAAATATTATTTATATGGTGTCAGAAGAATATAAATATTCTCTGCCAAGCACTTGTAAAGAACAAGCTGCAAATTTAAGTTAAAAACTGTGTTGACTGCACTGTGTAGGGTGGAACTGTTTTAGCATAAGAGTCTTTTGCACACAGTGAGCTTCTTTAATGTGTGATTTGACGAAGGTTTTAGTTCCCAGTCAGGTAAGTAAAGGAGCTGACTCCCTGTTCATCCTTTGAACGTGGGAGAGGAGGGTAGGGAGGTGCTGGCGAGCAGTGGAAATCGCTTTCTATTCAGATGAGGATTGGTGGGGGTTTTTTTTGATCTCTGATCTTTGGATAGTCACGTTTGAAATATCAGTGAAAAATCTGCCCACAGACTCTCTCGCCGGGCAGCGGCCAGTGATAAACTTGTTTGCTTTGTGGGAACCTGATCTGGGACCTGGAGACTTTCTGCTTTTTAGTGACCCCCTTGCCCAAGCCCTGCTTTAGCGGGCTAACGGCAGGCACCGGCCAAAGCTGATAGCAAGGACTGTGGGTGTCTGGCTGCTCCGATGGGAGCAGGAGGGGAGGGATGGTTTGTGTCTGTAGTCGTGTTTAGGAGAAGGAGGTGATCCCACAGAAACTACACCAGGTGTGCACGGATTTTAGGGTTGAGTCCATCTTTCGGTGGTGGCTCAAGCAGCTTTCTAGAACCAGCCATCAAATCCTCAACTGCCAACTAAATTTCCCGTTTGGGAAGCGACCGTGTCTTTGCGCGGGCAAATCGCTTCTCCTGCAGTCACAGACGTGGCTGAGATGTGCAGAGCTACCGCAGTTGCACGTGGGGCCGTGGAGCCCGGCCAACCTCGAACACAAGCTTTACAGCTACAGATCGACACAGTACCTCCGGACCTCTCCAGAGGTATTGAGCATCTAGGTGGTACTGAAGGGGAGTTGTCCGTCCGTCCTCCTGTATAGTCAAAAATCATTGCACTTTGTTTAATAACTCCTTAGTATGCTGTGTGTCTGTAACCTCCACCCCATCTCTCTCATGTCTCTTACCATTTAATGAGAAATGTTTGCGAGTTGATTTTTTGGGGGGTTTTTTTGGTTTTAATTTTTATTTTCCAAGGAAGGGCACAGAACAATTTGCGATTTCACACTAGTGTTAAAGGATTTACTCTGTAGTTATGGGAATGGCTAAAGGTGCAGTGAAATTGTTAACCCTGACATCCTTCTTTTTCTCCTGAAAAGGGGGAATCACAGAAATTCACTGTATGTAATTTTATTGTCTATTTTAGCTGCAGTTTTGCTATATAAACCTTTCAGGGTTACCGGTGCACTACAGGCCCGTTCTGGAGTTAACCCTCTCCAGAGGGCTTAAACAGAGGTGTTTAAAAAGAGAATATATGAAAAAGAGCTGGGTGAGTCTGAGCACTCGCAGCTCCCGTTAGCTTTCCTTGGAACAAAATCTGCATCTCTCAGGATCCGACCCTGAGACCTCAGAGCAGTTTCCCCATGGCTGTTTTCCCCAGCACCACCTGAGAGTTGGAGGAGACAGGGAAATACTGAAATTTTGAGTGTATATGTATAGTTGAGAAAATAAATTTAAACTTTTTTTTTCATTTTCTCAGGTCTAAGTAACATTGCCTTAAATTTACGGATGTGAAACTAATTATTTTGGCAGTTTATCCCCAAGAAAATGCTTTCTTTTTCCTTCTGAACAAAATGTATAAGTGTTGCCATAGGACTCCCCTAGAAGGGGGGTAACGCTCTGTTTATATTTAGATAGGGCATCTTCCTTGCACCAGTAAATGGCAGTCTCGCTGTTAACATAGCTGTTGGATTAGCGCTAGCCTCTTTGTTTCCTGCTATGCAGGAATTCCATAAAGTGTGCATTTTATATGATGTCTGTAACTTAACTTCATGTGTTTAAAACAAACAAACAAACAAGTAGGTACCTGTTGACTTTAGGTTTACTGCATCACTTCTACATCCTGTTTTTTGTTTGTTTTGCCTTTCTGACGAGGTATGATAAATAACTACCTCTTGTTTTTTCCTGTATAATCTGACTATGAATTCAATTTACAGAGCTGGCGCTGGTGCAGCCGGAGGTGCAGAACGGTTCTGCTCCCCCTGAAAGCCCGTGGTCCCATCGCCAGGCCCCGGGCACCGGCGCAGCGTAAGGGCAGTGCAGGGCTCCCTCCCAGGCCATCCCCAGCTGAGGTGCAAATTTGCAGCTGAGCGCTGCGAGATGGCCACAGCGTAACGTTTACCGTAGCCTTGGCAGCATTCCTCTCTTTCGCTGACCCTTTGACTTCAGTAATTTATCCGCTCTCTTTAAGCTTGCCAACACATTACCATAAGCCTCAGCTTGTGATGCCAGTGAAAGTTCAATTAGTACATTAAAGAAAAAAAAAGTTAACAAATGATGATTTTATGGGTTACCTGTGAACTCTTACGATCCCTACAGAATATAACCAGGACTGTTTTGAATAGTCTTGGTGAGTGAATGAACCTAAGCTGAAATTCAGGAGTGATTTAATAAATGATTCAGATTCACCCTCAGCTGATTATTTTCTTGTCCTGCTGCAGCAGAGAATACATGAGTGCCTACAGAATACATGGTTTCCAGGTGCAGAGCCCTGATGGCTTGCATGCTGCAGATGGAGAATCAGGCCCCAAGACCTTTTGCCAAATAGATAAGACACCCCCGAGAAGGCAGTTTACAGCTCCCACAAAGATTTAGAGAAGGTGCCCTTCTTCTGTAAATTGAATTTTCATGGTTTTTGCACATGAAAAAGCATTGTAGGTGAAGTTATGATTTGTACTAGTACTGTCAATTTGTGTGGTAATGGCATTAACTCCGTAGTTGTGGTGTTTGTGCAGCTGATCTGTGATAGCTGATGATCACTATTGGACCTTCTGTTTACACTGACTAAATCCTTTACTGTTGCGTTGTACTGTGAAAGAAGGATTATGGGCCTATAAAAGATTTTTTTTTTTCCCTGGAATTGTGTGTACCGTTTCATTAATTCACACAGAAATAAATCTGTAGCAAAGCGACGACGTGCCGCTTGACCTTCTCAGACTAGTTTGTTCACGGCCTTTGGCCAGCGGGTAAGGCAGCAGCCACGGACGCAGATGCTGAACGCCGTGGGCTGGAGGGGCCATCCTCCCTTGCAGGAACAGGCGCTGGGGAGCGGAGAGACGCTGACGTCTGCTAAAAGCCCCTGCAGCTCCCGGGCTCCTCCACGAACAGCAAAACCCCGCTGGGGTAGCGCTGCTCGCTCACACGCGTCCTGGGGCGGTGGGTGGACCTGCGCAGGAGGCATCACTACGGGGTGTTTGTAAAATTGAGGCTCCTGAGCTTTCATAGGCTTTTATGTCCCGTGTTTTTGTTGAATTTGCAGTTGGGCTCGTGGCAGCTGCTCTGCTGTCCTTCGGAGGCGATTCTGCCCTCCGTCTCCCGTCTGTACCCTTTTTTTGGTGCTATGTGCTGTCAGAGCAGCTGAAGAGGTTTGTGGTTCAAATGCTTTACAATCCTTCAATATGGAGGGCATCTCGGAAACTTCAGGAATCTGGTTTTGAAAGTTTTGATTCACAAAGGACAACCTTCACCTTTCAAACGGTATAAAAATACATTCTTCGTAGCTCTGCCTTGCTGCGGGAGGACAGCCCCTGAAACCTAGTGAAAGACACTTGTCTCCCATTGATAGCAGCGGCCAGCCGAGGGGATGTCTGTTCTGCTTTCCAAAGGGACCGTGGTCCTCACGTGGGGTGGTGAGGCCTGAGCTCTCACGCTGGGCTTTGCCAAAGCTCACAAAAGTACCGTGAGTCTGCAAGCGAGAAGGGCTTGTCCAGCGTCACGCTGGTCATGGGTGGCCTGTGCTGGAAGTCACAGGAGCGGGACAGGAGACAACGGTGTTTATTTTCTTACTATGAAATGATGCTAATTCCACCATGCACTCTCGCACCTCAAAATCCTGACAATCAGAATAAACACCGCTAATCCCGCTGTATGCATGCCGTCCAGCCCAGGCTTGGGTCATACGTAACTAAAATAAACAAGGACGTAGTTTAGCAATTGAACAAATACCTTTTGGCAGCTCTTTACCCTCACAAACGTGCAGCACACCCCTTACAAATGAATCATTTTGTTGAAATATGGTATGATTCAGGTCCTCGGGCTTACCAGTGGTGAGGGCTATCTCCAGTGCCCAAAACGTAGCCGGGACCAGCCGGTGTGCATCCACCCTCCCCAACGCATGCGGCTGCAGGCAGGCATCCTCTGGGTCGAGCTCGCTGTGCTGTGAACTGGCAAGTCGTTTCAGCCATGCAAAAAGATTTTGGATAGCTCAGAGGCACTGGAAGGAGGGACGAGGCAGATCCCTGCATAGTCTGGGGCGGGGGACTTGCACCGCTGGTAGGTGCGTAGAGCCGCCACTTGCTGAATAGTCCCCATTTTATTAGTTCAGTTCAATTTGAGCTGATGAGGGACAGCTTTCAGTCAAGCTATCGTACCACCTGGCCATGTTCGTGTGGGGATCAGTGAAGCACTGGGAAATGGGCCAACGCCAGGTATCTACAGCCTCAAAAAAGTCACAGGGCTGTTTTTAGAGCAAGCCTGTATTCTCATGCCCAAGGCACAGACGGTCCTGCGCACTTGGCTCTCCGTCTCCATGTCATGCTGGGGAAGCATTTATGTGAGGTAAAATTAAAAAAAAGCTTTTGATTCTTCTTCCTTATCTCATCGTGGCCTGCAAGGAGCTCTTGTCCTTGCTGGGTCCTCTAGATGGCAATATTCGAAAGGACAGTAACTGTCCATCACTGCCGTGTCCCTGCAGGTCCAGGCAGCGCAGAGGCTGCCAGCTCATCCCTGTTCCAGAGACCCTCTCCATCCCCT
The DNA here is from genome assembly GCF_000699105.1 of Pygoscelis adeliae. Taxonomy (NCBI): domain Eukaryota; kingdom Metazoa; phylum Chordata; class Aves; order Sphenisciformes; family Spheniscidae; genus Pygoscelis; species Pygoscelis adeliae. Next base: position 4,990,586 of record NW_008825532.1, read on the forward strand.
GCCACGTTCGCCAAGCCTTATACACCATCCAGCTTGAGTCTTTATCTGCAGAAAGGAGAAGAGACTCCACTGCAACACTGACTGCTCTTACACCCTGAGCCCCTTTGCAGAAGCCACCACCTTCTCAAAGGAGGTGCTTGGCTTAGCCGTGGCCTTGTTGCTGCCTTTGCAGAAACGGAGGAATTTGCTAACACAGCCTGGATCTGGCTTTCTCAGCAGGGTACCTGCGGGTAGGCATCAACACCCAGGAGTCTGGAGGCGGCTGAGGTGACCTTGTGCTCAGAGACTGTACATCTGTCCTGCATCTCGCTTTCCTCTTTAAGTCCAGCTGCTTGTTGACATTTTTTTTCCCTGTTAGGCTTTTAGAATCAGGAGTTTAATTAATGCTAGTGGTCACAAGCTGGTTGCGGGATCGGTTTTAGCCCCTCAGACATGAGATGCAGCCCTTGCTGGAGCTACAGACAAGTATCAGAGCTGGTTCAAACTCCACGCTCCACACGCCACCTTCCTCCACAGTGCTTCTCCTTCCAGGCTCCCCAGCTCTCACAGGTAGGACATCATCTGGGCTTTAAGCCATTCCTAGCACCAGAAGTTGCTGTCATCTGCAGCCAATTTGTGGTCACGATGGCTGTTTGCACTGTTGCAAGAGGACTTTTCTCTCAGCTTGGCTCCTGCTCATCACAGTCCCAAAACAGTTTGTCACCAGATGTGGGGACTATTCTGGAGGAAATATCTTGGCGACATTAAGAGAGGAGGTGGGGGTGAAAGTGCCTCTCAGATGCGAGTGGGCCAAATATATTCTTATAATACTAAATTGCAAAAAATCTTTTGGCCACATGTGTCTGTGGTTGGAGAATAACTGGAAGACGAGGCAAGTAGAAGGGAAAAGAAGAAATGGTGTCTTTGCTGACAATTGTGACAAAATCTGCCGAGCCGATGAGAGAACCCAGAGGCCGTGGGAGTATTTGTGTACTCTCTGTGTTCAGTGCGAGTGTAGCAATACTGCCCAGCACAAAGACCGCATGTGCCCGCTGCTTTCCATCTCCTCTGCTCTCTGCTGAGCTGGGAGTGATGTGGGTGTCACAGCATAAAGGCATTTACAACTCACCTGGTGCCTTCAACCATGTTAACATCAAAACTGCTTTGCACCTTGCTGGCAGGAGCAGCACTGGGGACAGCCCAGCCGCCAGTGCCCTGATCTCTCTACCGTTACAATTTGGCTTAAGGAAGAGCAGCACAGCAATGCAGTGGGTCTGATGTCCTTTAAGGCTCCTGGCCTTGGAACGAGCCCGACAACAAGCAAGGCAAGGTCTTGGTGGGTTGGCTGCTGCAGAGGTGAGACATCAGGGGTGAGGCTGTGACTGGAGACCCCAAAGCTGGGGAAAGCAGAATTCAAGCCTGTCACTGCCTGGCATTGCAGGATGGTACCAAGGGTGTGCAAAGGTCTGCTCTCAGGATGGAGTTTGGGAACCAGGGGCTCTGGAGCATGTTACCTTGGGACGTGCAGCCCTCGCACAGGCCATCTTGGTGCTTTTCCTTACTCTCGTCCTTACAGTCCATGCTGGGCACTTAGAACCTGGGTCAGAGGCTACAAGATCCCTTAATGACTGCAGGAGACTCTGTAAGGTTCAGGACTCTGGGGTAGCAGAGCCTTGGATTTGTTGTCCAATATTTAGACATGCGTATATACAAAAGGATTCGGTCTTTATTAATTGGCCTTTCATAGGAAATTCCACCAGCTGTCCTCCTCCGAGGGGTGCCAGCGATGCTCCAGCCCCAAGGAGTCCATATATGGTTGCAATCTTCTAACCCTGTGTGTTTCGCAGAATAGTGTGGTCATAGCTACTTTTAAGGATATGTGTGAACACTGCTCCCTTTCCTGTATGCATAAGCTCCCAGGAATGCAGACAAAGATAAAAAGTGTATAAATTAAAGCTATCAGCTTTATGCAGCATGTCAGCTCTTCTACCTGCAGCAGCAAGGTTAGTTATTCTAGCCTATCCACATGGGTGCTGTGCTGCGCTGGGAAGGCACCACGGTGCAAAGGATGCTTTGTGAATAGGAAAATACCAACCGGCCGAGCATCAAAGCATTTCGCAATGTAAATGTGCCTAAGCTGAGACAGCAGCAGAAATATTTTCCCTTGCCCTTCCTCCTCCTATAAGCAATGCTAAATTACAGCCAAGAGCTGCAGGTACCCGGCAGCTACCCCTGAGCCCTTTTTGTTTGTAAGGGACTTCTGTATCCTGAATTCTGCCTGATCCTTCTGCCAGAGACATCTTCCCCTCCTCCTCCTCCCTGTTTCTGTGGCCTGGTGTCCACAGCCCATGGCTAGCTCCTGCTCTGGTCATTCTCCAAACGCAGCAAGAGGAGCTATTGTCCCCTTCAGTGTTGGTAGCAGTAAATGTCCTGCAACCCACTGACCTCCTCCTCTCCCCCATGCTAGCTGCAGCCCCTTTGCCTGATTTAGGATGGGCTAATCTCAGAAAATCAGAGGGGGACCACAGTAGGCATGTTCTGTACCTGCATCCCATCTGCAGCATCTCCCTTGTCCCTCCTGCGGCACTGGCCTGTACCAAAATGCACCTTTTCTGCTTAGCAGCACCATGGGCATAACCCTAAAGACAGCTAAGGGCAGTATGTCTCCCACATCCCCACAGCATCCTCATTCTCTGCAGCGCCTTGAAGTATCTCCTCTGCAGCCTTTGGTGATGGAAGGCTAAATCTGCTCTTCTGTGGTACGGCTCGCTCCTAAAACTCCCAGAGGTAGGAGGGGAAGGGGAACAACAGATGCAGCATTGCTTGCTTTTCCCTTTTCCCAGGCAGTTAATGTTAATCACCGGTGCTTTTGGATTCGTTTTGTGAATTCTCCCAGCCTCTGAAGCTTTTGAGATCTGTAATAAGAGAGAATTGGAAATGCCTCTGGATCTCACTGACAGAAGGGCCAGATTAAACACAAACTTATTCCCTTCACCAGATACTCTGCCATATTTTTTAGCTTTGGAATAGACACGAACATCCTAAAGCTGTTTAGCTAAATTATGTGTGGCTGAGTGGTCTGAGGTCACTGTTTGCATTGGTGTCCATTTCTCAAGGTGCAAAATCAAGGATTCCTCTGATGAGGCAGGTCAAGTGACACAATGCTGCAAATGCACAAGGTATGTCCGGGTTATGTTTTCCACCCTGGGACTTCAGAGTTGTGTCCGCTGCTCACACGAGAATGCCCAAACTGTTACAAAAGGCAAATGAATGTCCCTCGTGACTTCATTTCTGCTCTGCATGGGCTGGTTCACCAGCTGGAGCTTTGTTGCTGAGATATTTGCTGTCGATAAAATGCCTTAGCTCTGGGTCAGATGCCTTAAAGGGCTGAGTGCTATTGTCCCGCTGAAGAGAAGCCAGCGCCATTTGGCACAGTTACACGCCTAAACTCAGCTCCCATCAGTGACTTGTTGCTTCAGCTGCAATCTGTCTGTGCTCCGATGACAGAGCTGATAATAGACTGATGGCACTCGTGACAAGGGTGTAGGGGTTGAGTAAAAAATTCCCTGGAAAAAAGGGATCATCCTGGCTTTACAGATATTTAATTTGAGATTCCATAGCCAGCACTGGGCCTCAGCAATGCTTGCAAGACTGAATTTCATTGCCCTAAGGAGGAGAGCCCAGCTGGGGGTTAGGCAGTCGTGCCCAGATGGCATTGGAGCAGTTGTGTTTGCAGCAGCACAGAGCTGGCTGGGCTGCAAGGCCCCGCTGATCTGGGGAGTGGTGGGCAAACCTAATGCTGCAGATATACCAAAAATCAGAGCAGGATGCCTTGGCACCTCGGGCTGGGAAGAGGAGCATCCGTTGCCCTCCCCGGGAGTGGGACCCAGGACACTGAGACGGTGGGGATTATGGTCCAGCTGAAAGTCCAGGACCACAACAAGCAGGACAGTTAATACCTGGAATTCTGCGGCTGGCCGTGCCCCTGATGCAGCAGAATGAGTAAAGCCGAGGCGCAGTGTGTAAATATTTATAGTCCAGTTACCAGGTTTCGTGTTTGGCTGGTCTCTCTTGGCTCCTACGCTTGATGTTTGTGGCTCTGAGTTGCCAAGGACACTCGCAGGGTTGCTCAAGGGGCAGAAACCGCTCTGAAGAGAGCCAAGGGCATTGCTGCAGCACTTCTCCGAGGCGGCGTGGCTGGCCTGACAGCACCCAGGGCACCGGCCAACTTGTTTCGGCAGCAAGAGCTGGTTCTGGCTGCGGTGCCACATCACAGCAGCACCCGCTGCACCCAGCCAGCACCTGCATCCCAGCCAGCAGCACTGGGAAGGGGGACACAAGGCACTGATGAGCCCCCAAAAGTCGGCCTAGCAGCGTTTTTCCCTGACCAGCTCAGGTGTGCGTGAGGGAGGTGGGAAGTGAACGCACAGCACCCAGAGCCCTTTTATGCTCGGGGGACGGCTCTGTCACCCCTTTCTGTAGTGTGTTTCTCTCCGGAGAGAGGCTCCTTCATCAAGATCTAAACAGCCTCTGCATAACTCTCATGTTCTTCCTCAGATCCAGAGTCTCTAATGCCAAATATTTTTCCCTGCTGTTGGTTCAGTTTCTTCTTCTGTTCCCAACCCTTGCTTGAGCTGCCGAGGGGAAAAAACCATCACAATCTGTTTTTACTGAAGATATTTATTTCAGTTTGGAAGCGGCCGGAAGACAGCTTCTCTATCTGAGATCTTTCTCTTGGGTCTCTTTCAGCTTTGACTTCAAACCACCTTTAAATCACTTTTCTTCAACAGAATTCAGCAAAGAAGTGAGCTCTCTCATTTTTGCATAAGAGATGATTCCCAGAAAACTTGGTTTAAACCAAAGAAAACACACCCATGCTCCCTTCGTGCCGCTGAACTAAATCAGTTGAAAATCCCACCTGAACTGGAAGGAGAGCAAAAGTCCAGCGCAGACAAATCTCCTTCACAGCCGGGTATCATGTCTAAAATCTTTTGGTAGAGAAAGCTGCCTGACAGCTATTTACTGCAGCTCCTTCAGCACACAGCTCAGGAAATTGCATTCATAATTTCCTTAGTGCCAAATGGTTTGTAATTTTCCCATGACTGTTCCTTTTTTTTTTGTTGTTTGTGAAACAAAGCCTTTGAAAAGCATACACAGATTTACTTTTTGCCTAACTATGAAGCTAACATGAAGCATGTAGTTTAAGGGGATACTGTTCACTTCATTTGTTTGACATAGGGAATAAAAAAATTGTTTGGCATAGGGAATAAAAAACAAAAACCTTATTTGTGACTAAGCCTTCCATAAATAGCCTTATAATTTTAATACAATCTTTTTTAGCAAAGAGAAAATTGATCTGACAGAGAAAGTAAAAATACTCGTATAGCCAGTGCTGTCGGACACAAGAAGGAACAAGCAGAAAAAGCAGAAAGGTGTGACCTGGCTTCTCTGTGTTATCATCAGCGTAGGCCAGAGTAGTAAGTATGATTCCCAGTGCATTTATATACAAGAAAAAGACTTGACTCTGATTTAGCCAGAGGCGCTTGGGTCTGGTGGGCCGGGCTGGAGTTCAGCTCCAGCCCCTGGGACAGATCACATCCACGTCCTTGGACAAGCGGCTTCTTTCTCCGCTTTGCCCCTGGTGTAGCAGTGGGCACCACAGGGGTAATTTAGGTTGGTACCTTGGAGCGCACCAAATTTAAGCCTCTGCATAGCTTCAGCTGCCATTAACTATCTTACTAAATAAGACTTTCACCGGCATTAATTGAGAGTCACAGAAAATCACTATGTGAAGAGCCAGCAGAACATTTATTAAGACTCCCCAGCTTGAGGCTTTGCATTCAGAGAGACGTGGACGCACTGACAGCGGGCAGCAGAGAGGGCTGGGGTGCAACTCTTGCATCCCGTCCCACGTCTGAGCGGAGCAGACTGGAAGAGGCTGTGGCAGCAGAGGAGGTTTCTGTGAGTCCTTTGCAGTGATGCCGTGTCTCCAGCTCTGCTTTTTGAATCTGAATCTTCTCCACGGGGTGCTTTTATGTCTGAAAGCTTGTCCTCTTTCTACCTGTCTGTTGTAGCAAAGCCTGCATTTTAAACAGAAGCCAAGCCGCTCACATGTCTTTGATAACACGCCTCCCTCAGGAAACATGGGGGAAGCAAAAAGTGCTATTACGTCTTTTTGTACCCGTGGGAACCCGAGGCACAGTGAGACAAGGTGAACCCCTCCAGCCTGGCAACGTAGACAGGGCGAAGGCAGCCGCAAACTAGCTAAGTGAGGGGCTGCAGGCACTGAGCACAACTGCTCCTTGCTGGAGTATGTCCGTAGTGTAGCCGGCAGCCCTGGAGCCAGCAGCAGGTAGCGCCTGAGGGACTGATGTTATGTGACTCAGCCAAAGTCAAGCAAGAAGTTTGTACCAGGATGAGGAATTTAATTTTGGTCCCCTGAGCTGTAGGCAAATGCTGTAAGTCCCAGCCCATGCTGTGCCTATCGCTTCTCATGTTCATTGCAATCATCTAATCCAGTTGTACGTGTTTCTTCATGGTCCTCAGCTTTCTAACGGATTTGATTTTAGCTGCAGACTCAAGCAAAATGAAATTTGTCATGCTTCGAAAACCTCCTCTGCTATTAGAACACTTACTTTACTTATGTTAGCCTGTGGGTACCTTGAACTAATTTTTTTCTGAGACTAAAATCTAAAGCTAAAATTAATAAAGGAGCCTAATTTTGGTCTGATGCCTGGAAGCCATCTTTTAAAATCTGGAACATGAAACTCCTGGCGAGCCTGACACCAAGGAAAAAGACCACTGTTAGGGTAATTATGTAGAGTAAGATAAACGTGTTTTAAGTGGCCATAACACATACCATCACAAATCCCTTTGCTCTGTTAGAAGTGAAACCTTATATTGCTTATCGCTTTACCTCATTGCTATTAGAATCCTTTGTTTGTTGAATCTCTCTGGATATGTATCCACCCAGTCGTTGATAATTGATAAAGACCAAGCTGACCAAAAGGTAAAGACCGAGAACCAAACCTTGTCTCAAATTTTATCTGTTTTGCTTATGCAAATACTCAAATATTTGATGGATTTCTGGTATTGTTGAATGGCTGGCCAAGGTGTTTGCTGGAAGGGCCAAAGTCTGGAAACACTTAAGCAAATTGTGACCCAGCAGTTGTTGAAGTCAAAGGAAACTTACTTGAATTCAGCGGACAGTGGCTGAAAAATTTTAGTCATAGCAGTAGCTCTGCAGGAGCAAAGTTATTTGTTTGCCCAGGCTATTCCCCATGCTTCAGTTTGTGGGCTCTGCTCAGGATTAGACAGGGTTTACACAAACCATGAGACCAGACGAGGCTGGTGTGCGGGGATGGAGACGCAGAGGTGCGCACGCTCGCGGGGCTACCATGTCCCATGGGTGCCTGCCCCGGTGGAGCGATGCCCGTGGCCGCAAGCTGCCTGCTGCTCCCACATCCCTGCCCGTCATCCAGCAGGCAGCGGAAACGGCACCGGGACCCGGCGCGTGAATGTGGACGGAAATGCTGAGGTTCAAATGACCGCGGAGCAGAAAACCTCAAGCCCTACCCTTGGCAGAAAACCTGGCATGTTTGAATAGCCCCCTGCAGGCTGCAGACAAATAGCTGTGACCGCTGCCAACATTCCTTGAAAACTTATATCGTTGCTGGAAAGGTGGTTGGAAACCTTCGTTTTTGTTGCCTTTTCAAAATGTAGCCTCGCTGGGGCCGGAGAGTCAACAGATGGGTCCATTTTTGCGGGGCCCTGGTACATCATCTTTTATAAATGGGAGTCACCTCTGTAATTTTCCATGCACGAGAGGAGCAACTTGTACTGGGAGAAGCATTTTGGCCTCTGCCAAAGGACGCCAAGCAGGCTGACACGGCTGCTCCTCTTAATCTGATAGCTGAGCCATCCCTGCAGTTGCTTTTTAAAGGCGGGAACAATCTCTAGCTAGATCCTCTCTCACTGTGCAGATTCTGGTGTCACTCAGGAAAATCTGAGTAGCGGTGATGCCTTGAATAACACAGTCACTGTAATTACTCACAGGCTTACTTGATAGTGGCCTTTCAGCAGGTGATTGTCCGGTTTTTGAAAATCTCTTTTGATCCGTTGATCCAGAGTTGCTGATGGTATTATGGGGCTATGCTGCAGACATATTTTGACACTAAATGGAGGAAAGCTGAGTAGTTTTATGCATGCCACCCAATACAACCACAACCCTTCTTTTGTGTCTTACTGTTTTGCCCACTAAATTCAGAACTTCCTACTTCATCCTTTGCTGGTTTGCACAACCGCTGATGAAGAAGGATCCATTGACTCCCCTCAGCAGCAATTTAACCCCTCAATCCCACGCATGTATATGATTTCCAAACCACACCGATAGGAAGAATTACAGCAGATGCAAAGACAGCAAGCTGACTGATGCCTGTTTTTTGCAGAGGTGCACTTAGCAGCCTGGCTGCTCCCCGCCGAGGATCGCAGCACCCCTGCGGTACGTGGCCGACAGGCTGCAATGCTCTCGTTTGCATCAACTTGGAAAGCAGCGCGTTATGTGTTTCAACTCCATGGAAAAAGGGTTTACATCACTGATGTTTTAACCACACCGTTATAAAAACCCCCATAGTCCCACCCTTACTTGCTCCTGAGAGGAATGACTCTGAAATGTTTCAGTTTTTCCATTACTTCTCCTGCCTGGAGACTTTTTGCTAATGGCCTGCGAGGTAATTAGCCGGTCACAGGTGAGCCCCAGCTGCCTGCAGGGCGGGGGTTCAATTTGGCCACAAGCTATCCCGCAGGGCAACAAAATGGTGGGATGGTTCAGGAGGGTGGAGACTGCTGTATCTCTTTTCTTGTTTTTCTTTTTTTCCCCCACCCATCCTTTTGTCTTGGATCTCTTGAAACGCCTCGCTGTGGGGCACTGTGTCTCCCTTTGTGCATCTGGGGCTAAAAACAGCCTTTGGAGAAGTCAGAGGACAACTTGAGGAGTGAGACATCACCAGAGCCTTGAGGGATCAGCTTTCCAACACGACTCTTCTCCTTTCAGCTGTTTGTCCAGGAGCCCTGTGTGGGCCATGGGTGGTCTGTATGCCAGTGGGAAAACAACCAGCCCAAATGAGGGCGTGACTATGGCTTCCACATGGCATCATGGACAGTCAAATAGTGCAGAAGCAGCATGGGAGCACCCAGCATGCGTGGCTGCCTCTGCTGGGAAGGTTTCCCACTCTCAGAGGCTGGTGGGAGGAGGTGGTTGCACTTATACAGACAAAGTCTGTCAATTAGGCAAATAATGGGGCAGTGACCCCAGGGAGCTGGTGCAGATGGGGAGATGAGAGGGTTTGTGATGGTGCCTTGTCCCCCAGATGGTTGCACCCCTCAGGCTGCAATGCTGGAAGGAAAAAAGAGCCCTTCCTGGCTGTTTTGGGCGAAGGGGCAAAGTTGCTTGTGGGAAAGGAGGTCTATCTGGAGAGGGTTAATGAGGGGGAGTGGTAGTTGCCCTCACCTGGAGCTGAGGAAGGAGTGGGGGCAGCTGAGAGGAAGGGCTGAGGTACCAGCCCTGCATGCTGGGAGAAGAGGGCAGGGGGGCTCTGAAGGGCTTGTGTGGGGAGGTGGTCCTTCACGGCATGGAGAGCTGCTGTGGCTCTATGTGGCCATGGTGTCCCACAGAGGACAGGTGAGTGGGGCAACCCTATACCCTCACATGGGGTGGTTCATACCACTGTCGACTCCGGCCTGGGGACACCACGTGTGGGGTATGTCACCCCCAGTCCCAGACTGGCATGTGGAAACCAGGAGGAGAGCCAAACCTGCCCAAGGGGTGCATGAATGTCATTCTGCATGGATTCACCTCAAAATGCATGTGGCTTCCTTCCGCAGAGCATCAACTTGCAAAAATGGGCCCCATTGTGTAGAAGACTTTCCTTCCCTCTGTGGCTGCGGAGTGATTTAATGAAAACAGCATGGAGACCTAAAAGATGATGCAAAACATCCCTTTTCACCGGTGTGGACAAGCCCATGCTCTGAGGTGAGCCCTTTGCTTTGGGGTAGTGTCCTGCTCTGTGGGGTTTCTTGCAGAGCGTTTGGCTGTAGAGCAGCCTCCCTGCACAGCTCTACGAGCTCCACCGTTTCCAAATAAAGTTTCTTAGCAGTTAGATTTGAGGGAGTAATTCAACTGACTCGGTTTTAAGTGCTTCTGCTCATAGCTCATTTTGTTTGGATAACTAGTCAGGGATATATTGGAGCATTGGAGTCTTTTTTTTTTTTTTTCTTTCAAATTTATTGTGTTTGCCAAAAATCAATGCATGTGGTAACTGATTATCTTCCTTAGCAAGCAATGGTGATAGCATGGGGTTGACTCAGAGTTGTCTCCATCCTTTGAAATGAGTTGTGTCATTCTTGCAGTTTATTCTTGTTTAGTCCAATGCTGTGGCAGAGATTTTTATAGCGCTATATAGTATCTGTAATATGGCAATGCTGGAGTGCCTTTTCCTTGGCTCTAGTTGCATGCTGTCCTTGCTCTCTAAATCATCCTCTGTTCTTTTCCAAACAGAATAAAGCTGCTGTCGTGATATGCGTGAGGTTAAGAGTGCTTAAATTCTTCTCTGTCAGGTATATTGGTCATCTTAAATCTGCAGATTTAAGGTCTGATCCTGCAAACGCTCACTCGCTGTCAGGAGCAGCAATATTGAAGGTGGGGTAGGGTAGTTGCTCTGTGCCACGTGCCTTTGCAGACCTTTATTCTGCCGCTTTTTTCTGGATGTGACATTGTGCCTGTGGGGCCAGCCAGGAAGCCAAAGGGGATCTGGAGGATGCAGCAAGTGTAGGATCTTGAGCTGTAACCCAATGAGAGCAATGAGTTGCTCAAATAACAACTTGCTCTGCTGTAATCAGCGAGCGGTACGTTAAATAGATCAATTTGTTATTTAGCTGCTACTCTATTAGGCCGACAGACATACTGCCTTAGAGTTGGTTTTGACGCTGGCTAGTGTTTGGGATTTGGCAGGGAAATCTCTAGTTTGTGTTGTATGTGGAAGGCATCTAATATTTTAAATAAGAGGCAGAGGATCTTGATAGCAGCCTGATGATGTTCCCTGCAGATATGGGATGCCTGTTACACTGCTGGTGGGCTGCAGGTACCTGTTGTCAGGCTTGTTTGCTTACTAGCACACCTGTGCTTCTCCAGGATGCATAATGTGGTTGTGATCTTCCAAGATGCATCTGCAAAGGTGCAGGGTCAGTCCCCAAATACTCCCATGGTGGCAGGGGCAATGACTGGTCTCTGGGGAAGGGGCATTAACTAAGCTCCACCGGTACAGGGGCTCCTGGAGCAGGGCCCTTGCTACTCTCCTGTCCTCCTACTTCTGCTTATGGCCAGAAGCAGGAAGGCTCCTTCCTTTGAAGGAAAAAAAACCCCGCAGGAGGTGGCTGCAGAGTAACTCGCCCCTGGTGACATTTTTCCTACAGCTGTGCAACACCTAGTTTGTCTTTATATCCCCGCACTTTACAACTCCGGTTTCTCCTGGAGCTCTTGGCTTGATTTATCTAACTGGAAATGTTCTGTCTGAATGTCCCATCCTTGAGGGGTCTTAGTCTCTGATTTCTCATGAGTCCCAGAGCTCTGCAGCTGCAATCATGTAAGTAACATCATACCTCAGGGGCAGGGGGCTTTTGCTAACGTTCTTGTTGGTCTGATGGTTGGTTACAGACAGCCACTAGAGAAAAGCTCTTGCTGATGGTAAATAAGTTTTATGCTTGTTGGGAGAGCTGTTGGAAAGATGAGCTAGAAATGAGTATTTGGATTCCTTTGAAAATCAAATGTAAACTTCAGTCCATAATGATAAATAATGTCAGTGTTTCACATCTGTATTTTATGCATGCCTGAAATTGCTCTTGGCAAGTGGTGACAGTCTGAGTTTTGAACCTCAGGGCAACCCAACGTTCTTGTCCCTGCTAGAAACGTTGTTAATATGGATGATGCGGTGTTGGAAGAATCTGTGGGACTTACCTGTTGAAAGAAGGGACACACACAGAAATACAAATGCTTTTGTAAAGAGAGTGTGTTTGCTCTTACGCAATGTTTGTTTCGTTTTACTAAACAAACAGAAATTCCTTGGCCTAAGTATAATGATCTGCTTTCTGGGGATGCCAGTGGGGTATCCAGCACACCCACCAGGATGCCCAGCCCCTCCTGCCATTAGTCAGAATCTCTGTGGCTCTCCAAGGCACCACAAAAGCCTATTTGTAGTGCAAGAGCTCCAACCCAAGCACCTTCTGTTAAAAAACAAACTAACTTACTTGCTGGACCACATATCCAATAGCAAAAGCATGAAAGAAAGTAGGATAAACTTGGAAGACGTAAGAGTAGGGGAGGAAAAAAAAAGGATAAGGGATGGAGAAAGGAGGGGGAAAAGAATACAGACGTGAATGTTGTCAGTTTTGTCTGATGTGGTGCAGCACAAACAGGCAGATTTGCTTAAAAATAGGAATGACTTGCTACCTTATAGTACTTTTTCTCATGTCTGCTTTGAAGAAAATACTCGTCTTTTGGCATAGTTTTTGCTGTGCTCTCTTCAGCTGGGTTCCTTCCCTCCCTGCAGGCTGCTGACTTGAAGCGCATCCCTTGTTTGTTTTCTGTCCTGGAAACTCTGTCTATGAACCTGAAGGTGACACATGTCGTAACAGAGCTGCCAGGAAAAGCTTTAGCTTTGAGAGAGGGTAACTTGGACAGGATGGGAGGCTGGTGACAAATCCGCCCACAAAATTTTTTGTGCCGCATTTTCCTTATGTGAAAGAGTCTGGGAGCGTGACTCCTAGCACTTTGGGGGTAGCAGGGCTTTGCTCAGCCGGGCGAGTCCCACGGGTGCCAGTAACAGCGCTTTGCTGTTGTGGGGGAGCAGGGGAACAGCTATGCTGGCAAAGTGCCGCCACTGGTTGGGGTTTTCCCCCCATGGACCGTGCAGAGGCCCTGGGAGGAGCAGGCTGTTCCCCCCCCTCCAGCTGCTCCCCAGGCAGGAACGGTGCTATTGGCTAGACTAATTTTATTTTTTTTTTTTTTTTTTAACGCCCCCCCCCCCCCCAATTGTCATTAGCCAAAAAGCAGCCGCTGTCCCACCAGCTGGACACCCCAGCCCAGCCGTGCTGCCTCTGCGAGGCTGGAGGCACGGCCCTGGACCGAAGCGCTCCCACGCCCGTCCCACTGCCGAGGTGCTGTGCACAGCCGCACGCGGAGTTCAGTCCATCCCTTCCCTCCTCCGGGCAGCAGCCGCCTCGCAGCAGCTCCCAGGCTCTCCGGCAGCCAGTAAGCACACGCCTCTGTCTCTCCCTCTCGAGCATCACCTCGCTGAGCAGGGCAGGGAGCGTTTCAGCATCCCGTGCTTCGCGGATCTTCGGATTTCGGGGCTGGTGCTGGGTCTTTTCTCTGCCTTGTGACTGGTCTGCTGGGAGGGCTTGTGAGAGCAGGGCTGGGGGAAACGGG
>NW_008825532.1:5004102-5007943 GCF_000699105.1 Pygoscelis adeliae
CTTTATGGATCACCGAGTTAAGCTCAGAAACTGCCTCTGTTTTATGGGGTGTTTTGGGGTGGAATTTATCTAAATTCTTGCTTCTGATTTCTCTTGCGTCCTTTTTTTGATACATGTATTCCCTCCTGGAAGGTGTGGCTTTGAAAGTACAGGCAGCCACTGGGGTATAAATATAGTTTTTCTCTTTGCTTCCCAGCCGAGTGGGTGTTTAGGGAGCGTTTGCAGTGGTGCAGAGCTGCGTAAGAGCTGTCAGACGTGTGTTTTCCCAGGCAGGTGATCAGATGTGCCTGTTCAAAGCTTTTAATGACAGCTGGGGAGGAAACAGCTAAAGCAGTGGCTGTTCGTGGGCTCTCGGGTGATGTGATGCTCTCGGAAAGTGAGGACTGATACCCTCTGAACTGTGGGAGCAGGCTGGCAGTAACAGAATTGAGGACTATATAAATGCAAGCTTTTACCTAATAATTATCACATCTTCCTCTTTCTTTCTATATTACGGAATATCAGGCAGCTGCAGAGTTTCTGACGAGCCACACTTGCAGCTCTCCCCATGTGAATGCAGACACCTTTATCTTTATACAAATACTGCGCCCCTGTATCTATGTAGATTTGTGGAATCACTTGCATGAGTGAAACTATTTGCCCATGTGTTTGCAAGATGGGTGTTCCTGTCATTAAGCTTTTCTTTAGCAACTAGGCGAAAGATAAGTTAATGCATGGGACTCTGGTCTAGTTTGTATTGTGTAAGCAGGAGCTAGTCTGTGGTTTAGAAATGGATGTGGCTGCTTTTTAAATCACTGAACTCTAGCACATGAAAGGGGGAGAAAACGATTAAAACAATCCACCTACTAATTAGTCTTTTGACTTGTTTTGAGAGGAAGAGTGTTTTTTAAAAACAACAACAAAAAAAACTTCTGAAAGGAAACTGATTAAATTCTTAAGCTATGATGTACAAAGCAAATAGCTGATCAAGCAACCAAATATGGCTTTAAAATTTAAACTTTCTTTTTTAATGATAAAAGCACCCAAATACTTCACTTCAGTGACAACACCCTCCTCTCTTCTCCCTCCCCTCCCCTCCCCCCCAGTACAGCATTCTTGAATACAAACCAGTTCTTAATTTCTCCTTAAAGAGCTCAGTATATAAAAACTCATTCTTGACTAATACCTGCTAGAAAAATGTGGGTTAGGTGTTTCAGAGCTAACATCACAAGTGCAAACTGCCCCCCCTCCCCAAGCTCAGTGCAAAAGAAAGTTAATTGCTCAGATTTTGGATTGCGGCTCTGAGGAACCAGTTCAAGGCTGGGGTTTTACCACTGGTTTCTGACTTGCACTGCTCTTGGAGTTTTGGCTGGGGGAGGTCTGTAGGGTTGGGCTCTTGAAGTGTTTCTAACAGGAAAAGTTATTCCCTGCTGTGAACGATGGCTTGCCTCCATGTATGTTGGTATAATTCTCTGCCTGGATGTAAATAATGGCAGCTGTTCAAAAGGAGACAATGTTTAGGGTACTCAAACACTTGGAAATAAACACTCTCCAGCCCATCTTGGCTGGCCTTTATTTCGAAAGCAGCCTTTCCATCAAACTGTACCATGAATGGAAAATCCAGACATATGGTACGAAGCAGCTGGTGGAAACAGGTCCCTGTTTGCATCCATGAACAAGGGAATGATGCTGTAGGATGCGCTTTATCTCTGATCTAAGCCCATATCCTGTGAATGTGACTTACAGTCCACACCCATTGCACTAAGATATAACGAAAGCTTTAAGCAACTGCCTTCCTTGCCCCCAAGAAGAAAGTGACTTCCTTTTGAGTAATACCTATGTGAAAAGAGGGTAGTTCCATGTTATAGGCTGACCCATGGCCCCTTCTGTGCTTTGTGCATGCTGGTGGAAACTTGTGCTCCTTTGGTGCGGTTCAGGAACCACAGTTGTCATCACCTTCCCATCTCCATCTTGGAAACACATAGTCGCTGTCAGTACATGCAGCTCCTAGCACTGGGTGGGAGCTGGGACATGGCTGAAACTTCCAGTGCTTCAGTGGAGAAAACTAATGATGTGAGCCAGGAATAATACTGTCCCCCCAGCAGCAGCCTGTGTGAATGATGTCCTTTTAAGTTTATTCCCCCTCCAGGAGATGCACTGTGGGGGATTTAGGTGCCAATTCCTTAAAGAACCTTGGAAAATTCCTCTGATCTTTGCTGATGAGACGATCCAGTCCAGCCTACGTTTAGCACTTTCCCTTTTTGTGGTGCTGCTTAGGCCTGAAGTCCCGGTGGCGTTAAATGCAGCAAGGTAAGCCACACCACCAGCAACATTCAAAGTTTGCCCAGGCTTTGGGTATGCTCCTAAATCAGAGCAACTTCCTGGAGAGCAATGGGCAAGTTCTGGCTGGCTGGTGCCAGGCTACCTCTGGGGTCACACTGAGATGCGGGTGGCACCAGCAGATGTGTGGAGGGCTGAGCCATGCAGCTGGTGCCCGCCTCTCACCCTCATGGTCCCCAGCCATCGTCACCTTGCGCTCTGCATGTAGGAGTGCAAAGGTAGGAAAGTTGAGATTTCAGATGCGATTCTGTAACTTTAGCTATAAGGAATCACTTTTGCTTGAAAAGGTAATGGAAATAATGTCTATACAATAACCTTCCCAGACCCGACCTGTGATTTTATAATAAAAAATGCATTGTAAGTCAAAATACTTCAGCTTGATTCCTTGGGATCTCTTTTTTTTCATTTCTCTATTACGGAAGATGCAGACAGGGAGAGTAACAAAGCAGAAATGTTTGAGATCAGTCGTTTCGTGTCTGATTTTGGCAGAGGGAGTGTAGGAGGAAGAAAGAGACCTCATGTTTCATCTAGATACCCTGATTTGGAGAGGAGTTTTAAGCAGATGGCTTTTGAGACGCTAGGACTCTAAAGTATTAAATGCTACGCTAGATAAATGCATGCTTCCACTTCTGCAGCATGGTTTTAGGACTGTGCCATATATTCTGGCTTCAGTTCTTTTATCCCTGGGTCCAGTAAAAGCCCTGTTTGCAGCCGCTTGGCCAGGTGTAGGAGCAAAGGCACTGGGGCTTCCTTGGGGTTCAGAGATAGGATATAGCCCAGCGTGTTTCGACTCCCTGACGTGCTTCGACTGGGGCTTTTTGTAGATGGGCAGCCCAGAGCCAGCTCTGGGGATGTCACCCCAGCTGGCTTCTGTGGGAATGAATCAGAGCTGAGAGGCCAAGGCTGGTCTGTGATGAGTATTTCTCCCTGCCAACCCTCTGCCTGCGTCCAAACAGAGCCTGCAGATTCAGCAAAAATACTGTGGAAACTTGGGCTTTGAAACAATGTGTAAACTGGTGGAATAAAGTCCCTTAAAGAAGGATTATGAGTTGCTCGGTGCAGGGAAGTAGTCCTGCGGTGTCTAGAAGCAGTCACAAAGTTGGGCTAAAATGAGGTCTATGTGCTGGGAAGGGAGCCTGTGGGTGGGTGCTGCTGAGCCTGGGTGCTGCTGAGCCCCGCAAAACAGACACGGTGCAAAGAGGGGAAGAGTGGCAGAAAAAGAGCCCTGTCCCAGCTTCTTACCCTCAGTCCCAGGGGATGCAAGTGCTGTGCATACCACATGCTCATCCTCCCCAGGCCCGTAGCCAAAAATCTCCTACCAGAGATTGACTCATTTTGCTGCTTGAAGTATTTCCCACAAAGGCTTTGCTCTGCTCTAAGCTGGTGTGTGGAAAGCCACAAAAAAGCCTTCTTGGCAGGGCAGCGTTCTCCCTCCCTGCGCATCCATGCAGCATGTACTGAAGCAGGATTTGGCCCTTGATACTTTCAGAGTGATTCAGGCGGGTATGGTGGTGCCAAGAAT
>NW_008825532.1:5008012-5008678 GCF_000699105.1 Pygoscelis adeliae
GATGCTCTTGTGCTTCTTCAGCTTTTTCATCTCCCTGTGAAGAGATGGCAAATAGGGTTTGTGTCCTATGGCAGGACGGGGCTAAAATGACATTTAGGGCTTTGGAGCTATTCGAAAGCAGGGCAAGGATTGCATTATAGCCATGCTGGAATGGGACAGACAGGGTCCTGAGGAAGCACTCTTTCAAAAAAAGGCTGAATTAAAGAGTGCCCTGGAAAAGGTTGAAGAGCCAGGACAGGGTTCCCGGCAGAGACAGAGCTGCAGCCCAGGGTGGAAAGGCTGGTATTTTGCTGTGCGCCTGACTGAAAACTTTAAGGCAGAGTTACAATTTTGGTTTGGATGCTGTTACAGAATTGCATTGTTTTTGTAAATAGGAAATTCAAAACCTCTTTACTTCAGATTGGTGTTTTCGGAAGACCCACTCGTTCCACAGGTGTGCCTGATCTTTTTTTGTTCCTTGAGGTGACCCTAGTGATTGATGTAATTTGCGATGCATCTCTCTTTCTCCTGCTCCGCAGAGCCGGCTGTTTGGCACGTGAGTAGGCAGTCAACAGCCGTTAACTGTGGGGGGTTAAAGGCGGTGTGACATGGCTGCATTTGTGGTCTGTTGGGATCAAATGCAGAATACCAGTTGTCACCCAGACCTCTAATGAAGAACAGGGAAAA
>NW_008825532.1:5008706-5022888 GCF_000699105.1 Pygoscelis adeliae
CTGGGAATAAGCTATGCAGGGGC
This sequence comes from Pygoscelis adeliae, assembly GCF_000699105.1. NCBI lineage: Eukaryota > Metazoa > Chordata > Aves > Sphenisciformes > Spheniscidae > Pygoscelis > Pygoscelis adeliae. The sequence continues at coordinate 5,008,730 of NW_008825532.1, forward strand.
AGCTTTTCGCCTTCCTTGTTTCTAATGTCTTTCCATCCCTGGAAAGGGGAAACCAGAGCAGAGTGGAAAAGAGGAGACTGAAATCTGCCTCACAGGAGGCTGCCTGACAGGTATAGCTTGAGGTTTAATAGTTTGGACCAAAATGTTTCAGAGCCAGTTTACTTGTTGAACTGCAGAGCTACAGTGAAATGAGTCTGTTTTGATGTCTCTAGTGTGATGTAGATGGGGAGGAAGAACAGGAGAAATAGCTAAAAAGAAAAAAAGCTTTCCCTCCTGGAAAATCCTCCCACTTGTCTTCAAGACATCAGAGACCTTCGTGCTTTGTGGTGCTTTGAGATAGGGGGAGTTTCAAATCAAATGATGGTGGGTTGTAGTGGTGGTGTCTGTCTACTGAAATGACAGGTTTAAGAGACTGCTGTTGACAAGGAATTGGCTGTGCTAGATATGCCGAGGGACTCCTGTTGGGAGGCACGGTTGGTACAGAGATCCATAATCCACCTATTTTCCTTCAAGCTAGCTTAATGCTGAAGCAGCTGCCCCAGTATGTGAGGGTTCTTGTGTTACACCAATGTCTAAGCAGCAGAGGACTTGGAGCTTCTGGCAGAGCAAGAATTGCTCTCCACTGTTTTGCTTGGCCAGAGACAGCGAAAAATCCACTCAGTCCTCCAAAACTCTGTCTTATGAACCAGTGTGCTGGATGTGCCTTTCTTCCTTTGCTAAGAAAATTAGAAGTGGTTCATCACACTAAACCCATGGCTGGTCCAGCCCACAGTGGTTGTTAGTTGGCTTTCCTGCAGGGAATTGGCTCCCAGCTCTTCCCCAATGCCTTCATTTGGGAATATTCAGTTTTCATGTGCTTCCAGTGGTCTCTGACCAAAGATCCCCTTAAGAGTAACTATGAAACCACCCTAAATATAGCTCCCCCACTGCTGATAGGATGCTGGGGTGGGAGAAAATAATGTACTTTCTTTTAAAGAAATGCCCCAAGTTGTGGGAACCATTCTGACTTGGCAGGCTACTTGCAAGGCATTTGCTATTTGTTTAACTTGGGATTGGCTGCCCCGTCAGTTGTTACCATCAGCCGCCTTTCTTATCTGCTCTTTTCTATAATAAACATTGGAGCAAAGGTTTGGAATTAGTCACTTCTGAGGCACTGCCTGCCTGCCTTTCCAGCTTGTCTTACCATCTCATTTTTGGACTCTCAAGCCTTTTCCACTTTGTTCTGTGTCTCTTGGTTTGCCCCTCTTCTCATTGAACTGACATAGCAAAGAGCTCTTTAAAATACCCCGTAGGTGTGTCATCCCCAGGACTGCCTCCATCCCAGAAGACATGCTGCCCTGGGACAGCTATGTGCACTCACGCTGCTGCTGGGTACTACAGAGATTTTTCTAGCATGACTTACCTAATCCAGTGGATGGGCTGGATGAGTTGTTCTGGCTGATGTCTGTTCAGATGAACAGCCCGTGGAGGCAGTGTTAGGATCCTGAAAGCATCCTGGGGGCCTGGCACCGTGTCCTGCTCTTTAGTACAGAATTAACTGCAGGGCAGTCGGTGGTTCGAGGGAATGCAAACACAGACAGCACCTCCAGAAGCACAGGGTTGTGTGGTCCTTGTTCAGAAATCTGAGTAATTCCTACTGATTTGCTTCCACTTAAAAATTCCCTGGTGATCTCTAAGTATTGTCTTGATGTGGTCTTGCTTCTGACAGCACCATAAGAGAGGCAGTAATGAGCAGTCCAGAGCAGTCCAGGGTGCAAGAATCTCTCTCTCTCTCTCTCGTCTCATCTCACTTTAAAAATACAGAGCTTTATATTTCACTCAACACATGCAAATACTGTTTCCTATCCTACCCTTGCTCTGCCGACTGAAAGCCAGTCACGCTTCCCCTCTGGGACAGCCTGCCAGGTAAATGCCATTTGATGTATAACATATTTCAGTGCTGCCTCTGGAAACGGCCCGGGTGACGGCATTGGAGCAGGACGGGAGAGCAGCCCACGTTCACCCTGCAGCAGCACAAAGGCGCTCAGTGGGGATGCAAATCTGTTTAGTTCTGTCCAGGTTTGCTTTGTTGGATGCATGAGCATGTCATCCACCTCTTGCCATAATCTTCCCTTCTCTCCTTATACCCTTATCTCCATAATGATTTTTAGCTGAGGGTGGAAACTTTGACTCTGGATCCGTCTCTGTGGTGGGACGGGTTTCTTGCAGTGGGTAGGGGACACAACCTGCCTGCTTTCATTTCAGAAGGCTGGACTGGGGGCTTAGCCACAAATTACATATCTTGACCAGCATTTCAGCTTGCTGGATTGAGCTGGGCAGGGTAGAGTTTTTCTTTCTTGCAAAAACACATTCAGTAAAAAAAAAAAAAACAACCAACCTCTCTTATAAATGTAAGAGGTGATCTGGGCAACTTCTGAGCTGTATCTTGGCTCAGGTCTAGGTGTGACAAAAATGGACACAGCTGATCTCTTTCAAGCACTCTACCTGTTGCAGATCAGAGCAGGCAAATACCCTGGCATTAGTCCTGCTTTCCTGGCTTCTCAGTGCCCTTTGTGATGATGAATGGGAGGAAATTTCTGCCCAAGAGCTTAAACAGGCAGCAAGTCCTATAACTGTCCTGTGTCCTCATAGTCCTGACATGTGAAATGAAGCTGATGATGGCTGGTGTTAGTGGATATGCTAGTGTCAGACCCCTACCTGTTTCAGCGAAAGATTTTTTGATATCTGGCTGGAGAGGATTGCAAACAGCATCTCCCTGGTTACTCTGTGCTGGAGGAGGCTCTAACACCTGTCTGGTGTCTGGCATGGCAGGGGGCTACCATGCAGGGTCACCTGCGGTCCGTGTGAGCGAAGGCCATGCCTCACACCTCCTTTTCTTAGTTTCATGTTGCTGGGGTCAGGCCCGAAGTCAGCTTTCCCTCTGACCTCCAGTGCTAACACAGCCCATCTCCATAGCGATGGCTGTGAATACTGTCCTCCGCGCTCTTATACCACAGGCTGTGTTGGTGCTATAAGGTGGTGAAGCTCTCTGTGTACTTCACTAGACACTGAAACAAACAACCAATAAATCTGTTATAAACCAACAAGTAATTTGTTTTGGTTACCGGGGAGATTGCCAAGTGCAAATTCAACCTGAAATAGCGATGAGCTCATCCTCTGAGCAATGTCGGTGCCTGAGCTGGAGCAGCCGGATGGAAAGGGAGCCAGCACCAGTAATGCTGTCTGCTCCACCGACATTTGGATGCTGTGAAAGCTGTTTTGCCAGAGACCTTTTGCCTTGTAAACGAGATTGTGCAGGGGATGGTGCGTGAGGCTGGTTGCTGAGCCTGGGCTTTTACAATTCCTGGAAGTGTGACGATGACATTCCTGGTGGGACCGTGGGCTGGAGAGCCCTGAGGGTGGGTTAAGGTGCTGCAGAGGTGGCCTCCTCCGCCATCTCCCCTATCCTGGAAACCTCTCCCTGTGCAAGGATTGTGGGGGAAACGGAGATGCTTGACTTGTAGATAAGGGCTAGTTTTAAACAGCTAGTTAGATAGGTGTATCTGACAGGCAGAGCCTCTCCCCTGCTGCTGCTCCAGGGGCTGGAACAAGGACTAGGAAAAACCTTACCCTCTTCTGCAACATACCTGGGGCAGGAGCTTGAAAATTTGGGCTCTGCCATTATTTCACCCTGAAGTGTCCCCAGTTTAAGTAGATCAGGACTTGACTTTTGAAGGGCTGATGCTAGTGGCAGGGTTTGGCAGCTTTCTGTGTCTGTCCATCCCTGCAGTTGCTTCCAGGAATAAGCCCACAGGAGACACTAGGTGTCAGGAGGACCTGCGCCTGGACAGCCATTGGGGTCACCTCCTGGCAGGGCACAGCGGGCAGTGTGGGAGCAGCCCCTGCAAGCAGAGAAATGGCTTTCTTGCTCCCTGCTGCAGAACCGAGACCTGGGTGACGGAGGTTGGGGTTGGAGGGGGCTCTCACAGGGCTGCTGGCTGTGCCATCGGAAAGGCAGGACAAGGAGGCTGTGCTGCACTTGGTCTCTTTGGCAGCCCAGCCAGAAGGGGTCCAGACAGGGCTCTGATAGCAGAGAAAGGTGCAGGATGCTAAGGTGGAGATGTTTCCAGATGTATCTGCATTCAATGAATTTACATTTTCTGAAGAAATACAATTTTTAAATAAAAAAAGTCTGTAGGAGGAAGTACTGCCTGTCCCTCTGCACTAGGGTGCTGCAGGGGGGAGGCTGACAAAGGTGTGGCAGTGGTTGCTGCTGCTCCCTTTTCTTGGTTTTTGCTCCCCATTGCTGAGTTGTCAAATACACGAAATGATGTAGAAATACATCAGCATATCACCTGGCAGCTGTCTTGATGAAGCAATGCATAAGACACTTGCCAGAGGCCTACTGATGGACTTCACCAAATCTTTTAAGACATAGTTACCAGTGACTGAAGACAGATAACAATTATCAACAGCACAATGCAGACAAAAGCTGAGCCCCTGAAATGTAATCCATGAACTCACTCACATGGTGCAAAAACACAATCTTTTTTTGGATTAACCTCATGGCTTTCTGGAGCAAGGGATGAAGGTTGCATCTATAAAAAGGGCATTGGTTTCATTGCAGGTATTTTTGTATTTTGGAAGTCTTTTATTATAATTTTACAAGCATGGAATCAGCTGTCTCTGTGTTCTTGCAAGTCCTTTCCAGGCCTGTGGGTGGATTTCTTCCAGCTCCTTTCTGGAGCCATGTGAGAAATGCTTTGGTGACATGACCAAGTCCCTCAGCATCACAGGCAGCTCTGTCGCAGCCACCACTGCATTCAGCATCACTCCAGAGAAGGGCTTCATGAAACCCTAATACGTGGAGTAGGTCAGCATTTGAAAGAAGGCTGTTTTAATGTAAGGAGTTATAACTAAGTGAGATTTGGGTGAAAGAGGCATTAGTTCACCTGCATGCATCTGCCTTTTATAGCTGGCAGAGAGTTGGTAGTGCTGTCAGCGGTGTGCCTGGGCTATCCCAACGGCTGGTTTTGAGTCCGCATGACTCTGCTGTGTAGCGCAGCTCCTTCCACTGTGTCCCCCGTGTTGCCCATAACTGAGCTGGCAGGCAGCTAACGAACCGCTCCATGGCATTTTATCTTTTGCTTTCAGCAGCTCTTTGGCGATGGGGCACAGCACGTCTAACGTGTGCGTGAATTGTTCACATGTGCTGTTTGATACTGCCTTATGTCACCTCTTTAACACGGGGTGTTAGTGTCTGGGAGTGGGATAGGCATCCCTGCAGGCCTGCAATGTCTCTCTTCCCCATGTTCTCCCCCAGCAGTGTGTGCCCACCCCAGTGTTTCACCTACTTGGTATCGAGGAGTGTTTGCTTTTTGGCTGTCTCTGGGCAACTAAAAACACTGCTGTACTTTGCAGATCCTGGACTTGGCCAGGACCAAGTCTAACCTTGCTCAACACTGGCATAAAGCAGGCAAAGCTTGCTACTGGGCTTGCTCTAGCACAGCTGAGAAGACAATTTGGCTCAAGAGGTGTAACTTTATCAAAGGGACGGTAGAGTCCTTGCTATTGCAGGAAAAGTCCTCGATGATTTGGAAGCCTCACCCTTTCCCCATTGTCCTGCATCATTCCCAGCGGGACATGGGTACTTGTGGGCTCTCATGCAATGTGGCTGCACAAGCTGGTTTTAAAACAAGCAAGCCACTGTTTCACATCTGCTTTAGCTTTTTGACAGTTTTCTCTGGCACTTGTGTGCAATTAGCGCTGCTTTTTTGTCACTTGGAGCCAATCCTCTAATAGTTTGATTTGGACAGTAGTTTGACAGCTAGCAGCAATTGTATTGAGAAGGGCTATTTCTCTTTGCAGACTGTGTTACTCGTTGTCCCTGAATTTATTGTCTCACTGCTACTTGAAAAAGAAAACAAAATCATTTTTTGGGCCTGGATCCAGCCGCAGAGCAGAGGATGGCTTAATCAAACACACAAGTGGTTGTACCAACTCCAATCGGTTCATTTCTATGTTTAAAATCAAGCACTCAGTTACTAAGTATCTTATTTTTCTTATTCCAAGGTTTGTGTTTAATAAATGTAACAGCCCATAGACTTTGCCCGTTGCTCCAGGAGCGAACACTGATAGAAACGCTGCAACATGCACTGCTGCTATGAGACCCTCAGTGGGAGCATGGGAGAGGAGAGGGGACCTTCTCTTGCCTCCGAGCACCCTGGCCTGTCCCTGTGGAGGTGGGGGATGGAAGGTATTTGCTGTTTCAGCAAATGGGAGGCAAATTAAATTTAGCAGCTTAAATAACCTTGCCTCTCTATACTGCTTTGGGCTGAACTGTCTCTTGCCAAGTATTAGTCTACTGATCTTAATATTTCCAAAGACTCAAAAGCAACTGAAATGTTGCTCGGTTACCCAAAAACTAGAGTGGGAGGGTGTTGTGGGGAGGAGAATTCCCCTGCCCCCCCCCCCCCCCTGAAACAGCCTCCCCCCCCCCCCTCTGAAACAGCCTCCATCCTGCAGATGAGGACACTCGGCTGGGATGCTGCAAACCAGGGCTGAGAGCCGTCCTGGGCTGGGTTTCTCTGGTTTTGGCTGAAATTGAATCTTAACTCTGATGAAAGATTTAAAGATATTTGTTGCCTTTTTTTTTTTTTAATAAAACGGGAATCAATGTTTTCTAACCGACCCCGTGGAGAATGCTTTTTGGTGTAGACCTTGTCCAGCTCTGATCTGACATGATTTCCAGGGAGATCTGGGATCCTTATCACTTTATGAAAAATGAGATTTACATTCCTGTATCACACAGGCACTTTGAAAATATTATCCCTGACTCCAGAGAAATGGCTCATACATTTTAATGCCGTTATTAGAAACTGAATTGACAACACTTATCCTCAGTGGAAATTGCTGTGCAGCTCGGGGGGAAAAATATGCAGAAAGCACTAGTGGAGACTTCAGAGAGCTCTCATCACCCTGAGACGTGTGTGCTTTTGGTGCAGTGTTTCTGCTGAATGAAAAGAGCAAGGTTTGATATATGCCAGAGAAAGGGGAAAGCACAAGTGAATGGGCCAGCAGCATGGGGTGAGACTGCAGTGGAGCTCAAAGCATCAAAACAGCTTCCAGACTGAAAGGCAGAGTGCACCCAGGCCTTGCACGGTGGTGGGGAAACATGGGCTGCTCTGGGCTTGTGTGTCCCAGGGTGTTGTGGCGATGTTGCACACAGGTGCTTTATTTGCTGTCTTAATAAGTGTAGAGAAACTGAGCTGGATGAGTGCTGGCTTAAACTGCTATATGAATGAAGTGCTATTGGGGTGCTCAGATTGGTGAAAGATGCCCTTGGGAGGAGAAGCAGCAAGGAACTGCAACAAAAAAAACCCAAATCAGGTTGCTTTTAAAATAAATTCTTTTTTTGTGGTAAATGAACTTGCAAGAACCAGCTGATCTCTGCTCCTCTCAGGGCACATTGCCTCTGAGGAGGACTTCACGTTTGGCTGCAGTGCGTCGAGGGTCTGGAGTTGCTGAGCTGGGAGTCCCTTGCTCTTGAGTGTGGAGGGAGCAAGAGGGACACAGCTGGAAAAATACTCCTTTATCAGGGCTCCAGGCTCTTCTGGAAGTCTGGCTGACTTCTCTGGTTTTGCCTGAGTCCTTAGTCTCTTGGAGGTCAGTTTGGGAAAGAGAAGCCAAAGCAAGTTCAGTAGGATCAGTGCGAATGGTTTCCTAGTCTTTCCTAGACTTCCCTGCAAAAGCAGAGGGGCAAAGAGCCTGGCTGAGCAGGGTGATGTGTGGCCGTTAAATGAACAGGGCTTTAATGAGAGACTTGGGCTGATTTGCAAAATATCAACGTGAATGGTGGCTGAAGTCAACTCTGGCCACAAGCTAATCCTGGGCAAAGGGGAAAGTTAAATGGCATCTGTTTCAGCAGAGGAAGTGTGTGATAACGCAGGACCGGAGCAAGGTGTCTTAGAAGGCTGCACCACGGCTCCATCTTACAAGTGAGCGGGTGCTTGTGGGCCTGCTCACCCCCCTCCGGTGGGTGTCTTCTCCCTGGCTTGTTCTGGAGCACATCCCCTGGCATGGACAGCGAGTGCCCATGTCTCATGTGCTCAGCCAGCCTGGCTGAGCCTTGGTTGTAACTATCAGGGTATGAGGAAGTTGACCCCTTCCTCCATTTTAAAACACACTTATCTGAAGTTGGAAATGAAATCAAACCCTCCCAAAGCAAAGATTTCTGAGAATAACTTCTGTGACTAATCCAACCCCATAGGCCTCACTGGAGGGGACTTTGTAGCTTTGTTTTTCCTTGTAAAGAATGCCCAGCATATGTCCTGACAATTAGTCAGAGTGCCCAAAAATACCCATCAGCCCTGCAAGCTGATCTCCTTCGGTTCTTGGAGCCGAGACAGACACAGGGTTATGCACTGTGGGGCTTTGGGAAAGGTTATTTTTAAAATGGCCACGTAACAAGGGTGATTTGGCCCTTTCAGCCACCAGTGCTGTCTAACAACTGAAGGTGAAGATAGCCAAATGCTAATCTTGCTTGAGGCAAACTGTCCTGTGCCCAGGGTAATGGGCTGGTTGTCCTGCTAAACCCGTATGCCAGGGCTGGCTTCTGTCAAATCTGTATCAGCGCTCTGGGCACGGCCCTGGGGCCTGTGCCAAGTTCAGGCACTGCTTTGATGGTGTGCTGGATGCCAGGGAGTCTTCCCAACCAGCATGCCAATGCTCGGGAGGGCATGTCCTCATTGAAGCGGTCGCCTGTCTTCGCCCTTAGCCAGGCAGCGTGCTTCTGCCCAGCCCTTTGCTGAGAAGCCTTTGCTTTACCCATCTCTGACCACCTGAGCTGAATTTTTCTATCCTCAGTGTCTCCCATGTGCTGAATTTCTGAAGGGTGTTTTGCCAGAATCGCAGTCCATCCACAAACAGCCCTTTCCTCTCCTCCCCTGAAAATAAAGCTCTTCAAGGGGAAACGCCAAGGCTCCTTGATCTTGCAGGGCACCGCTTGTGTGGGGTTTTGGCTTGGCCCACTGTGCTGTCGGGGCAGAGGAAGGAGGTCTGCAGAACTGTCTGCCCAGCAGCTTCCTGGGAACATGACGTTTTGCTAGAAAACATCACACCAAAAATGTTCCCAGCCTTGGGGGGAAGAGCTCGGGCGTAGCCTGCAGCGCCCGCCTTGAAAGTCCTTCTTGCTGCCAGGTCCTGTTGAATGAACGCGGGAGGATGGTAGGGCTACTGGAAACCCGTGTGGGGGATGCCGGAGAGCATGTGTGTTGTAGCTGATGTCTGGGTAGCTGCTAGTTTCTGACTTGTAGCGGGTAGATTTCCAGGGAAGGTGAAAGACCCAGCTTTCAACCAGTGATGCAAACTAATAGCTGAACTTCCTTCCGTGCTCTCCCCAGTGAGCTGTTTAACTTCGCTGAGGGAGAGCATCGCTCAGCCAGCTGCTTTGCCTGTGAGAAGTAATTGAAAGCAATTAGGAGTGCAGAGAGCATAATGGAGGTTGTGAAATATTATTTCAGTGATGGCTAACTAACAACTTGGTGAAGCCGCAACATAAGCACTTATTGTATGGGTATGGTAAGATTATATTGCTGTGAGTTGCTCGTCAGACCTCGTCTTTCCTGCCATGCTGGCATCAGTGCGGTATTTATTTGGCAGGGACTTAAGTTACTTTTCTCAGCTCTGAAGCCAGGGCTAAGCTATGGGGGGAAAGCCATAGCCAAAGCTGGCAAACCTTTGCCTCACGTTTGACTCCAACAGTCATTCCTTCTCCACGTGACTGCATCTAAACTTGAACAAAGACAGACCCCTGCAGTCAGCCAAGATCGCCCTAAGGAGCTCCGCTGTCCTAAGCATGAAGCTTTGGGGTAATAATGTGGGGGATAACTGAGTTGTGGTGCAGCTTGTTTGGCCCCAGGGAGGGCTCCTCCAAGGGCCACGTCAGCCCTGGTGGAAGTGCAGTTGGTAACTGAGAGGCATCCTGCCACTGCTGAGGGCACAGCGTTGCGTAGCTGCAGTGCTGCAGCCGAAGCTCTTGGTGCTGCAGTGAGCAGAAACCCCAGAGCTCCTCATGGCAACTTTGAATGCAGGGGTCTGGCCAGTGTGGATGAGACCGTGGCACTGCTGGGGCCCCCAGGTGCTCACCTGGAGACCTTGCCCACTGCTCCCGTGTGACCGGACACGCAGGCTGCTTCCCCTGTGCCTGCTGGCCCATCTCCCCTGGTAAATGCTGCATGCCTTATTCCTGCACCCTTGGCTGCTTTTGTGGTAAACGAAGTTGCAAGAACCAGCTGATTTCTGCTCCTCTCGGGGCAGAGGACGTCACATTTGGCTGCGGTGCATTGAGGATGCTTTGCTCAAACTGGCGCTGCTGGGTGGATCTGTGCACGACGCAACCATAACGCTGCTGGAAAGGAAGAGGTGAACGCTGTGTTTGAGGCTTTTTAGCCCAGTTATGGGCTTCATGCTCTTAAAGGCATCTGAATCAGACCAGTCTTGGCAGTACATGTGGATCTTTCTCCCAAGAGGAGCAAAGGAAGTCTTTGTGTCCCCTCAGGGTTGGCTGATGGCCAGGCACATTCAGACCTGTTGTTTCCACCTTGCAGTTCATGCAAGGGGGTTGCAGGCAGCCTGACGAGCTCCCAATCTGCTGCCTGCACACTCACAGCTCCCCTCTGCAGACCGAGTCGAGGCAGAAGGACATGGGAGACAGAGCTGGAAAGAGAAACACGGCCCAGGTTTAACCTAGTGCATTTAAGACTAATACATTTGTCTTTCTAAGAGAGTTAAAAAAAAAAAACCTTCAGCCTTTTGGGACTGTCCCTTTTTGATCTTGTACTGAAGGTCTAAATCTAACTGTAGGGACCACAGCAGGCACTCGGCATCCTTGCTGCTGGAAGATGTAGTCTTGGCATCTTATCTGTAGTACAGCAAAGAGCCACAGGGAGGAGGGAGCAGGGATAGGAGGAAATGGACGTTCTTGTGCAGTTGATTCAAAGCCAGCCCTGTGCAGCACCTAATACTGCTGCAGCCTCTTCTCACCTCAGTCCTCTCCGGAGCCTGTATGTCCTGGGGCTGCTGCCGTGGGTCTGCATGGTGCCTGCGCCCCGCCACGCTGCGGCTTCTGTCCTCCAACCCTGACATAGCCAGGAGGGGGGACAGGAGCTGAACAAAGCTTTGGGTCTACAAAGCAGCTCTTAATTTATGCACAGACGCTCCCCCCAAAGCCTCGGTGTCACTTGGCTTTCAGCAGCAGCCAAAGGTCTGCCATGTCAGCAACAGGTGACGGGAAGAAGTGCCAGTCGGGAGCGTGTGTGGAGGGGAGCCGCAGAGCAGATGGCAGCAGGGAAATAAATTTGGAGCTGCCATGGGAATAGTCCTGGAAACAGTCCAGCTTGTGGATGGAGGCAGATGGGAAAAACCTGGTTTATATCTCTTCCCAGTTTTGCTATTTTTCAGATGCCTTTATTTCCAGCTCCGTTATCTCTTGACCATTCTTTCCTGTCTGTTACTACACGCTCATCCTTATTTTTTTTCTCTCTTCTTATCCTTCCTTCTTTTCCCCCTTTTGTTCCTACTCGCACTATATCTGAGATCATGAAGGGTTACCCAGCTTGTGTCCATCCTCCTTATAAATCTATTCCCAGGTCTTCTATCCCTACCTCCACAGCTGATCCTAAAAGCTTCCCTTGGCACTGAAAGGCTCAGCACACAGATCTGACCCGGCTGTGGGCTGGAGTTCAGCACGGAAGAAAGGAAAACACCCTGTGCGCCTTCACCATGTGCTGCCCGTTTCCTTCCCCACCATCCCCTCTGAGCTGGTTGCCTGAGGCAACCTAAGGGGCTTGCCTTATGGTGGTATGTTCATCACCACTGCAGTGATGTCCTTGCTGGCTTTGCTCTGGATGCGGCTGCATCCCTTTGAACCAGGGTGTCTCTGTCTCGTGTTCGCGTGAGTGCCTGCAGGATGCTTCAGGGGTGCGGAGGTGCATCCTTGTGTGCAGAATGGGGCAGATGAACCAGGGTTTGCATCTTCTGAAGTGTTTTTGTGATACTTTGAAGAGAAACTGTTAGCTTTTGAACTGAACTGGCTTTTTTCCGCCCTTTGAAAAGACTAGGTGGAAACGCCCTATTTTGGTTCACGGATTGTGGGTTGCATGCACGGTCCCTGGCTGGGGGGGGCACAGGGGCCATCCCCTGGCAGCCCTCTCCAGACGGTCTGCAAACACTGCTCTGCAGTGCCTTTCACCAGTGCAGAGCCAGTGCTGGGAGCAGGAAGCACACGGGATGCTGAGTGCTTGGAGAGCTGGATCAGGCCCAGGTGGCACTCCTGGATCCCCAACCTGCCCGGTGTTTCTGTGGCAGTGGGGCTGCTGCCTCCTCTGCACTTGCGCCTGGTCCATCAGTGGGACAGAGGCAGGCTCTTTCTTGTGTCCTCTCTCCTCTTAAGCCCAACTCCTTTATTGGTTGGCTTCTTGCAAACTCTGTCTTTATATATATATATTAAAAAAAACCCCACAATTTTTAAAAAAAATATTTTGTTTTGTTTCTGCCTCAGAAGAGCCAAGGGATGTTTAACTGGGGTCTGCAATAGGTTGGGCAGAAGGAGTGCTCTCTGCTGTGGGAGAACACACATTGCGTGCAACCTAAGACAGACTTAAAATAAAAAAACCCTAAATTTGCTGTGCTGTTACTTAAAAAGAAGGAAATGTTTGTGCAAATGGCAGGTGGGAGCAAACCTGGATGAGGAGTGCAAACCCCCACGCTGCCTGGCGCAGCCCTGGCCGATGGGACTGTGCCGGTCCTGTGCTATCGCAGCAGCAGCTCGAGCTGGAGTGAGAGTGTGGAGAGAGTCCGGCACCTGCCTGCGCGACAGGGAGGGTAGGGAGCAATATGGGGCGCTCGTTTTATGGGGAGCCCGGTGAATGGCTAGTGTGCTTTGCTATGCAGCTTTACCGTGCATTGCTAAGCAGTGTGTATGGAAGCAGAAGGTACAGCGTTACCCGAAGAGGTGGACAGGTGCTCCCATCCTGCTCGTATTTACTGCTGCCTGCTTCTTTCTTTGATGGTGACTAATAGTTCACCAATGCCTGGGTTATACTGGCTCTATTTAGGACTTTCTGCCTGTTGAGTGACAGCAGGATGTGTGAGCAAGCTGAGATGCCCAGACCTTTTCTGGCAGGATTGTTAGGGCAAGAAAATACTCTGGAAACCACAATGTGAATCATTTGTCTATCCAAGTGGATGACACTATGCCCCAGCCATGCCGCTTTGCAGTCAGACCTGTGCGGTGGGATCAGTGTGTCCAGACCAGCTCCCTGGAGTCATTAAAACCTACAGGACAGCTTTAATGTTAAAAACATGAAAACCCAAGCCTGCACGCCCTGCTGTGCGCTCACCAACATGTTTGGGACCCACAGGTACATGGTGCCTGACTAGCAGAGAAGGTCTCAGACAGGGCTGGCACACCCCCTTTATGGAGCACCTTCTCTTTCCTGGAGGTTTCTGCTCCCTGCCATGCTTCACAGGGCAACGACGTCTCTCCTCGGCACTTGTGCTATACCTTGCACCACCAGTATGTTTATGGCTTGTGCAGACGAAGAGGGGTTTGGGGAGGAGATGGGAATTGTCAAAGTCACATGGCTAAAGCCAGCCAAGAAACCAAGAAGCAGCCCTGTCTTCTCAGCAAGGGTTGTTCCCCAGCCCATCCCTGCTGTGCTGGCCCAGGAGGCCACAAATTCAAACAAAATGGCCTTGTTATTACAGACTGCTCTGGGGAATCACCAGAGGCTTTGCAGAGTGAGCTGTGCCGTGAAATGCTTCTCCAGGGAGTTTCATGGTGAAGCTTCATGAGCATCAGTGGGGCTGGGTCTTCCTCCTGTTTTTTGGCCAACCTTTCTCCCTTCCACCTCCTCCAGCCCATGCCTGTTGTCATGCTGCAAACACACATGCATTTGTGCGTGTGAAATGTTTTAATGGCCAAGTGTCCGTCCCTACTCTCCACGTGCCTCTGCAATGCTGTCAAACCGCTGCTGAATTGCAGCCGCCTCTGGGGTGGGACGTGGCAGCTGCTGATATTGCACAGCAATGCTGTTCCGCCTTTTAGGATGGGGAGCAAAGGTTACTGTTTCTAATTGAAATAGGAGGGTGTTCTGGGGGAAGTAGGAAATGACTGCCAA
>NW_008825532.1:5022936-5083998 GCF_000699105.1 Pygoscelis adeliae
ATGGTGCAAACTCTACGCACACTGCCAAAAATGAACTCATGTCTGTAAATATTACACTGCACGCAGCAAGATTAGCACAGGAAAATACCAGTTGTTAGGGTTCCTGTTACCATCTGAATTATGCAAACAATTTGCTTGAGTTTATAGATGAGCTGGGGCAGAATAACGTTAGGTTTTTCCTAGCCAAAGTGTTTCAGTGTGCTAGTGTTTTAGCATGTTTCCCAGCCTCAATCTGCTATGCAAGTGGATCCATGCTGTGCTCTTTTGGGATGGCATGCTGTCAAGTGTGGCCTTTTCCAGGCCACGTTGGAAACTCGGAGATATCAGGATGCTGGTGAGATGCTGACCTTGCACGTGTGCTACCTGGAAGCCCTAAGATGGGTGTGAAGGCCCAGGGAGTCACCGAGCCTGGGGCTGGGGCTGGGGCTGGAGGCTGCGTGCACCCTGCTGCATGCGTGCGGTCGAGGAGCTCAGGACCTCTGCAAGTGGGAAGCTGAGATGTTCCCGGTTCCTGGCTCTAGCAGGGCCAGTCGGGCTGAAGATGCCGATTGCTGTTCGGAGGCCAGACACCACCGCGATGGGCTCCGTGGAAGGAATGATAAACATTGGCTCTTCCCGGTGGCTGTCAGGGAGGTTAACTGACTTTCCCACGGCCATGCAGTGAGTCAGTGTCGAGGCAGGATTAGCAGCTGGGCATCCCTGGCCCCCGGCCCTGAGCGTGCGCCGCCGCCAATTGCATAACCCGGAGCGAGCGCACGGCCGTGGGGCCGCCGCAGACTGCGTGTCCCTGTGGGAGAGAGCCCTGAACCAGAGCTCCCTCCGCTCCCTGTTGTGACTTGGGTGGAAATAGGTCGGTTGGAGCCGCGGAGCTGGGGTCTTCCAGGGAGCTTTGTGGACGCCTGGGTAAAAAGCCAGTGCTCTCTATAAGCCACGTGCTGGGGAATGAGCCCAGCCATACTGTTAGATGCTAGAGAAGCCCCGTAATCATGAAACCCGGCTTTCTAAGTGCTGCTGTTCAGGGACTTGCTCACTTTGAACAGTTACTGCCTTGAGCTTCCTTAGGGTAAAAGCTGGAGGAGGACCAGGTACATAGTTTTACTGGCAGTAAAAGCATGACCTTCATGTTAAAGGCAAGTCTAACCTCCCCATGAACGTATCTTCTGGCACTTCTGTGGGCTGTCAGCTTGGGTCCCCGGGGGTACAACCCACGTCCTCTCTGGGCCCTACAGCCAGGGGACAGCCCCTTGCTGGTTCCTGGGACCGCAGCCCCTCCGGCCCATGTGGGGCTGCGATCCACCTCCTCCCTTCAGTAATGGCAGTGCAGAATTAACGTCGGGTCTGTAATTTAGCTCAGGACTGTTATGAGGCACAATCTAGCTCTAAAGCCAAGGCCAAATAGTACTAGCATGGGGTCAAGTTCCTGAGGCACACTCTGCCTTTGGGACTAATTTGGGTGCTGAGTAGCCAGGCAGGTATTTACATGTTGCCTACAGAGACCTAGAGGTCTCTGGATCCTATTCTTCTCCCTCGGATCACCTAAAATGGTAAGAATTTTCAAGGGGGATTAAGGTTGTGATCTCTGGGGAGGGGAGTGGACATCTGGTAGGAGTCCCGTCTGTATTAATAGCCTCCGTTTAAATGTATGTTATCAAACGGGGCAGCTCCTAATCGGCCAAGAGACTGTGAACTCTGTTACCTAAGGGACTGCTGGTGGCTTTGGACTGCTAATCATGGCTTTCCACAGGCACACAGGTAAAGTGGATGTGCTGCTGGTTGTTGTGGGAGAAGCCCTGCGTGTGCAGTGCCTTTTGCTAACAGGCTCCCGCTCCAGCAAAATAACTCTTTTGAATGCAGACTTAAGCCTCAGCAATCTGCAGCTGGAACTAACGATGGCAAATGGGTTTATAACCAGTGTGTGGGACTGGCGCTGGGAGCACGGCGGTGGTGGCGGCCTCATCTATTTTGTAAAATGCATTGGATGGTACTGCTTTTGTATCTGCTGCTGGGGGAAGGCTGGGGCTCAGCTGTTATTTGAGGAAGACTAGGTGAAAATGGAGGATGATGCTCCTCCTTGCAGCAAGCTTGCTACGGCAGTTATTGCAGTGAGCAGGGGAAACCCATAGCAGAGGGGAGCATGCAGAAGCCCAGCGTGTAAACCCAGATGGTTTGCTCTGCCCTGGTGGGAGGTTTGTGGTTATTCCCTCTTCTCTGTGTTTGTCTTGTAGATCAAACGGGCTGACCCTCGCCAGTAATAGGAAAACATTAACTTTTCCTTCCCATTAACACTGACAGGAATCTTGAGAGTGTGTTTTGCATGTCCCCTATGGCATGCAGATGTGTTGTGTCTTCCCATCCATAACTAATCTCCCCTGGCCCTCCAATTACAGACAATTGAAAGCTCTTCGGGATTTTTAAAAGCTTATCCGATTCTTAGAAGCTAACCATGTTTGCGTGTGTCCAGCATGTATTTACAGCCCTAAATCGCAACGTACGGTGGCAGGACCATTGCATCTCTTGGTGAGACATAGCCTAAGGGGTGGACATGCCTGGGGAGAGGGTGTCAAGTTTGGGGCACAGCTCCTGTGGGCATCAAACCAAGCTGCTGCACACCAGGAGCCTGGGGACAGTGGTGCCCGTGAGACTCTGTTGGGAACATAGAGCCTCTTCAACATGGAGGAAAAGTCACAGCATGCTGTTCAACTTCACACTCAGCCTCCCAGGACAAGGCACAAGCATAAGGCTTCTTGCATGGCATATAACTACTTAGGATTTGCTTGTGTGATGCAGATATACACTGTGCAAGGTACCTTTCTGAGTAGAATCTGACTTCTGTGGTATCATTTTTAAACATCTCAAGGGTATTTAAAAAGAGCAATCCATTCAATTAAAATGCAAGAAGACATAGAAGCGTGACCAGCAGGTCAAGGGAGGTGATTCTCCCCCTCTACTCCACTCTCGTGAGACCCCCACCTGGAGTACTGCATTCAGCTCTGGGGCCCCCAACATAAGAAGGACATGGACCTGTCAGAGCAAGTCTGGAGGAGGGCCACGAGGATGATCACAGGGCTGGAGTACCTCTCCTGTGAAGACAGGCTGAGAGAGTTGGGGTTGTTCAGCCTGGAGAAGAGCAGGCTCTGGGGAGACCTTATAGCTGCCTTCCAGTACCTGAAGGGGGCCTACAACAAAGCTGGAGAGGGATTTTTTACAAGGGCATGTAGTGATAGGGCAAGGGGTAATGGCTTTAAACTGAAAGAGGGTAGATTTAGATTAGCTATAAGGCAGAAATTCTTCACTATGAGGGTGGTGAGGCACTGGAACAGGTTGCCCAGAGAAGTTGTGGATGGCCCATCCCTGGAAGTGTTTATGGCCAAGTTGGACGGGGCGTTGAGCAACCTGGTCTAGTGGAAGGTGTCCCCGCCCATGGCGGGTGCGGGGGTGGAACTAGATGATCTTTAAGGTCCCTTCCAACCCAAACCATTCTATGATTCTATGATTTATCTTTTAACTTCAGCCCATGAGACTGACTGATGCTGTAGCATCCTTTCATTATAATCCCAGCTATATCTTTCTTTTCTTTCTCATCTTCCTCGGGGAGGTGTTCTCTGGGGCAAGGACCGATGGATTTGATGTTGTGCTGTAATATAAAATGCTGAAGTGTCTTCTGAGCAGATGCTGTGGTTGGAGTGCTGCCACCAACAAGTCAGTGCTGCATCCATTCCTGCACCCCACAGGGAGCCCTGCTGTCCGGGACAGCTGCAGTGGGGTACCGTAGTGCCTGTCCCAGGGAGGTGAATCCTCTGCAGCAGAAGACAGCCTCACGTGTGGCTTTTGGGTGCACCTGGGCACGAGAAGGGCATCCAGCTACTGAGGTGGGGGCAGATCCATGCGCAGCTGGGAACACAATTGAGGAGTCTCAAAGGTCAAAGCTTAAGGCAGCCACAGAATGAGTTAGCTACTGAACAGGACTTTTTTGCTTTAGCTGATTTGGTTTGTTTTGAAAGGTTTGAACTTCACTGCTTAAACTCTGCCTAAGAGCTCAGACTTACTCTAGGCAGTGGTGCTTTGCACACTGGCAGCCTTATTAGCCTTAGCTGAGCTCTGTATTAAGTGCAAAAGCAGCCTTGGGGGAAGTGTTTGCAGTGTTTTTTAATAGCACGTCCCTACTTCCCTGGGGAACTGTGAAGATTGAATAATGATTGGGATGTGCTCAGACATGGTGGCAATAGGACCGTAGGGAATGTTTTTGGCAACTGCCTGAGGAACTTGGAGCTGTTCTTGTTCTAAATAAAGAAGCTTCCATTTTATCAACAGACTAATTTTTGAATTATAGAGTATGAGACTCGCACGTGCCCCAGCCTGGCAATGGGAGAGCACAGCACTCCACACATTAGTGCCAGCTCTCCCAGCAAAAGTGACCTGCATGTGATTTCTTTCTCCTTGTTGTCCAGGGCAGCGTGCCAGTGACCTTGAGGTGCAGTCCTGAGTGTCCCTTCGCATTTCGGATTAACAGGACCCTTCTTTTAAGGGTATTCCCTGGTATTCATAGCAAACTACGCGACATTGCATAGAGAAATGCTGAGAACAGTAACTCAGGTGACAGACCAGGGGATGCCAGGTTCTGAACTGAAATAGGCAGGTGTAACCAACACCTGGCGGTACAGGGGCTGTGTGTACTCAGTCTGCTGAGGAAAATATAACTGACAGAGAGTCAAAACACAGTTGCTTTTTTCCTTCCATATTGCCATAGAGTATGCAGCTGTGCGTA
Source organism: Pygoscelis adeliae (assembly GCF_000699105.1). Classification (NCBI taxonomy): domain Eukaryota; kingdom Metazoa; phylum Chordata; class Aves; order Sphenisciformes; family Spheniscidae; genus Pygoscelis; species Pygoscelis adeliae. Next base: position 5,027,702 of record NW_008825532.1, read on the forward strand.
GGGCAGAGGGTTAATGCCTTCAGCCTCATCTTCTTTCCTAAGTGGCAGAATAGTCTGTAAGGTTTAAGTACGGTTTCCCTGGTTGTTTTTAGAGACAACGCTTCAAGTTCTTCCTTGGTGGTTTATCACATTTAAACATAGTCCCCAGAGACATTAACACGTATCCTGTGCTAAGTGCTTTGCTTATCAGCTATGCTTCAGCTCCCTTTGCAGCGTGCCTCAGTTTCATTTGTTGTGCAGACCACTGTGATGCTGCATTGCGGTCACCTGAACTGAGAGGAGCCATCCTGGGGCCACGGGAGGCAGGAACCGACGGGAGAGGCATGGGGTTGTGTTAATGCAATAGCTTTTGTGGGGTGGCACTTCTTAGGTCTGTACCCTTCTTTCCATCCTAAAGCTTGTCATGCTACAGGGCGCAGACATAGTCCTGATTGTGACCGCTAGCTGGGAGAGCCCTGTGACTGCTCCACAGCATGGTGTCAGCATGACTGGAGGTGCGTGGGAGCTGGCGGAGCCCAAACATTTGAGATCTTTATTTGAAAGATGAAAGGCACAGTTGTTGAAGGGCTGAGGGGCTGCTTTTGAAAAGCAGCAGATGCTTTTTGGGGACAAGTGGCTAACTGGCACCTCTGTGGTCAGGTAAATGTTAGGGTTGAATTCCAGTGGGTTTTTGTGCCAAATACCCTGATACTTGAGAAGGCCACTGGTCTGGCCAGCAGCCCTCGAGCTGTAGCCAAATCCATCAGGGAGCTACATTTAGACAGCACCCTGCCAGGGTTGGTGGGAGAGGGACATCTTGCTTAAAGGGGGTTAGTTTCTGGAAGTATTGCTGGATTTTTCTTGAGCTCTTATTTTTATTGACGGTCCTCTAGGCTATTTAAGGATGGGCATAATACTGCACTTAACCCTCTCCCTGGCAGCCTGTGCTCTCTCTTCTCACCTGCTTCTCTCCAGCAGAACATCCCCTGTGCATAGACGTCAGCCTGGGCCTGAGAATAGTTCCAGTCTGTCCATACTTTTCCTCTGTCTTCTAAATCCCCTTCTGTGGCCCCAGAGTGAAGCTGAAATGGGGTTTGGATCAGTGCATGTCCTCAGGGTACGTGAGTCTCCTGGGGTTAAACAGGAGACACTTGACCAGGCTGTTAGCTCGGAGACACAGTCTGTCGTAAACGTACAGCCAAAGAAACTCTGTTCAGATAACTTCCGAGCTAAAACACCTGTGCGTACTGCTGTCGTTTTTAAGCACACCACTGTGAAATGAAGCACAAAGGTACAGCACTTACGGTTTTAGTGGTTAGTTTGATGAGTGGTTACCCTGAGCACCGAGATTTGCATTGCTGTAGCATGGTTATGCCACTGGTGTGAATCCCTACTGTGTGCGCAACAGCTGCTGCACAGCTTGCACAGGGAAGCTATGCAGCGTGCGCTAAAATAAAGGCCCCAAGGAAGAGCGAGGAGGATTCATGGTTCCAGTGAGTCCTTAGTTTCATGACTTGCCTATTTTCCAGACAGCAAAGACAGGCCAGGGTTAATACACCTGGAAGCTCTGGAATGTTAAGCTGTGGGGATGTGGTGCAGCTGCAGGGTGAACAGGTTATTAAAGAGATAAACATCTCCAAAAACATGATCTGCTGCCAACTAGGCTCTAGAAAATGTATTCATTTTTTTTCAGAGCACAACAAATACCTGTTCTGTCTGCCTTCTGTGAGAGGGGACAGGACAGCTTAGGGGAGCAGCAGTTAGGATACTAAATGCTTTTTCCCCAGGGCAGCAGGGCTTTTAAGTCTCCATGGACATTTGCTCTGCTCTGGGAAGATGATTTGGTGGTCCCAGCACAGCCACTTACCGGCTGCTTTCGGGGCTCTTGTGCACCAGCCCCTGGGTGGGCTGCTCCCATGGGAGGGTTGTAGGAGATGGTCTGGCTGACGTGGGCTCTCAGCATGGCACGGGTGAGCAGAGACCATGAGCAGCCAGCACGTTTGCTGGGACAATGTGGTCATTGCATCTCCACTGCAGGCAAGGGGACCCAGGCCTTTCCTGGGTCTAGAGCAGGGAGGATACTGCTGAGGGCAGAAAGCTCCTGGAAAAGGCTGGAAGCAAATTCATGCCCTGGCCTATGAGAGGCTTTTTGGTCCATGAGATGGCACAAGGTAGGCAGAAGCTGGCATTTCTGCATGTACAGCCCAGCTCCTGGGGCTGCCAGGCCCAGTGTTAATTGTGGAGCTCCAAAGCTGCTGTGATAAATGTGTGTCTCACGTTGGCACGTGATGCGTTACGTGGGAACACAGGATTATGTTACTCCCTGAGCCATATGTTCATGATTACGTGTCCTGGTTGAAAGCAACCCTAAACCTGAGATCAGGAATGTTTTGATACCATGTGCCCGGGACTCTGTGCAATTGTTTCTTCTAAATTAAACTCGCTTGATAAAGCTCTGCAGAACTGGCCGTGGCTCACATAGTTTCCATGTTTCCCAGCTGTTTATTTGTTTCATTTACTTGAACCAGTACAAACACAACCCTTGGTGTGGTTGTCAGCAGGACATGGCTGTCTCCCAACCTTGGCAAGGCGGCGTTTCCAGACCTCCGTCCCCACAGAGTGCAATTCCTGCCAGCTTGGCCACCAGCCTGCTTCTGTAAGTTTTAGGGGAAGGGGAAGGGTGTGAACCCGGTCCCCACCTCTGCTGCAGCCTCCCTTGTGCAGTGCTCCTCTCCAGGGACTATCTGTCCTGCTTTCTGGAAGAGAAATGCTCCAATTTGATCTGGCCTAACATTATTGAAAGGGTGACAAAGAGGAGACAATGAGATGACTCTTGGATTTTAAAATCTGCAAAGTAACACTGTGAGTCCTGCCTCCTGCCCCAGCATCTTCCACTGCCCATCCCGCAGCTTCCCGAGTCCAGAGACGAGGCAGAAGAAGAGCTCTGAAATAACGGCAAAATGTTCATTTGCAGGCAGGCACCTCCCCGGGCTTTGCACCTGGCTGTGTCGGGGCGAGTCGTGGTGTGCTGCCAACAGCACGTTACTCTCAAAGGAAAAAAAAATTGGGTTGGCAAAGGAGATGGTGAAGGCAGCAGCCACCCTCACTTCTTGCTGCGGTGCCTGGGCTTGCCGGGCAGGGCTGTGCCCTGGTCAGGACCTGTTGGGCTTGGTGTGTGCTCATCTGGTGAGGTGCACTTGCACTAGTGCCTCCGCTGCAAAGCCCCGCTCCTCACAACAATCCCTCAGCCCCGGGGGCTCCCGTGCCAGCGTGGGGATTTCTCATGCTGACAGGTTGGGCCACACAGTTGATGGTAAATCTAGAATTACTGGGGTGGGCCAGCGTCCAAGAAAAAGCTGTGTAAACAGGTCCTCGTGCTGTAACAACATGGCATCCCTGACTGCGCAGCATCCTGCAGCCGAGGGCGAGCCCAACGGGGTCCCGCTGACCCTCCCTTCCCGTGAGGGCACAGCCAGGAATGACGTACCCTCTCTACACCCCAAAAACCCCAAGCCCTGTTTCAGTTTATAAAGGTGCTGTGCTGGGGCTTGGAGCAACGTGGCTGGAACGAGCGGCCGTTGTGCTGCTGAGCTCCGCCAGGAGCAGGCAGCAAAGCAGCCCCTAAACTCCAGGGCTTGGCGGGGTGGTCCGAGGTGAGGCCATGCGATGGAGGTGCTAACGGCCTCCCCCACCTCCCAGCAGGAAGCAGCAGCAATTTGTATTGCCTGACCGCGTCCTCCTTTTCTTGCTCTGTGCTGGCGCTGCAGCTCTATCAGGAAAAGAATAATTAAATTTCCTCTTGGCAGCCCCCGTTGCCAGACCGCTGCCGCGTCTCCCATCCGATTGCTGATGGTGCATGAAAGTTCAAGGCTGTGTCCCGGGTTGTTGACCGTGCAGGGGAAACGGGGCTCCGCAGCGCTGGGGGCTGCGGGGCATGAGCGGCCGGGGCAGAGCTGGAGCTGTGTTTCTGGGACTGCACGGGCTTGCGTAACCCTGCCGGAGCTTTTGCAGCCCCCTCGCAGGAGCGTTGCTGGCTTCCTCTGAGGAAAGGCGTAGGGAAATAGAGGGAGCCGTTAGCAGAACTGGTCTGGGAGGCTGAGACCGGGCGTGCAGGCTGGGGCGGGTGTCTGGGGAGAAAGCGTGAGCGTGCACCTCCAGCCAAAGTGGAAAAACCTCCGGTCAAGAGCCCCAACACCCGCTGATGTGGTGGCTCCCTGGCCATGGTGGAACATCATGCCTTGGCAGAGCCCTGCTGGCATGAACTGAAGAATTATCTTTACACGTAGGGAGATTTTTCTTGTTTTTTCCTTACGACTTTATATGTGAAAGCCCGGTGAAAAGAGGCAGCTGGAAGCTGCACAACTATCCAGCACAAAAGGCCTCAGAGGGCTGCAGCTGGCTGCGGGCTTCAGTTGGAAACATGGAAACTATTCTGCTCTGCTCATGGTTGGTGGTGATTTCTGTGCACAAATTATGCAGCGCCTCAGCCAGTGGGCCTGGCCATAACGAGCTAAGTGGCTCTCAGTGACTGATTAGGTATCATTATTCTTGCTTGATGTGAAATATGTAAATAAAACAGTCTAGTATCCTTCCTCTTAAGAAGGTGATGGGGAAAGGCTGGTGTGGGACTCTGCTCTCCTCACCAGCCACTGTGCTCCCAGAGCGAGCAAACTTTGCAGCGCTGTGCTCGCAGCGGGTTGGATCCCAGGAGGCAGAGCGCTGCGTTTTCGTGTTTGGCCAGAGCCCATCCTGCCTCTCTGTAGGCAGAAATCTAGCATTCGTATCTTGGCTGGCTATTAAGGGAACTGAAAATATTTGTGTTACTAATGCATTGCTTATGCTAACTGTAGCAGCCAGCACAGCGCTTCCAGGAGGCAGGGCGGCCCCTGCCCTTGCTGAGCTCCACAGCACAAGTTGGCCCACATGGCCTTAATCCATAGCCCGCATTTCTCCGAGACTTCATGGTGTTTCTCTCTCTGCGTCCTAATGGCAATTCGTGACCTGGGAGGGGACATCCAAGCTGCCTTCTTTAGCAGGTGTATGAGTTTGTGATTGCTGCACCCAAACCCAGGTTGTCTACTGCACCCAGCCTCCCTGAGCATGACGGTTTGTTAGCCCAACTAGACCCTAAAGGCAAAGCTGGAGGCACCTGGAAAATGCCAGTGCAGTTGGTAGAAAGCTGTCGTGTTTTATAAACCACTGAGCTGTCTGACAGAAAAATTGCCCTAACAGTGCTGGCACAGAAGCTGCTTTTTCCACCGACAAGCCCTCGAGGAACGCGACACCACCACACGTTCATTGCTGAGCCATCTTCCTGATACCTCTCATTTGCACAGACTGAAAAAGCTGGAGCAGTTATCAGGGCTTCAGTGCTCTAACTTCACCCTCTTTCCTCTTGCAGGGCCTGGCAGTTACACTGTGGGCACCATGTCTGAGCGCTTTGACTGCCACTACTGCCGTGACCCTCTGCAAGGGAAGAAGTACGTGCAGAACAAGGGCCGCCACTGCTGCGTCAAGTGCTTTGAGAAGTTCTGTGCCAACACCTGCACTGAGTGCAAGAAACCCATTGGAGCTGACTCCAAGGTGAGTGCTGAGCAGTTAAATGGGTGATGAGAAGACGACAGGCAGATGCTGATAACCCTCCCATTTGTTCTTCTGGCTCTGGTCTGTTTGTGAGCTTCTGTGTGAAAGCAAGTTCTCTTGTGAGTCCTTTGGTTGATGGGCCGTATACTCCTTGGGCAAAGAGCCAGAGGCTCTGGGGCACTGCAGCAGGGATGCTCACGATGGGCTGCTTTTGCACAGGAGCTCATTTCAGGGTCTAGATTCAGCCACATGAACTGCTGCAAATGCTTGAATTGTCCTGAAGAGGGTACTGCGGGTAATCCAGCCTGCACAGGACTTGCAGAAAACTCATCTTCTGGGCAAAGCACTCGGGAACCTAGGGTTTGATTTTTGTCAGTTTGTCAAATGTTTATTGCTTCGTGGTTATGGCAATAATAATGTACACCTGAACTAGAGGGAACTTGACAACCAGAGAAGCCCACACTTAACAGAACTTCAAATCTCAAAGCTGTTGGTTTGAAGCATCTTCTGCTACCCTGAAAGTCTGAAGTGAATGTGATTGTGTCAGGGAGTTTGGTGAAATGTCCTTCCCTTAACTGCTTGCAGATGAGCTGCACCTCCAACCACTGGATGCAGATGTGCTTAGAAACTAACGAATCTATCCTTTACTGCCAAGGCTGATGAGACAGTAGCTTGGTTTTAGGGCTCCTCAGCGAGAGAAGGGCTTATTGCTCACTCCATTTCTGTTCATTCCAGGAGTTGCATTTCAAGAACCGTTACTGGCATGACAACTGCTTCCGCTGCTTCAAGTGCTATACGTCCTTGGTCAATGAGCCCTTCATGCTGAGGGAGAACAACAAGGTTTGGTGTAGCAACTGCACTGCCACTGAGGATGCACCCAGGTGTAAGGGCTGCTTCAAGCACATTATTGCAGGTACTGGTGCCGGTGATAGGGGTACAACTGCCAAATTCTGCTCTAGGGCAAAACCATGGCAGTTTATCAAGCTGTGGAGGCTGCAGTTAGGGCTATGGGCATCATAGTGGAAGGCTGGAGCACCACAGAATGGTGCGAGATTTGGCTGTTGCTCTCGCCTGTCCATTTTATTCAAGTGTTGAAAGGCTGCTTTGCAGTTAACCCTCATGTGGATAGGTCACCCTAGTAGTTAGTCTTAAACCATTTCTACCAAAAGCTTTGCTCTGTAAACCAAGGTCCTCTTCTCAGAAAGGCTCAGGCGCCTGTCTGACGACTGTTTTAAGAAAATCTAGAAGGCCCTGACTAAAGTCAGATACAGAAATTAACAGCTTGTCCCCTGTCCACGTTACAATTGGATCCTGGGCATAGGTATGGACAGGTCTTGCCTACAGGTATGTTACATTGCACAGGGTGGGAGTTTGTCACAAGCCTGAAATCCCACATAACAAGTTATTTCTGTCTGTTGTAGGAGACCAAAATGTTGAGTACAAGAAGATGGTCTGGCATAAGGACTGTTTCACTTGCAGCCAGTGCAAGCAAGTGATTGGATCTGGGAGCTTCTTCCCCAAGGGTGATGACTTCTACTGTGTCTCCTGCCATGAGCATAAATTTGCCAAGACCTGTGCTAAATGCAAGAATGTAAGTAAGCCCCGCCACTTTGCAAAGGCAGCTGTCAGAACTAGCCCTCACATGTCTCTTTGAAGCCAGGAGACGAAACCAGTAGACAGATCATGCTGGAGCTGTACCAATGCTTATGTTCTTTCCTTGAGATACTGGTGCAAGCAGCTGGCAGTATAATGATGTGAGAGCTAATGGTTCTTGCACATTACAGTATCTGAGCTGGGGCTGTGGGGTTATCTGATGGCAACTCTGCTGAAACCAGGTGGGCACTGGCCTTGCACTTGCTTTGGGGATGGCTTAAGCTCTCTAGTAGGTATTGTGTATTCCAGCAGTAAAACAATGTTTTATAAAACAGCTGTCTTACAGCTTTTGCAACTGATTAGTGTAGAATTGCAGAGCCACTGCAGGTAAAATAAACCGTTATGAAAGCTCCAGGCATGCAGGATTTCAGGCTAGAGGAACTCAAGTGCTGCACCATTTTAATGAAAACTTTCAAGAGATCTTCTCCATGACAAAGCCCTCCTACCCTACACCCCATGCCTGCATCACCTTTCCTCCTCCCTACCGATTCTGAAACGCACCTCTGCTCTTTGCCTCCTAGCCCATCACTTCTGGAGGCCTCACTTACCAGGAACAACCTTGGCATTCAGAGTGTTTCATTTGCTCCAACTGCAAGAAGCAACTGGGGGGGAAGCGCTTCACAGCTGTAGAGGATCAGTTTTACTGTGTTGAATGCTACAAGGAGTGTGTTGCCAAGAAGTGTGCTGGCTGCAAGAATCCTATTACAGGTATGTTGGATTAAATGCAGCTTGACGGCAGTGGGTGCTTAAGGTCAGAACAGCGATCCCCAAAGACATGCAGCTCAGAAGCTGCTAACACCAGAAGCAGGTCTAGTATCCCAAGCCCAATGGCAGCAATTTACATGTGATCTATCAGTCACGTGCTCTTGCTGGATGGGGTCTGAGTTAGTAACTGAGCTCTTCACCCTTTGCACACCTCAAATTTACCTCCTTCAAAACTTCCCCACCTAGAACTGTTCCCACCTATATCTTAGTCTGGGAACCTTAAGTCTAAAAAGAGCAGTGTTTTATCGCCCCGAAGTGACAATTGCTTCACTTCTGATGTATTTTACATGTCACAGTTACTGGATCACAAAGCTCAGCCCTGAAATGTGGGCACTATCCTGCCAGCCCCATGAGACTTGCATTCCATTCTGCATTTTAGATAATGGATCTGAGCCCATAAAAACCAGGTAGGGCGTTTAGCCCGACCTGTCCTTGCTCTACAACTTGATCTTTCCTTCAGCTCGACTGTTTCCTGGAGAAGGGATCCAAGGGAAAAAGCTTATTGCAGAGACAAGCCACACAAGCCTATGCTAAGCTGCCTGTTTCTCTAAGAGCAGTAATACTGAGCAGCAACGATGTGGGTTCAGTTGCAGTTTTGGTTAGTATTTTAGGCATACAAATGTGGTCTGCAAGACTACAGAAGCACAGGAGGCAGTAAGAATGGGATCTGCTGTTTGGTGGGCTGACCCAGCCAAGGGAAAAGCTACTATCGTCGTCCTATAATTGTTTTCTCTCCTAGCAGGATTTGGAAGAGGAACCAGTGTGGTTAACTACGAAGATGAATCCTGGCACGATTATTGTTTCAAATGCACCAAGTGTGCCCGTGGTCTGGCCAACAAGCGCTTTGTTTGCCATAATGGAAAAATTTACTGTGCTGAGTGTCCCAAACGACTGTAAGGAGCAGACGGCAACTGCTGTAAAATGGATTTTAGAGCCCTGCTTTCCAAAACAGTCCTGGTAAAAGAGCAGGTTTTTGCATGTTAAGAATTTTAACTTTTTCCATTTTAGTATAAAAAATAAAGTAGCCTCAGTATACCGGGTTTGACTTTTGAAGCTCCTGCAGTACGAAAGCATGTAGCGTTGCAAAAATCTAACTTTGCCTCCAAGTAACTCTTAGTGTAAAGGCTTGAAATGCTGTTAGATGTAGCATTAGAGATCTGGATACTACATAATCTGCGTGTGGCTTAAACTAAAACAAAACTAGTTTTACACTTGCCTGGTATACATTTAAGCTTGGCACTTAAATGAACTAAGTTTGACAAGGCATGCACCTCAGAAACAGAGATGCAAAGATTGCACCCGGGATCAGAGAGATCCGTTATTATGCTTTTACAAGTACAGGTACATTACATACATCACACCATTAATAGCAGCTTAATAATAAATAGCCTAGCTTACCCTACCACACCAAATTGCAGCAAGTGTATGGAATGGCTTCATCTTATACATATAACAATGTTTTGGCAGTACGATTTAGCTTTAGTTAAGTTTCCATAAACTTATTTTAGTCTCAATTTCCGCATGGTTTGTCCAAAAATTTTGCTCATCAGCTTTTTTACATCATTGTTTAAATGAGGCTGTCTATATACAATTATTAATCCATTAACAAGAAGTATATCTATCTTTCAGCTACAACAAAATGCACATGCATTTAGAAGTGCCTTAAAAATAGCTCAGACAATGATAGCTCTCCTATCCTGTCAGTGTATGTTTTATGATTTAATAAAAATGAGACTAGTGCCTGCTTGGAGTCCTACAGTCTGGAAAATTGTTTTTTCATTTTGCCACCTTACATGATTGACACCTCTTATGGCCGAGCTACTGAAATCAGGTCTGATACATTGATACTGGCAAAGTGAAGAGTCAGCTGTTGTGCCATAGCACCCTTAAATATCTCAGGACCAAAGCAACAATTTCCATAAACTAATTAATTTTTTAAATGTGTAACTGACACTGGACCATCTGCCAAGAACAGCCTGTGTGAAAAAGCCCGTTGGAGAACATATGTATAGCCACTGTCCATACACAGATCTACTACTACTACCCTTCAGCAACCTGAACGCTGGTTTAAGGTTTTTTTTACATGGCAGTGGTTGATACCATATAGAAATATTTATCAACTAGATGCTGCTCTAGACATTCCCTTTCGTTCACAAGCACCTACCAGAAACAAAGAACCCTTGCAGAAAAAACAAAAGGCAGCATCTTGCTGTATTCTTGACGGTCACTGCTCCACTGTGGCCATGGGGCACTGTTAGACTCACCATTAGAACATAAAGATGCTGGTGCTACAAGTAAAAAGCAAAGGCTTACAGTGAAAAGCAAGTTAAAGAATTCCACAGTTACGAACACGTCATCGGCATGTACAACCACAGCCAGATCTGAAGGTGTTAGTACAAATACCTTCCCAACCACACAAATGCAACTGCCAAAGAGGCTACTAGTTTTGGGAATCTGCAGTGTGGAGTAGTTAGAGCAGTACCAGAGTGCATCTCAAGGCAGCTCAGCATGGCAAGGGGTTGGAGACTCCTAGTAAGGTAATATTTAGCATTACAGAAATAAAGCATTGTTCAACTGCAAAGTTTATTTAACAGTGCGCACATATTTACATAGAGCTGTAACACACCATTCAACAAATAATATCAGTACAGAAAAAATATCTGCATCTTTTTTGTTAGAATGATTGTCTCTGCCAGAATGAAACAGCTATCATACAAAAATACATTTTTCTTTTTACCTAAGGCACTGCTCTAAGGTCTAAAACAGTTCTACCGTATTCTGAATAGCAAACAGTGAGAGTTAGAAGGCTGAGGGTTTCCTATTGTAACTGTGATGTCGAGGAAAGAACACATTTAGTTCCAGCAAAACCATTTGCATTTAACCACTGAAAACACAGCTGCCATTTGGATGATTCATTTGAATTGAAGTATCAGCCACTGGTTTATAGCAGGATTTGAGACAGCTATTCTTTAAAGTAATCACTTATCCAGTATATCTGTTACAGGAGACATAAGAACAAGACTGCATTATTACTTTTAGTAGCAATTTTCAGAAGATGCTTAGTTAATCTCTTCATGCTGTAAAAAGCAGGCAAGTGTAGGTTAAATAGATTACTTAATGCAGGCTTTAGGGGAAGGGAAATATATATGCAGCTTGCAGCCACTGTTATAAAGCTAGAACAGGAACACTTACTTAGAATAATTAACATGAACAACACATGACTTCAGTGGTCTAATACTGTTATGTACACAATAAAATAATACTTCCATGAGTGTAGATAAACTTAAATAAGTAATTCAAAAGGAACACATTTTTAAAAGCATGACATGTTAAACTGCTCTACGACAGACATATCTAGGTACTCAACATTTTTGTAACATATTAGTGCATATGCTGTAAAATGTTGTGATGTTTTCCAACAGATTAAAACATATTAGCCATAGTACACTACTGCATTTTGAAACTGCCAATATTTTCACGTTAGAAAATAAGAATTTCTTCTTCTCCATTCAAAATTGAAGATATTCAATTCTGCATTTTTAAATAGCATGTGAACCAACAAGTAACAGCGTTTTTTCTAGAACATTACAAAAGGAGTTCAGCTTTAACACACACTGAATGAGTCTTATTTCATCAAGTGCCATTTTAGGAATATGCAAAATCTGGCCAGTAGCTAACTGGGGAGCCTCCAGTGGCACGTTGCTGTACATGATACTGATATGAAAATAAAAAGACTCAAACAGGTTACTGTAAAGTCTGTAAAAGGGAAACAAGTGATATTTAAACAAGGAAATCTTATCTAACAATTAGCTAAACGAATGGAAAAGGAACATCAGCACAATAGTTTCCCTGAAATGTTTCAAGGTGCAAATCTAGAAGTCTGCCATCCCTCCCTGGTGTTTTTTGTTTTTTTGCAAACTTGAAGATGGATAAAGTTAAACAAGCAGCTTTTCAAAACAAGGCCTTCGGTACTTGATAAAACACTGGATTACTGAAGTGCAATCACATTATTTCCAGGTCTCTAGTGTTCACAGTTCTGTCCAAAGAGCAAAGAGAAGAAAACATTTAACCATCGTAACTGTGTGTATGCCACATATGTCTATCATCACTGTCAGAGTCTACAATCCAGGGAGTGAGCACAGAACCACGTGGTTACTTACGGTCCAAAATCAGCGCAGCAGCTTTTTTTATATATGAATATTAGTTTTCAAAGTTATGTACATAATTCTTAAACCATATGATGTCTAAACATTTTAAATTTCAAAATTAAAAGGCAACACTTTCTTCACTAAAAAGTTAATGATTTTGATCAGAACAAAATGTGATCAGCAGTACCACATTAAAACCATCTATTCCCATGGCCCAGTTAGTCGTGGCCCCAAGGGAAGTCTAAATAAGGCTATACCCATGGGACTAAAATTCACAAGACGCAGAGTGACAGAGGAGACTCAGGAAACAGTTCAGTCTAGAAAAGTGCTACACTTTAATCAAAAAAAGTGCTACACATCATCACTTAAAGAAAATGTGGATAGCAAGCCTTGTTTTTTCCACCACCATTCATTTCAACTGTTCACACAGTCATTTATCTCACAGAAAGAGATCTCCTGCTGTGAGTACATCCATTTGGGGTTTAGCTCCAACACCAGTGAAGTTTAGTCTTACATAAACCAGTTTACTGAAGCCTCTCTGACACGCTATGCTGTACTGCATCAGGGTTTGGCTTCTCAAGTATATGTGGCTTCAGATGCAGCCCTGCTTCCTTCAGAAAATTCAGAATATTCTGTGTGCAGCTTTATGACTCCTCCCAAAATGTAACACAACCATCTGTGGAATTTAAGGTTGGTGTTACCCCCCTCAGTGAAGTGAAAGACTATTCTACAGTAAGTGGAGAGGACAGCTAATACCTTGCCAGAACCTGAAGAGACCTTGTAAGACCATGCAGGTCAGCATCAAAAAGTTACAGAACATGCCTAGGAGTGGAAAGGTCTTGTCTGTAGAGTTACATCAGACACCTTTTAAACTGTTAGTATCTTCAAAAGTAACATGTGCCATTTAAGATATCTTAGAAGGAGCTTAAAATGCAACAGATGGGCTTGAGTGCTGGTAGGAGATACAGGAGCTTCACAGGGGCTCAGCTGTGTCTTTGGAAAAGCCTTAGGTGCTGTCTAGAGCAAGTCCCTAAAAAGGCATCAGTTGGTGACTCCTTTTGACAGAATGCAAGTTACAAGCACTAAAGAAAGAGCTTCCCCTCCGGTCTACACATTGGAAAAAGTGCCTTGAAAACAAGAAGCTGTAGTTAAGGCAAGGAGAGCAAAATGCAAGGAAGTCAATTACCTAGCCAGAGGAAGAGACAGATAGGGAAATCAGCTTGGATTACCTGATGAAGCATCTATAGGTTTGGTCAATGAATTCACTGCACCGTCTTCCTCAAAAGCCAATTTGGGACTAGAAGGTATTATAGCAGCGTCATTCAAGTTTTGATTACAGTTACCGGCAGAGATGCTGTCCGAGCTCAGTTTGGTTGACTTGGAATGTACTCCAACGTCAATAAACTCCTCAAAAGTCCATGAACCAGATTTTCCGTTAAGATTCTGAGTAAGTCCAATTGTATGATCAGCTTCGTTAACAACCAACTTCACTGACTCATCGATAACCGTTTCTTTTGCAGGTTGGCTAGAAAAAAAAAAGAATGGATACTTCTATTACAATTTCTGCATGTTTAACCTTTAGATTGATTACAGGCCAGCCAATTAGCAGTCTGCATACTTTGCAAAGCACTGAATATCCTGAAGGGCATTCCCAGACAAATTCCTCCAGCTGCCACGCAGGATCTCCCCTCCAAGAGCCAATGGGGAAGAACGACTCACCAATACATAGCCACTTTTTACTATACTAATAGCTCCCAGGTAAGGTCTAGCTCCAGAAATTTGGTATAAGAAAACAAGTTTAAAGCCCTGCACCATTAAAACCTATTTTAGTAGTGTGCATTTTTCCTTTTTCTCCAGTTAAGACTTTTTAAACACAAAACTGAGCCTCAGAAGACTAGCAATATTTAAAACAGATTCAAAAGCTAAACCCGAATCAGAGTGATCCATTTGCATTCATTCTTAAGAAAATCATGAAAATGTCTTTATATTCCATCACTGGAGGAATGAGATTAATTTATCACCACTTTAAAAAAAAGAGTTCACAATGTCACTTCTAAATCATTAGCATTTAGATGAGCAAATAGAACAAGCATCAGAGGACAGATTTTCCAGTAGTAGATGGAAATGCTTTATGTTCAAAAAGATAAAATTTGAAATACTAAAAAAATTCCCATTAAGGGAGGCTTTTGTGTTGTATCTGGTGTTTCAGCACAACTGAAACTGTTCTAGAGCTTTCTGTAGGTTATTTTTCCTTTTCAGTGTTGTCCCCCTCTCTCCTGTTTAATGTTTTGTTAATGAAAAGAACTGCTAGCCATTTCAAGGGAAAAGATTTCAAGCCAATGCCATTCTTTATGAGTAACACTGCGACGTTGCTGGCTATGTGTCTCACTTCTTAGCAAACCCAGTACTGTTAACATGGTGCCATCTAAACAAACAATTATCCTGAACTAACTGTCTCTGCGTGAAGCAGTGAACTGACAGCATGCACACACCACATGCCTGCAGCAAGCCAGAGAAATACCACAAAGCTAGCGGGGTGCAAAATTTGAGACAACGCTACATACAGCACTAAACTTAATTTAAACACAGAGAGAGATTTCTAGTGTGACGGATAACTGCTCTAACAGCAAAGCAGCCACCTACACAGACTCACCTGCAATCCTTTAATTCAGTAACAAGTAGAGACCCCTCATCGCTTTTCAAATCGTCTCCATTCATAAACACTTCACTGGCCTTCAACTCTGACACATCTTGTTCCTCAGATTCTGTAGAGATCAAACTATGCGCAGTCTCTAAACAACCCTCTGCCTCCCCCTTGACTTCCTGGGCCACGTCAATGCCATTTAGCTTTCCTGAAAGGGGGGGGGGGGGAGGGGAAAGAAAGAAAGGAAAAATGGTTAGATGGTCGCATCCAGAGGGTAGTGGTCAATGGCTCAATGTCCAGATGGACATTGGTGACGAGTGGCGTCCCGCAGGGGTCTGTATTGGGACCAGTACTGTTTAATATCTTCATCAATGACATAGACGAATTGAGTGCACCCTCAGCAAGTGTGCAGATGACACCAAGCTGAGTGGTGTGGTCGACACACCAGAAGGACGGGATGCCATCCAGAGGGACCTGGACAAGCTCGAGAAGTGGGCCCGTGTGAACCTCATGAGGTTCAACAAGGCCAAGTGCAAGGTCCAGAAATCTTAATTCAAATGATTAATCATTTTTCAAAATTAATAGCACCTGAAAATACAGGCCAAGATTGGAAATTCCTCTCGCAAACATAACTTAAATGAGATAATTGTAATAAACTAATTATAAACTCACACCAATTATCACATTTTAAGTGCAACCATGGGCCAGGTCAGCCAACATTTAAAATCTTTCCCAACAGCACTACAGTGAAGCTGGGAACAGTCTGCAACCACATGAACCCCTTTTTGCAGAACGTACGCAAGCTCAAATCCGCTCTCCTTTGCCCACGGAGAGCTGAACCATGGTCATGCTCCATGTCACCAGAGCATGGCCATCAAATGATGGCCATGAGGATCATTTCCAGTGCCTGTGTGCTTGGGGATCCTAAGAATTCCTGAGACAAAACTGGGCTTTGGTCTGTCAGGGCGTTGCATGACTTCTGTCACCAACCAGAGCACAGGGCATGCAGCACCACTTGTGCGGTGCTGGGGTAGGATTTTTAACTAGTTGCTTTAATGTATGACAGTTTTTACGCTGAGGGTGGTGAAGCACTGGCACAGGTTGCCCAGAGAGGTGGTGGAATCGCCATCCCTGGAAACATTCAAGGTCAGGTTGGACGGGGCTCTGAGCAACCTGATCTAGTTGAAGATGTCCCTGCCCATGGCAGGGGGGGTGGACTAGATGACCTTTAGAGGTCCCTTCCAACCCAAACTATTCTATGATAAAAAAAAAAAGAAAAAGAAAAAGAGCTTCAGTAACTGAATTGCTATTCTAAATGAATAAAATACAAGTGCTAAAATGACCTTTCCTAGCCAAAACTCGAGGCACTTGGCTTCAATAGATTCATTTCTCTATAGACAAGCTGCCTATAACAACATGAAATTTGTTTTCCCTCTTTAAAAGTACACTTGTAAAATGAAAGCATGCTGCTTGCATTTCACACTCAAATAATTTTTGCATTTAATCATTTTGACTGTCTCTTGTGGTACAGAACTGGCAATGATCTACTCTGTTCAAGCAGAGAGCCTCCCTGGCATTTCTGGGACTTGTGTCTCAGACCATCACTGCTGTTACGTGAGTGACCTTTTTAACAATGTTTAAACATCACTGAGACACTGACTGCCACTTAGACCTGACTCATCAAGTTTCCTTACCTGGTTGATCAGTCTTCTCAAGACCCAACTCTTCCTCCTCTTCAATATCCTCTCCCTCCATAGCCTCAGAGACAGACTTCCCTTCATTCTGCAACTGAATTGCCGGAGTGTTACTTAGAATAACTCACTACCCTCTAGCATTTCACAAATTGTTCAATCACAGCTCTCATGCAGGACTATTCTGCGCCCAGCAGTAAGGCCACACTAGTCCAAAGGCATTAGACAGTCAGCTCACCCAACAACACATGCTCTGCTGAGCCAGAGCCTGTAAAGGAACCTGTGGGACCCACTTCCACCTCCTACCTAAGAATTATTCTCGAGTTCCTTTTCCCCTCATTTCTCCAAGGTGTGTGCTAAATATTTATTGATTTTCAGCTATGTGAAGACTTGGGTCTTTGAATGTTCAGAGAACAACAACTACTCCTCAATATAATATGCATAATTTACCACAAACCTTAGGTCACTACATTAACAAAAATACATCCAGTTTACTGTAGCAATCCAAGAGGCATCCAAGATTTGCTTTAAGCAAACAGATGAAGCCAGGAATTTAAGTTTTCTGGGGAAAAATAGCCCCAGCAGAATGCATACAGTTTAAAAAAAAAAACCAAAAAACATTCATCACTAACCAGTGTTTTTTTTAAACCAATCTGCAAGTGGTAACGCCAGATCACATTGTTTCTATATGCCTTGAACAAAAATGCATCAAAGACTTTTTGTCAGAACAAGCAAAGCGGAAGAATGCGTGCAATGGGAAGCTACTGAAAATTATTCTGGTGCACCAGAACTTTGCACTTCACATGGAAGCTAGTTTGTGTAAGGATAACAGAGGAAGACAGGATACAAGGCAAAGCCTTCTCTGGGAAGGGCCTATCCTGTCATTATACAGATCCAAACAAAAAAGTACCTTGGATTCGTTTTGATCTGATTTTCGTGTTCTTTTCATTATTTCTTCGATTCTCTGTTAAAACAGGGGAAATATTTGCAATGACATACAGACCTTTATATTTCAGCATTCCAGTTTACATTTTCATCAATCATAATATATTTTAATATTTCATAAATTTAATACTTTATTCACCATTTTTAAAGCTCACAAGCCAGAGCTGGCTTTTTTAAAAGAACACACTACTTCTGTTTAAATGCATCTGAGACCATTTGCCCGTTCAGTTTAACACCTCAACCACTATTTTACGCTGAGAAATCTCTCTGCTTTCAAAACAGTATACCTTTTTTCTTTCAAGCCTTTCCTGCATATTTTGCTGCATAATTCTCTCTCTTTCCAGCCGCTGTCTTTCAGCCTCTTCTTGAGCTTTTGCTTCAGCTTCTTCTCTCTGAAAATAAAACAAAAAGAAGAGAGCACACAGTGCACAACTCACTCCCAAGAGTCAAAAGCAGAGCTGTTACAGAGATTCTGGTTCAACACAGACAGGAACATCAGACAATCACTATTTAATATTACCATACATTGCAGCTAAATGCCAATTACCCAGCTACTGACATGAAATATATATTACTATGACATTCAGAAACTGATCTGAAAAGAAAAATGATGCGCATGGCTATACTGTGATTATGCAAATGTTCTGAATGTTGTTGAGCTACTACTCAGGGTTCAAACTATATTTCAGGATGAAGATTTGTCTAAGAAGGATAAATTTATAAAGTAACAAGACAGCAATTAAATTCTAAATGTGGCAAGGTTAACTTAAAAATCTTGGCAGTCAGGTATTACTACCAAGATACTTGGTGCTGAACATCTTCTGTCTCTTCTACACTGGAAAAATCTTTTCCAGTATGACTGGAAAGAAGATAGAAGCATAATTAACACTCTGAATAATTGTTATAAACTTAAACAAGCTTTTAAAGAAACATTCAGACATGTCAATGCTATCCATAAGATACAGCTTTTTAAACACAAAGAATTTCATTGTAAAACTGCTTCAATTTTCAAAATTAATCTCATTTAAATAAAGTCCACTTTCTGCAAAACAGCTTCCTTCAGTTAGAAGGATGCCTTTGTAAAGATACACAGATACTAGCTGTGGAAGACTATTTAGCAACCGGAAAAACAGACTTCGAAGCACTACCAATCTTTCTTTTAAAGGAATCAAAGCAAGCCAGATAACTTTCCAGACAGACCTCCTCCTTATAGTCCGTAGTGGTAAGCTGGTAAAGTGGGCTCAGTACAAATATTTTACATATGCAAAATAGCATCCCAGATGGCTAAAAAAAATTCCAAAGTATCTGCTTCTGCCCCACACTTGAATTTATCAAATGTTGGAAAAGAATAAATAAATCTCAGACTAGGGCAAGGAAAGGACTTCAAGGCATTCTCAAATCCACCTCAGACAGGATGAACTCTGCTTTAGATCGTTCCTGACAGAGATTTGTCAAAACTGTTCTGTGAAAGAAAATCAAAGACAACCCCCTTGAAAACACGTCAGCAGCTTCTATGAGGAACACAGTTGGAGCCTACAGATAAGCAGACCTGGTGCTGAAGCTCTGCAAGTTTTTCCTGCTCTTCCTGTTCTCGACGAATCCTCTCCTCTTCAGCTTGTCTTTGTTGTTCTTCATAAACCAGTCTCTTTTCTTCCTCCTGCTTGCGGAGCTCCTCCTCCCGTCGTGCTTTTTCCTCAGTTGCTCTTTTTGCCATTTCTTCTTCTCTGATTCTAGTGTTTCCAAGATACAGATTACTGACTAGATATTTATTTCTTTAAAAGTGTGCATGCACGTGAGACAGACCAGGAAAGCAAGGAATTTCTAAGTTATCCAATCACAAAATAACTGCGTAAAGATACTTTCTGGTGTGGATTTACAAATGCCACCATCCAGGTGGCATTTCCTTTTTCAAAGGAAAAAGCAGAGTAACTTGGAAGAAACTGTCTATGAGTACATAAATGTTCTCTGCTGATTAAGTCAAGGCCAAGGCAGGTTGCTCCAATAATGGAACGTCTGATTGAGAACTGGATTAAGCAACAACTATCTAATAAATACCACCTGCATCCATGACACGAATGAAGCTTTTAATCACTGTCAAACATAAATTCAGTTGGATTTTCTAAAAGACTGTTTCTTCTATAGTCCGAATTCCAGAGATATACTGCAGGCGTACACTGCCAGATCATGCAGATGTACACAACAGATTTGATGACATATTTCTGATAAAATATCTGTAGCAGACTATATGCAAGCTTATGACAGCTTTATACCCATGAGTGGAAAACAGACAAAAGCTGATGTTCCATCATGTTCACAGAAGCACAGACAGGTGACCCCTGATCTGGAATAAAGTTAGTCAGCACAAAGTTAGTAATTTATTTTTAACAACTTCTATGCAGTGAACCAAATGCACACTGATTTATCACTTTGAATTACTTGGCTGCAACATTTCTGATCCAGATTTCAGATCACTAACATGATATTTAAGGTACCATCAAACCACTGCTTGAGTTCATCAAAGGAAAGTTTAATACAGAGAGGTTGACTGTTTCAAGACAAATACAAACAAAACAAATACAAGTGGTGTAAAAAACACATTCTAGTTTTGAAATAAAAGCACCACTGGTGACTGGAAGGAAAAAGAAGCAGTGATTTGCACAGGGACTATGCATTACATATATACTGACATATAGATTAATGATACACCCACCAACCTGTCCCATCTCAAATGGTGCTAGCGCCTGTCTCTGCTTCAGGAACTGCATTGAGATTTACAGGAACTTAAATTAAAGCTTAGGAAACATATAGAGCTGGAATGTCTGTTCCAACCACACCCCACCACAGAAAGCATCCCTTCCTTCTCCTGAATTGTTACCTTTCCTCTTCCTGTCTCTGAATTCTTTCTTGGTCTTCACGCTCTCTTTGCTCCCGTGCTAGACGTCGTTTCTCTGCCAAGATTTTAGCAGCTTCTTCAGCTGTGGTGGTCCCTGCTACTGTTTTGCTACCTGATTCTGCAAAGGTTAACAGAAACTGCTGTTAAAAAGCCCTAGTAACTTAATTTTAAGACAGACATTATCACTGTGAGATGAGATTTTTCTTTTGGCCAACCCACCCCAACTCTTTTCCATCAGTGCTCATCACTCAGCGAGTATACCCTGTATCTAAAGGCCCACAAGAGCCAAAGGGGAGTCTTAAAGAGATGCAGAACCACAGTATCTCACTGACACTGAAATAACAACAACTCATTTCAACTACACTGATCCAGCCACATTCCAGGCAATACAGTTAAAGATATTCTCCAATTACCATAGTACTTAAAAACATGTTTCTGAAAAGACATGTTTATTCTGTAACACTTACAAACACTTAAAAGAAAACTGAAAAAAATACTGCTTTAGGAAATCCACTTAACTTCCTTCTAATAAAACTGAATGCACACGACCCTAAAGAGGAAATTTTTTTTTTTTATTTCCTTGTTTCATAACATTAACATTCATGCCTTTATATTTATAGAGTATCTTAGGGTGCAAATAATCACCATTTTATCTGGCCCTGAAGGCACATGCTAATGACTTCAGTAATACCGTATTTCTACACATTTTAGCAACAAATCAATTTCCAATTTACATGGAGATCAAAACAGCTCCAACCACCAGGTTAGTAGGTATTTGTACAGTCCTGCAGTTCATGTTTCTTCATGCCCTGCCTGGTGTTATGCTGTTTGAACATCAGAGATACTATTATAAATTAACATTAGGAAAAAAACCACCCTTGCCATCCAGTTGCTCTCAATATACATAGAGAGAACTCTGATTTTTATCTGTTATTCCCACTCTCTAGAAATATTACTGTTTGAATATGACTAAAGAACTCATCATCTGAATATTCAGAGAATTGGCTCTTGGTGTCAGTAGAGCAAAAGCATCATAATGCTGCTGAGGACCTGCCTTTCTTCTTTTTAGTATTTCACAAATCAGCACATATATGTTTGCTTAACATTTATAAAGCCTTCAAGTCAAGGTAATTTTAATGAACAATGACATCAGGGTTTGATCAGTTACTTTGCTTCTGACCTAAAGACAAATCATTCAAAACACAATGCCATCATTAGGAACTTTAACACCTGAAAAGCTGCTTAAGCCCCATGGACACGTAATCACTACCTGCAGCTGTAGGGCATAATTACACAGAGTAAACCCTCAGCAGCTGAATCATGGCAGTGCGTTGTGCATAAAAATTGTTCTTGCAGTCCTAGGAAAAACATTCCAGCACTGGTGGAGTGCAGTCACAGAGAAGTTTTCTAATATTTAGATTTATCCAATGCTGAAAAAGAAGCACCTCCCCAGAACACACATTACTTCTGATTTGGGCAAAAATGCAGTCATGTTGGTACAAACAAGAATCAGCCACAACAGTTCCAAATTTGAACTCGGTCAAAAGGGGTCCTCCTCCTTCTCCCTGAGCAGGAAAGACCACTCCTTTGCAGTTATAAGAATGATTAGCAGGATCTGCCTACTCAAGACTCGCATGTGCTTTTCTTCCTATATTCTGCAACTTTCTTTTTTATTTAAAGGAGGGAGGTTTCATTTAGTGTTGTCAGTATACAGCCGTGAAGAAATCAAAATGCCTTCCTTCTCCTCTACCACTTGAGTGTCTTGCCAGTTTAGACTAGTCACTTTTTATAGCAGAGGCCATCTTCTATTGTGCACTTGCAGAGCAACCAATGCAGCAGTCCTATTTTAACACTACTGGAATCTCAGTTGTATCAAAACTCGTTGACATTTAATGTCAGGTTTAACCTACTTCCCCCCCTCTAAACTGAACCTAAATAAGACAACTCAATCTTCAGCAAGAAGCCTAAAGGTTTTAGGCTTTTAGGTTATAGGGTTATAACGTAATGATAGCTTGAAATATGATGAATATCCGGTATTGAAAATGACAGAAGAAAATTAGTCACAATGTTTCAGAACACTGCAGATATGTAAAGAACAGGGGGCATAAAAACAAAAGAAAGGGTAGGAGACCTCAAGTCTAAGGGGGACCTTCCCACTGCGTTTTCACTTTCGAAGCTTTATTGATGTTTTCCATATCGTTACTTGCAATCATGCTTTCATCTCCATGCACCCCTTGTACAGTCTGTTTCCACAGGGCAGGACATGGGATTTCCCAACATGATTGCTAACATGCTTTAAGAAGATTCTTCCAGCATTTTATATTCAGCTCCATTTTCCTTGTACTCCCACTGTCATTCCTGGTAAGAACTGCCTTTTTCTCAAAGGACCTTTTTGTGATGGAAGGGGAAAGAGGGAAACAGGCAAGAGAAATGTCTCAGAACAATTGTAAAATGTACTATTAGTTGGATAGAGGGAAGATTCCAACTCATTTCAAGGCAAGTCATTTATTCACAGTTAATCTAGGAATCATATTCCAAAGCCTTCACTACCCAGATACAAAAAAGTGAGGCTCCATGACAGTTTATTACCTATCATCATGCATAAGGTGAGAGCTCATGAAGGAGCACTTATGCTTTAAGTCGAAACAAGCCTTTTAACTCTCAGAGAAGCTGTGAAAGGCTGCTGCCAGAAACGACAACTGCTCCAAGTCACTGAAAAATAAAGTGTTTTACTGCATAACAGTATATTTTAGTAGGAAGACACAAAAAACAAGACAAAAACTTGATTGCTGTCTGTCAGCAACGGGCAATCAACTTCAGTTTGGAGGAGAAGAGATGGTATGAAGATACAAGTGCACAAAGCTGAAATTAGGTTGAACCTACAAGACCTAGAGACTGATTTGCCACATGCCAATCATTGGTGCGCTCTGACTTCAGAAGCTGTCTGGAATATGGTATTGCACCAACCCACAGGGTGAACTGCCTACACAGATGTGTAAAATGAAAATTGCCTTAAAAATTGAAAGCAACTTTTTCTTTTTAAGAACAAAGATTTTGCCTCACTTAGCAATATTGCACTGTACCAAAACATTTAAAGAGATAAATGAAATCATCTCTACGTTGAAGAACATGCCCACTGTTTCCTTATCTTTTATGTGTCAAAGGAAGAGAGCTTTACCCAGCCCCAGTATGAATCACTACAAAGATGACTAGCTTGAAGATTACCAATAAAATAAAACGGAAACAGACAAACTGGGTTAATACAGTTCTAGAAGTCAGTGTAGAGGAGACAGGTGGGGCATCCAAGGAACAAGGACAGGTGTTCTTGTTCCAGAACAACTGGAAGATGCAGAAATAGGACACACTGTTACGGAGGTTTCAACCAACCGATGACCTTGATCACAATTGATTATGCCTCCTGAGGCATTTATCACAGTAATGTAGCACATTGAGGGATGGACATTCTGACTGCAAAGATAAATGACGTGACACAGAAGACGGATGTGCAACTTCATACAAACATCCACATTTGACTATGACATCCAGGCTTCCTTCTAGAGGAACATATGCCCAAAGAACTGTACCATAAATGAGTTCTTCAGCTGACTAACACTATTTCACATCCAACACTGAGCAGTGTCAGGAAGAGCCTCAGAAATAACAGACAACTGCAGCAGCTGAGGAATGCACAACAGGAACCATATATGCAGTAACATGCAGCAAGCACATGTTCCCTCTTACCTTATGTCTGAAGGATTTTCACCCCCGGTACTGCCCACTGGCTGTAGCTTAAATTCCAGAGATCCCTCTTTTTCCTCTGAAGTCTCCCCTAAGTCCTTCTCCACAGAGAAGTGCCTGCCAGACCTCATCAGAAGGCTCCCCCAGATTCTGTTCTGGAGATGGCAGATGGTGTTCTTCCGGTAAGAGGGACAGAGGCTTTGCGTACTTGGCATGATGAAGAGGACTAGGAGACTAATTGCTTATCCAGTATATGGCTCTCTTTAATCTACCACAATAATTTCTCAGTGTGACCTGTGAACTGGCCACTTTTTCCTGAAGCAGCAATGATTATACATTCACTGGAATTGAGACCAAGGCAGCCTTCTAGCTTTGTGAAAACTGGCTCTCAGCCTGTGATGCACCAATAGCTGATTTCTTCCTCCAAGCATGTCTCTACACAAGCAATTTCAAGAACCAACTGGACTGAAAGACCTTTGCATAGTTTAACTATTGACTTCGCAAACCTAAGCTAGTAGATCCCTCAGCTAGTGTGGCTGAAGTCCAAAAGGCAAACAGATTTTCTGCTTTTCTTAAAATTATAGTACAAGCAGTAGTATTGAAAGCTCCTGACTTAAATCTCCAAGTCATATAAACCGACTACTGCACTAAAATCCACACCCAAAAGTCATACCACAAAGTTATTGTATAAATAATCAGCAATGAACAGCTTCTGCCTTAAAGCATCCTACCCTCCAGTGGTCTGCCTCATGAATGAATTAGTTCACCAGTCCTAGCACACACTGGCAATGTCTTGAATAAGAGTGCATCAGCCACTGAGAAACACTCACCTTCTTTGGTCTTTGTGCTAGCTGCTACCGCATCCCTGTCCAAGGCTGGTGAAGCACCTTGCTCTTGTCCTGTTCCTTCTGTGCTCTTATCCTTTGGTTTGCTCTCTGCTTCAGTTTTCTTTTTGGTAATGTTTATAACACCTGGCGTGAGAGGTGGACGTTGGATGGGTGCCGGTTTAGAGACTGGAGTAGGAGATGGCGGCCTTTGTTTTGACACGCTAGGCGAAGGTGGGCGAGTCTTTTGTCTGTTGAAATGAAGAATATTTTTCAGGGCTAACGCTGAAATCCTCAAACGTGCAACTAAGGACAGCAGTCTACTTTGGTTAGTTTACATTACGCACCTCACTTTTAAAAATAAATCCCCCCACAAACTGCCGGTGCCTTCCTCATAAAACTCAAATACAGGATTCCAAAATACCCTGGGCACCTGGACTCAGTACTTGTGGACTAACATCAAAAGAGGTCTGCTAGCCCAGACCTCCATTTACTCCATATCAAGGATGAACCCTGTGATTCCAATCCAAGAAACTTCCTACACTAATACAGGCAGATCAGCTTATTCAGAAGCTCGCATGCTTCCTGTTGGTTTTAGTGCACAGACTGTACAGAAAACCTGTGTGTACTTTGTCTGCACAAAAGAGACAAAGGTTCAGGTAAGATCTGCACCCCTACTGTGGAAAAGAGAAATTGGACCAAAAATTAAGTCCTTATGTGTATAAACATGGCATAACGTAGGTCATCCAAATTCTAACAGAACAGCTGTCTTGAGATAGGAAGCATCCTTCATTTTGTTCTGAATTAAAAAAAAGATATTTAACCTGGACACATACCTAACTGTAGAAGGTGATGGAGGACGCTTCACCAAATTAGCAGGAGAGGGGGATCTTCTACGAGCAGACACAGATGGCGAGGGAGGGCGTCTTAAACCAGAACCTGGGGATGGTTTTTCTGTCTCCGATTTCTAAGAAGATACATAAAAACAAAATAATGCTCACTCTCTAGAATACATCACAGACAGAGGAGCTGCTATCCCAACAAACGTACAGCTTCTCAACAAGATGTACTTTACATTTCCTTTGTGTTCCAAAACACAGACCCAGTCAATATGTTACCTAAATTAAACTTTGGGAACCATAAGCACCAAACAATATGCCTTTAAGATACCAGAGAGATCAAGGACCATAAAATCCCAATTTGATTCCAATACTGAGTTTTTTAAGCAAATGCTATTGAACATTTTAATAAACAAGCAAACTGTTGAAACAGGATCCCATCCTGAGCTGTTCCAAACCCCCTGATTAATACAAACCTAATTCCCGTAGATTTTCAACAAACCTGGGTTGAATCTGGTGAACTTGCATCAGATGAAGATACAGAGGACTTCAATCTGTCGATGCTACGACTGCGCACGGGCACTTTAGGAGTTGGGACTGGGGAATTGATGGAACTGGCTGAAGCTGAACGAGGACAGAGGTGAGATTCTATAAAGTTAGGAATTTGACAAGACAAAACGAGAACCAAGTGCACAGCATAAGAACAGGAGAAAAGGAAGAGGGAGAAAGAGAGAAAGAAAGATTGTGTGTGTTAGAAACCGTACAGAGAAACGCCACAGGCAGTGCACACTGCAATGGGTCACGCACACAGACACCACCACCACACGATTAGTACTTTGGAAGCAACAGCACCAAGAATAAAACCATTCTGAAAGCAGCAGTCTGGAGTAGATAAAAATAAAATGCTTTTCCAAACGATGTCTAAATTTGCAATACACCAGTGTTACTTTAATTTTAGTCAAGCTGCATCTAATCACGAATACTTCAGTTTTAATGGCTTAGCACCTTTCTTTACAAGTTCTTCATGACAGGTTCAAATTTTAAGCATGTTTTCCCCATACTCAAGGAGGAAATCTTCCTTCTTTTCAAAGAGTATTTATAAAGCAGCATTACATTAGGAATCTGAGCATTACTGTACAAACTTTTCTTGTGAAATAAGCATTTGTGCAACATTGTTATTCTACTTTCCCTCTCTGACCCCTTTATTACTATATATGTGTGCCCTTTATCCACATTAACAAATCAAAATAGGTGGTGTAAAAGAAACCTATCAAGAGAAAAAGGTCAATTATTAAACTAAAATACCTTTCCTACCTGAAGTGTCAATCTCTTCACACGTAAGATACTGAAAGAAGTTGTATCTTCTAATTACTTTTTTCACTAACATAATCACAGATGGATAAGCATACATGGATGTAAAAGCCTACTTCTGAAACTAGATGTCGAACTTTTCTATAGTCTGAATAAATTGTGACAGATGCCAGCACTTAATTTTGTAACTTTATGGAAAATACATTTTATTTTTATATTTACAGCATTTGTGCAAGAAGAACTGCATTCTGTTTGTGCATAGTTTGTGCTAAAGCACAGGTATGTTTGTACTGAAATGAAGAAAGTACTGCTAAGTAAACTGATAAAAATGTAAAAGTTATTTTTAATTCAGCAATAGTGAATAAGTCACATGCTGTCAGTTAACAGTGAAAAAGATGGTATTTCCCCACATGACATGAACTGAAATATGCATGGTAAAATAAAAGTGGAACATAAATAGGTGCGCAAAAATACGACCATTGACTACAAACCAAAAAAGTAGAAACTGGTTATTGCACAAGGGGAGCAGTGTAGAAATGTCACCATTGCCAACAAGGACCAAGTTAAGTGGCATAAGATAAAAAACAAAGATGGAATAACACACTTAAGAGGAAACAAGCAAAACTGGGAACGCAAGTTGTAAGGTAAGAGAGGAGAAAGGACTCCACATTGGTTCCAGATATGCATTTACTGGGGCATTATTACAACCAATAACAATTGTAAGACATGTGGGATGCAGCTAGGGCTTGCCCACGATGCAGAGATTCCTGCTCAAGTACTAAGTTGAGCCACAGTGCAGGCTTATCAGCTCAGTCTGGACCAATATAAAATTGCTTGAGCCAGGCAGGGTTTCTCTACAGTATCTCCTCCTTCTAGTACGCCTCTACTTCTACAATCAGCCTGACTGAAGCTAGCTCAGGGCTCCCTGTACTTAGGTTAAGACAACCCCTTTGTCATGTTCCTACAAGAGTTTCTCCCCCTAAAGAAATTTAGGCTTTGTACTTATTCCTTTCAGCTTCCTTTGAAATTATATGTTTGTTTGGGTTTTTTCCCTTTCATTTCCTAGCACTGTTCTCTGACAGTATGTCTCAGCTTCATTTGAGGGTACACCCAAATGCAGATCTCTGTCAGTTAAAAAAAAAAACACAAACAAAACCCAAAACGAACACCAACATCTGGTTCTCTGCAGAGCAAGTGAACTGGCACTGGAGTTTAAAAGCCAGTATTATTCTATGGTTTTGTAAAGTAAACATGCAACGTAGCATATGAATTGGTTATTACTGACCAAAGAAAATACTGGATAAGTAATATTATACATAACCATATATTAACTGTCTGATTCATACTGACGTGTAGCACAGTTAGTGACTATCATGTAAGTTCTTGCTTGAAGAGCAACTGCGTAAAACTTGCAGGCTTTGCTGTCCTCCTGTTACCTGAGGGATCTTGTCCATCAGCCGATAATGTAGCAGCACTTTTACTCCTAGCTAATGAGGCCTGTGTGGGGGCGAGGAGGCGACTGATTACGCTACTGTCCAGAGGACTGAGCTGGGAGCGACGAGCTAGATGATGGGAACAAATCAAAAAGGATCCAACATGAAATCATATTATGAAAAAGACAAGCAGTACAAAGCAAAGGAAGACTGTAAGCATTGTTGCAAATCATAACAGTTTTGGAAGAAAAATACCGAAGTCATGGAGAGGGAAATCCAAACTAAAAGCACAGAAGGGTTAAACACTGCAATCTCTTATGTTGTACTTCTTGTCCTCCGCTTGCTTAATACTAATTATTTTGATGTGCAAAGACTGGCATGCGTACAACAGAGATGAATGCTGAAGTCGGTCAAAGTATGAAAAGTTTTTGACCCAGCTCTTCAGAGCTGTATTCTCTAGATCGCAGGAAAAGCTGTTCTGAATAAACAGAAGACTTGCAAGTCAAAGTGAACGGTTATCGTCAGGCATCATTTGCACACACAAATTCACATGGACAGCACCCACCATCCTCCCATACAGGAAAGATTCTGAAGCAGAATATGATTTCCACTGTTGGCAATAGCTGCTTAAAAAGGAAAGTTTCAGAATTGTTAACTCAAAGGGAAAAACATGTTAGAAAAGTTGCTAGTCTTCAGCTTTAGGAAGAGTTCCTAGAAAAGAGGTTATTTGTAACCTAGTGGGGAAAATACACAGACCAAAAGAGACTGAAGTGAGAACAGGTTTCTTCCTTCATTTGCATGCACAAAGTTTAGGCCAGCAGCAGGAACAGAGAAGTTGCTTTTAAACTGAATAATGAAAGAGAGCTTAAAAAGCAAAGGTAAGGTTTAACTAAGAAGTGAACGTATCAGTGACATTTTTACTGTGTCTTACATTTAAACCTACCAGCTTTCAAATATGTCTCTGTTAAGCAGAGAGACATTTTGTTATCTGCTTACAGTGCCATTTAACAAAATCAAAGTCCTTCTTACAGGATTTCCTTTTTGTCCAAAGGGAGAAATTTAACCTTTACCATTTACAATTTTATCTTTACCACTGGATAACTAGAAAAGCCATTAAAAAGTCCTAAAAATTTAAGAACCAAAGAAACTAGTGAAAGTAAGCCTATCCAAACTTTACTATAAATGGCTTTAAAAAGAAATATTCAGCTTTATGAAACAACCACCTGTTTTTTCTTCCTTTTTCACTTTTTCTAGTTCTGGAGAGGATTGGGGTTTACTACTCATTCTATTCAAAGATGTGCTCCTCTTCTTTTCTGTTCCTCCTAGAGACCAAGCGTAAGGAAGATTATTTTTAACAAGGTATTTATATATATAATTTTCTAAATTGCCATTCCCATGCTTTGCTTTTGCCAATCAGCTAAAACCACCAATCTATCATTACGAAGCACTATTTTATCATGAGCTAAATGGTTTGGCTACCATTTGTCTACTCTCCCCCCCACCCTTCCACTTATTCCAAGAGGAATAAGGCTGGTTTATAGACACGGTTACCCAATATCTGGCACTGCAACGTGCATAATGGTATTTATGCCACAGTGCATAGACTACATGCACAGCAGTGAAAGCCTGAGTAAAAACATTTATAATGAAACTGGGACATGGTTTAAAGTCAACTTTAAATATCCCATTTGCTGCCTCCCAATTCTCAAAACAAACTGGTTTCTAGCACCTTTCTGTTCCACCTGTGAACCTTTGAGTGCTGACTGCTGAGAATGTAGAGGAACTTTGTTATTCAGTCTGTTTAATGAGGCACTTCTCTTTGTGGTACCTGGAAGTGAAAGCGCATGGATTAATTTTGTTGAAAAGCCTAAAAGTCCCCTCCAACACCTGCCCCACTTCCCTAAGATACAGAAGAGTAATTAAGTCACTTTATAGTATAAATCCTTCAGAACCAGGAAAACTGGATCAGGGAAGAATTACTCTATATAAAGTATGATTTCTTATATTCCTGTATGTTACTGATCATAGCAGCAGGATGCCAGTCTCAACATACCTCTTTGTTTGACCTACCAAGGCCACCCTTGTACGCCTTTTTAAATAAATAATTGGAAAAGGCCATTGCTCACATTCTGTATGAGTTAAGAGCAAGAAACAAAGTGCTTGGCTCAAAATTAACAAAGAACACAGCTGATTAAATACTCCACTGATCCAGGGACAAGCATCTTCCTCTCAATTCCGCACTCTGCTCCCCCACCTTCCCAGGCACACACACACAGCAGAAGCAAACTGGTTAATTCTGCGACTGTATTTTCTGTCCTTTGAATTTAGCCATCGTTTACCAAACAGCCATTTCTTCTTAAGTGCCAGATCAAGAGCATAGAATGGCTCTAACTTGCTGTGGTGATCTAAACCAGTCAGTTAGTTGACCTCTATATCGTTGGAGTCCAGTTCAAATTTCTTGTATTTCAGGCCACCTGAGAATTTTTCCTCCAAAGAGAACAATGATTCACAAAGGATTTCAAGGTATGACAATAAGTTTGAAAGCAATCCCAATTAGTTGAAATTAGTGACTTCCTTTGTTAGTGGCTTAATTTGTACTTTACAGCCCTGTTTCTGACTCATACCCAGAGCTGAACCCTGCAGACACATTATATATAAATATCACTTCAAATCACAAGCAGCCTCCAGTGACTCAGAGCCCCTGCAGCTATGCCAGTATAGATATATTCACTGATTCCCCTACCAGGCATACAATGTATGAGTACAAGTTTTTCTGCTGCATCACCTTCCAACATGAACCAGCAAAATCACTGTTAGCTGTGTCCATGTTAGGGATTCTTCTACCACAGCTCATTTGATCAAAGGTTGTAGATTGACAGAACACTGCAGCATAGACCTAGTTTAACTTGTTTTCATATTAAACGGCTCTTAGCTTATTAATGCTTTTTGTCATTTTGGGAAAAATATACAACATTTGGCATACAGGCAGGCTCCTATGAGACACTGGGAAGATTCCCCACAAGGAAATCGCAGGCTAAAACAAGCTGGTATGTGCTCGTGCAAATAATTTTTATTTTTATTAACAAGTAGATTAGGACAATTCCTTGTGTTTTGTCTTTTTTTTTTTTTCTATTTGGAGACCGCAGATTGCCATGGTTTACAGAATGACCTTGAACTAACATTCTATAAGGTCTGTTTCACATTTCCTCTCTCTGAGTAGCTTACATGTATCTGGACAGGACGGCGGGGAGGAGGCAGAGAGAGGACTCGCACATAGAGGTTTACCAGAGAGTGGGAAAACCAGAGATCTATCCCATTCTCTGCGTCCCTGTTAAGACTAGTTGGGTGGTGCACATTTTACACATGACATGCTGCAGTCAGGAGCTTCATCCACCCCAAAGCTGCAATTCAAAATGAGACTGGAAGCCACAGAAATTGATAGATGATCTCTAGAGTGCAAACACTCTCAGAAAGCCTTAAAAAAATAAAATTAAATAAATAGTTGGCTTCCAGGCCATTTCTATTCCTTGATAGTCATTGGCACAGTAAGTAACCCAGAATGACTGCGAGCAGTGGTGTGCACTAACAGTTTAAGAAATGCACAATTTGAGTATCAGTATCAAGATTACACTAATTTATTGGGCTAGGAAATGCTGTCAGAGCCGCACGCTATGGCTGTAATCATGCTAGAACTCCAGGTCAAAACAAAACAATCTCCTCCCACAGGTGTCAGTTTTTCATGCATCCTTCTCTATTTCATTAAAGCAGAATTCTAATATTAAAAAGAAAGTGTGTGTTTATGGAGTACAGGACTGGCACAACAGAAAGATGTCAAAACTAAGTTGATTTTTTCCTCCCCACAGGCAATCAAATGACTGAAGCTGTCTAACAGAACAAGGCAAACTTTATTTTTGTACTATTTCTATTTTGCTGAAATTTTAGGGTGTGATTTAAGGCATGCAAACCCCTAAAGATGATGTGAAATGATCTGTGAATCAATCATTCATCAAGATTTGACTTCAGTAAAACAATTACAGAAATAAAAAATAAAAAACAGCAATCTTTACCGTTACTCTTCTCCTCTAACAGAGATCACATCAACTGGGTCAAAGCCCTGAACAGTCAAGCTGGATTAACAAATTGCATGAAATGCATTTGAGATCAAAATATGAAGAGAGTTACAGAGCAAGGGAGGAAAAGGAGTATCATTCCACCTCCTGTCTCCTCCCCAAATAACAGTTAAGCAGTACACCTGCTATCAGCAGACACTTACTTCGATCAGAAGCGTTTAAAAGTGCTGCAGACGATGATAACCGTTTATTCATGGCAGCTTCTGTCTGTTTGAGGTTTGCTGTGGAGGTGGACCGCTTGCTGGCTGTGTAAAGAAGCGCTTACTTTAGAATTCATCTTCATACCTGAGGAAGAACCTTTCACACATTGCTGTGAGCTAACTTTGGAAGTATTACATCCTGAAAGCTATTTCCAGTTTTGCTTAATGAGAATCAGAGATATTATATTTTCCCCTTTGAACAGACTCAATACAATTAGCACCAGTTGTAACGTGCACAGAAAAGGCATTTAGCTTAGTGGAGTGATGCCGAGATTTTAGGTGTATGTATGCAAACAGGTGATTTGAAACCCTGTGCCCCTAACATGTAAAGACAAAAGCTACTGAGGTTGTGTGTTGTTAACAGACTGGCGAGACAGAGAAAGTAACAACAAAACCTGAGTAACAATAATTTCTTCACATAGGTATGTCAAACAGTTTTTCAATCACTAGTTAACGAAACCAAAACAAAACAAATGCTTTTGGAGGGATAAAAGCAAGTCCTGAGGAAAGGCGAGAAAGCACTCCTATTTCCGATAACTTCCCAAGGGTTGCTCTATTTTAGAAATTTCCAATTTT
The DNA here is from genome assembly GCF_000699105.1 of Pygoscelis adeliae. Classification (NCBI taxonomy): domain Eukaryota; kingdom Metazoa; phylum Chordata; class Aves; order Sphenisciformes; family Spheniscidae; genus Pygoscelis; species Pygoscelis adeliae. Next base: position 5,061,054 of record NW_008825532.1, read on the forward strand.
TTTCAAAAAGCTAGTCCTTAAGTTCATGTTTCCTATCAATTTTGCAACTCTTCTGACAAAAAATTGCCACAAGAGGCATTAATTATTTTTTTGTATGTGTATACACACACATAAAAATCACATCTCACATGGAAAAATTTCAAGTTTACTACAAAGCCACATAAATACCCACTTCTTAATTTCAAATAATGTACTTTCAGGATGAACACTACTCCAGAGTGTGAAAGCCTTGGAAAAGCAGGTACCTGTTGCTGTGGAAACTCAATAAGCAGAAAACAGTAACGCACACAAAGTAATGCGGACTAGCATAATAAACACAAGAAATTCTATACATCAAACACAAGTAATCGATTTTGCTGGCATATCGGACAGCAAAGATGATTAACGTGAACTCATTAGTGCATAAGCATCAAAGGAAAAAGCAGCTCACCACAGAGGCAGCATCTTTTTCCCTTTGGCCCGCACGCTACAGCAGCTCCTTATAGCAAGAGCCAGGACATAAGGATTCCTATGGACAGCCCTGCCTCTGCATCGTACTTTTGACACACGTACCCATCCCAGGCTTCTTGAGCCAGGGGCCTCCTGCAAAACCTCCTCAAGTGAAAACCAGATTTTGGAGTGGAAGCTACAAAGCGGCAAGCTCTTGTCACAGTGAACAAGAACAAAGTCCTCACAGGGTAAGAGGGAGAAAGGGGGATCAATTGAATACAGTTAAGAAATGAAGATCTGAGCTTAGCAGATACTTTCCCAACATAACAGAAAAAATGGCATTTTGTGAATGAAGCCAGAGTACTGGGATAACTAAAACAGCCTTGAGAGGTTTTATATACGAAAATCAGGAAACTCATAATTCATGTATTTGGGTGTTTTCAAAGGAAAAGACTACCCTCTAGCGTCTGCTCTTAAAAAGAAAGCCTGGCTCCTGCCAGAGCTCAAGCGTGCGAGTCAAAGGCCTCTACACATCGTGGAGATGCTTCATACAAATTTCTCTTCGTTCAAATTAGCACTTGCATGAAATCTGAGATTTGGTCCACCACCTACTAAGACCCAGAGGGCAGAAAATTAAATCTTGCCTTGAGGAAAACTACACTGAGCAAAGTAATTCTTTTCCAGCAAATTTACAAGTTCTGGAGATGGGCTGTGCCGTTTAGTAAAGACACAAGGGATGAAACTTCTACTAGAAGATTCAAAAGAAAAAATGACAGTCTATATATGACCGTTCAAACAAAAAACAAGTATGAGGTTCTATTTTACAGGGAAACAGAGAGCAGTGGTGATGGCATGAGTTAATATCCCAACTGATGCCTTGACTGAAAAAATCTAATTGGTAAAGAGTATTCATACAGATATTTGAGTTTTCTTTTTCCAGAAAATTTTAAGATCTTAAGAAGTCAATGTTTTTTTGATCAATACATTTGCAAATACATGATCAGATGGCCTCAACTTTTCCCTTCCTCAACCACAAGATAGCTTCTGAAAGCTTTGGATAATTCACTAGGAAAAAAGATTTAGAAGACAGACAGGATATTCTCGAGTAAGGTAGTCTGGTTACATAGGTAAATTACTCTTCCGTATTTTGGGGGGAAAAGTTAAATTACTTACATCAAGGAATTTTAAATGGAAGAAGCATATAGCATAGTCCCACGCAATACCAAACGTCTGTATTGTGTTTAATGGAAGGGGGAAAACAAACTGTAGCAGCAAAGCCAAATAAAGCGTACGACTGCCATGCAGCAAGGCTTGCAATTAGGTAAGGAGCTGGGAAACACAGCATCTTAAGAAAATCGTTACTAGAGAGAGCAGCTCTCAACACAGCTTCTGAGTTTCACTGAGAGAGGGTGCTGGAGCACTGCCTATCTGAGGCTGGATAAAATTAGGCTAAATAAAATAAGATTATCTGTCTCTTAGTTCCTTCCAAATTTCTACTAGGACAAGGAAGCTCTTTATTTAGAAAGGATAGACTCTGGCAGCCCAATTTCTATTCTAATAGCACATGTCTCCAGCACAGATGCACCTGAACGCCTAGTTTTGCTCAGCAGTCATCACTAAACCTCCCTCATTTACAAGGACTCTGTCATTAAGGATGCTTTATTACACAGCCTTGCCATTTCTCTTGGAAGACCCACACCCCACGTTTCATCTTAGCACCGACAGCTATGTCATTAATGTAACATTTGACTCTCGGGCTTTCATCAATTTTTAAATTTCAGGCCATCAGTGGGGTACTTGGTGCAGTCTCAATGAATCACATTCTGTACATAATGCAGAATGGCTGATGGTTGGTGAAATGTTCAATTACACAGGGTTTACTTTCCAGACCACACTACCTCTATCGCCCACAAATGCTGTTTTACCAGTCAACGTTCCTAAATATTACTGTTGACACGGCAGTTCATGGAAGAACGTGTCCGACTTTATATTTTTTTGCACAGCAATACAACACACAAGAAAGCCTTTAGTCCTAAAATAATGTAAAGAATATTTGAAATCTGTTTCCCCCCATGGTTTTCATTTTAAGAAACGGAGCCTTTAGTCCCAAATCTGCCACAGAAACTGATGGTGGAAAAATAATATTGTACTGAAACTTGCTCTAGATGTGCTGTTAGAGAAGGTGCACTAATCGGCCACGATGACATAATGTAGGAGAGCTCATATGGTGTCATTTTTCAGAAATCCAAAAGTAATTGTCTTTCCAGCAATTATGCAAATATAAGGCGAAAGGGACCAAATAAGGATTTTTTTAGAGAGCCGGCTAGACTTAGGCATCCTACATGGTTTGTGTAGATTTTAAACAACAATTAAGCGAGGAACTTCCAGAAAGTTAAAAAGCTAAGGACGATCCTGAAATGGAAATAAATACGAGAAGCATTAATCCAATCACAATTCCATATTATCCAGCCCAGGTAAGACAGGAAGGTTGAAACCTCAATGTAAAGATGAACACAAATTTAAAACAGCATGGAAGCACAAGTGTCTTGGTCAAACACTGCATTATCTGTTTATCTCCACAGTCTTTTTTTTCAAAATTGGTGCCAAGTTATTCAAATTGATCGACAGTAGCTGAACTTATCTGTTCCTCCTGTTGTTACTTTATGATGCATAAAGTACAGCTTAAGTGCCTATTTTTACATCAGGAGCACGTTTGTTGAAAGACACTTTATTTTTAATGTGCTTCAGCAGCAGTGTGGTTCAAGTCTTCCTCCATGATCAAAAGGACAGACAAGACTCATTTCCTTGCATAAATGAGGAGAGAGCAAAGGACATTATTTTACGTTTGTTATAAAGTTTAGCTTTAAAATTAGGTAAGGTAGAATGGAACAGAGGAGGAAAAAAAAATAGTGCTATCCTAAACATTTAAGGCAAGTGTGATTTCCTAGTTTCAAGGTTAAATGACATTAGGTAATGTGGAATACAGTAATTGGATTTATATATGTATCCAAGAAACACATGTTAAACAGGTAAACCAATCCAGTCAAACTGGCTAATTTTGGAGAAAATTAGGGATTCATGCTGTGCAGAGAAAGGGAAGAGAGAAGTCAAATAAAACACACATGCTTCTGCTGTGTTGCCAGAATAAGCCACAGTAGTTAAATCGTAATCAGTCAGACTTTCATTGCATTTTCAAGTCTCATATTGTCAGCATTACGAGACAGCTGTATTGAATTAGTAATGCTGTGAGCATGCACAGATTTTCAGAATTCAGATTTAGCTGGGCCTCAGCTGAGAGCTATCATCTTAAACTAGCTACAAGAAATAATTTTGCTTATTAAACATATAGCCTTGACAAATATATCAGTGATCCAAAGCATTTCTATGAATGGCTCAGTCTGTGCACTGCAAAGTGCCAGAAATCCAATGAAAACACATTTAATACATAGAAGTATGTTTGGATAATTGGACAGATCTGATTTTGCAAAACCCCTCATGGAAAGAGTATCAAACTGCACGAAGGACCCATACCCTTTCACAAAGTTTCAGCAAAGTATCATTTGATTTTGCAAACGTTACTTCAATTGCTGGTAAAACAAAGCAAAAAGAAAACAAACCAAGCCCTACCATGTACTTTTTGCAAATTAGGAAACAATGAAAGGGTTTGAAATTGCCCTTAAAAAAAGAAAAAAACCTCAGACTACTGAACTAATTTATATTCAAATACATACCACTAAGAATTTCTCTTCTCCTCCCCCATGCCGTGTCCAGTCATCTTAAAAAACCCAAACGCACATATCCTTTCCCTAAAAATTGCCTCAGGATCCCATGACTTAAGCTTTAGTTTAATTAGCTGGGAGGGATAGTTAAAAACATAGAGAGTTGCTTTCTACTTAGGGATCACACTTGTTGCACAGCTGGCCAAGATCCAGGAAAAGATCTATAAGAAGATGGTTTTCCTTAGTTTCGGAGAAACAAGAACTCAAGTTTAAAAGGTTAGTAGTGAGTGAGAAACAACAGAAAAAGAACATTTTAGAAATCAATACCACCAGTTCCACCTTCATCTGTGGTCTGTTGTTCTGTAGAAGAAGAAGGTTTGTAAGCTAAGTCACAAGGTCAAATAGCAAACAATGCAAGCTCACCAAAAAATGGGGAAGCTGGATATCATAATGATAATTTATATCAAAGCACTTTCAAACATGTTATAAATAAACCCTTAAAAGTCAACACTCAAGGTGACAGAAGACAGTACAATTCCACCAACTCAGAAGATAGGCTGAATTGAAGCATTTTTTATTTTATTTTATTCCTGGACAATAACTTATGTTACTTATGGGCGGGGTCTTCTAGTTAGGTAGCGCATGAAAAGATCCCTTCTACTGCAATCCTGATTTGCTGGTCTGATTTCAGAATGTTTGCAAGCAGAAACAGTTAATTGTGTGAAACAGGAAACAATCTGAGGTCAAATTAAAGAGCATTAAAATGCATCGCCTAATCTAGAATAGAACCTATTCTCCAAGAAGCTTGGACACTGCCCACTGCATCTCCTCACCCATTACTGGTCGTTCAAATAATCAGTTAGCATTCTGTAACTCTACGGGTGTGTTTAAAACATTTTAGATGTAATATTACAGTACAACTGGGGTTTTTGTTCTGTTTATCATCAGTCTTAGCACACCATTACATTTGAAGGACTCAGAATTATTTTAGCATTATACATTACAATTCCCCTTATCTGATGGTTGGGGGCTGGCAATGCAATGCTGCCAGGTGTTGTATTTCCCGTGTGGCTTCTCTATAGCTCTTCCCAAAGTCAAAAATAGCTCTAAGTCTCAGCAGCATTTCAGGGCAAGTACGGATATGAATCTTTTCCCCAAGAGCTACCCATGGATCCTGCTGTAAGATCCAAGATAGGAAAGAGGGCCTAGGTCCCTATGAATACTGCTGCACCTGCCGGTGTTCATACATAATATTCTGTGATTTTAGCCATGCTAGAAAAGGTGCTACTTACCAGTTTTGCTCTCTGAATCTGGAGTTACAGACCCTCCCCATGACCATCTCTTCTGTCGTGTTTCCAGTCGCTGATTCCGTTCCAAGGTACGATGCATAACTGCTTCATATCGCTCCTATCATCAAACAACACCTCTATGAAGCTATATAACTATAAAGCACAGCTATGCCAGAAGACAAAACACAGACTTCCCCCCCCACCCCGAGTATGATTTAAAATCTGTTTTACCTATGCTGCTTGATAACAAGCTTTTGTTACAAAAACTATCATGCCAAGAATGTTAAGGGCAATTAATGGTTTCTAAAACACTGCAAACATGATTAGGTTGAACTAAAGCACAGATAATCTATTCTACTCTTTACTTAAAATAGCCACCAAACAGATTTCCTATTCAGTAAACAGCACCACTTATTTTCTGAATAGACATGAACCCCAAACTGAGCAAAAATAATTGCTTACCCTTTAAACTAGTCATATTCTGAAGTTATTTCTAAAAGGTGCTAAAAATTCTCCATTATAAAATACCAAGTATAAGGTTATTTGTATTTTCAGAGAACTACACGAACACTGACCCAAGTCTTAACAGATACTGGCATTAATAGAGATACAATGAAGCCAGAAATAGCAAGACATGAAGGCAAAACTACAAAAAAGACCAATCAACTCCAGACCGCAGCAACCACTGCTGACAGGACAAAGGACTGAAAGAAGCTTTCTCTTCTGCCTCCAGGACTAGTAACTGCTAATGTGGGAACTTTAGCTCTTGTGCATAAAGATGAACAGTAACCATGCTAGACTCTTTCTTTGCCATAATCAGCCAGATTTCCATACAAGTGTCAACAACAGATTTCTCTTCTGGAATAGTCATATCCCAAGTGATCTTTTGAAGCAGTATTTACCGCTGATACATTGCAGTAAGATGCCAAAGGGACTCATTATCCAAACATTTCTCCCTCTTGAGGACACAAGACTTTCACCTTCTTTCAACACCATTTCACAACACAAACTAAAAAAGTTGCAATGCATAACAGACAAAGTAAACTTGGAAGGAAGGGAGGAAAGATTCTGTTCACTAACAAAAGGTAAAATTAAAAGTTTTTGTTTGAAATATAAAGTTTAGCTTGCCCTCTGTTGAAGAAACCTGAACTAGAGTTTACCTAAGGTGCCGAAGTACCCAGACATTATGTAATCTGTAGATGATATTTCCCTGGAGGTATCTGCGGTGTGGTAATTCTGTAAAGTCATAGTTAAAGCCATAGGCTTCACTTTACAAACAACAGAAAATCAGTTATCAGCTCAAGACATCAACATAATAAGTTGCACAGCTGTACAGAATAATTGAGTAACTGTGAGAAGACAGGTATCTCAACCCTAGCCATGGCTAGCTGTCTTCAAGACTCTCTTAGGCAGAGAACCACTTATTCTTCCACAGTATTTGCTATCGTGCTGCTGCTTCTACTTTATCTAAGGAAGGTGATTAACTAAAGGAGACTTGGCTGAAGTACCAAACAAGAATGTTGGAGACTATGTATTTTTTGATGCACTTCTATCTACTAAATTTACAAGAGTAGATGATATCTTGCTGGCAAATATTGCCCTAAGATAGCTTAGCATCTTTAAAAGTGATTATTTTCTAATGTCAGAGTACAAAAGTCAAGATCTGTTTTCACTTTCTGGTTGAAAGCAAGGCTTACAGGTCAAGTGCACACTATTTTCCCACCTGCCGGATTCTTCATGTATAACTCTATGTACAAGGTCATCTTCCTCCAGGGACCAAGTAAAAGACAAGGTTAACACCAATCAAACACTCATCGGCAAGTCCTTGTCTTCCTTGATTATTCACCCCAGTGGCCACTTAAAACATATCCACCATCCTCAAAATTACATGAGTAAATGTCCTAGAGGCTTAGGGGCAACACCTCTTGCAGCATAAGGGATGCTTTTTGCTTCAAGTAGTTGCTTAAAGAGATGATACTGCACTGGACTGCAGCCAAGGCCCACCCAAACATTTCTGCTTTTCTTCAGCAATGCAAACTATTCCATGAAGTTCAAATGGAGTATCAATCTGAACACACCCAGAAGCTGATTACAGATAACCAAACACCACTGTAGAATACTGCCAGCCAAAAAGGGTAAAAACGATGTATTGCTAGAACAATGTAACAATGGCTGGACTCCAGAGGAACAGCCAGCCAGGCTTACATGCTCTTCATCAATGACCCACAGCAAGTTCTTACAACTAGCTTATGAAAGCACGTGTGTGTCGTGCTTTTACTGCTGACACCCTGGAAATGAACCCTTTCAGAACTTGCATCACATTTAATATGCACTAGCAGACCTACTCTTCAAAGGGGATGGCATAACTTCATATATATATTTCTACTTTCAGCTGCCATCAATCTTGCAACGAACTCTGCAACTCAGATAGTGCTCCACTGGTCCATGTGCAGTCAAAGCAAAGGCAAAGAGTCAAGTAAGAACAGTCAATACACAGTTCAAAGCAGCAAATGGTAACTACACAGGTAACATCATCATCGGCACAACATATAGTAACAAATTGTAATGTAGAAGAACTGAAAGAATGTGAGCCTCTTAGGCCACAGTGGGGCTCCCAGGAAGCAAGACACAGAATTAAGGGAAGTCTAAGACCTGTCACCCATGCTAATTTACAAACAGGATCTACAAAGTGCACTGAAAGGAATCTAGAAATCTAGGAATATGGGGTGGGGTTTTTGCTCATGTGAAAAAAAAAAACAGTGGCCAAGCAGCAACCACAGCTCCTAAAGTCCTGAGCGCCTTGGGGATAGTTACAGCTAGGCCTGGGATGGGGAAGGAGGACACGTGTCTATATAGCCCATTATACAGATGTGGAAAATATTTTTATGTTCTAATACATTCACCATTTCCGTAACTTTCTATTTCACACCACTTCAGAGCACGGTAATGTTGGAAGACAGTGTAGGAGTTTCTTTAAAACTATAGAACTTTGATGTGTAGTACCTTTTCCTCTTCTATTTTTTGTTTTCTCTTTTCTTCTACTGCTGCCCTCCGTTGTTCCTCTTTCTGCTTCTGTTCTTTTAGCTTTCTCTGCCTTTCTTCTAACTGTTTTTCATACTGGAGTTTTGCTTTTCTCTCCTTTTCAAGGATTTGTGTCTCTTTGGCAGCTGTAAATTTTTAAGGAAAAATTAAAATCAGAACTTAACTATTCATTGATATTACAACGCAACGTAGAGGCAAGAGACTACCAAGCAACATTATCACCACTTAAAGCTAAAACATACAGCAACATTAGCTTGCAGTGCTGGATGACACTGTACATGGCAACAAAGGTGTCTTTAATCCTGTCCCCATGTTGGGCAGGAACTAGAACCTTCCCTGCTATTAGACTTTACTGTCTAGACCGGAATGTCAGGATATGCATATAGCCTATATTAAGCATATACTTTTCTTGCCATCATAATAGTGAAGTCTTTAAAAGTAAGTAGTAGTAAGTTGAGTATCAAAGGGCAGAATTTTCTATGTTGCAATTTTCATTTTTTTAGAACAAGATATAATGAAAAGATTTAAAACACTGAGTGACAATATGGGAAAACTCCACAGTTATTGCATCCGAGTTCAAAATAGTTATGTCACTATTCTCCGCGGCCTCCACGTAGGAACAGCTGTGCGCAGTTTAACAGGAAGCTTCAAGTCCTGTGACAAAAAGCTAGTGGTTGAATACACGGTGGAAGTATTTTCTGTGGCTAGACAGATGAAATGAACAGAGAGACCAGATAATTATACCAACAATGCACAGGCAGTATCTACATAAGGCCCCCAAAATACTTTTGAATTTAAATGTGTCCTAGTCCTATTCTCTCTCCATGTTAGGATAACACAATCATTCCCATTCCTGTGTGGTTTTGCTTTTACGTTAAGAAACAAACATACAGGCCAGAGAGACACCACTCCTCACAAGCTGGGAGACCAAGAACAGGACTGCAGGGCATACTGTGACTCTTTCATCTCTTGCTGCACATACATGCACTGATTCATGTCACAAACAGCATAAAGCTGGACAAGAGTTTTATGCTTTTCTCTAGGTCTCAGATTCTTTGCTAAGATAAAGCGTATACTGCTGACACTTCAATCCAGGAGTCATTTCAGTGTGATAGGAAACAAGGGAAGCAGTGTTCAAGGCAATCAAGCCATTCAACTGGCTAAATCTTTTTTTGGTTTTCTCTGAATCAGTGTTCCCCAAACCTCAGTCTTCAGGGCTACGGGAAGCAGTTCTAAGCTAATAGTTACCATTTCAGAAGTGTTTTTGTTAAGGCTTTCAATAAGAAATTGGCTAAAGTTGCTTGGTGGTCACTAAGAAATGGAAGGTCAGAAGTGACATACAGCTTCAAGAAGCTAAAAATCTCTGGAATGTTTTCCTCTCAAATCTAATACTTCTCCATTCAAGTTCACAGATGGTCACTGATGCAAGACCAAGAGCAGACCTTGTCTCTTGTCCCCAGCAAGCTGAAAAAAGTGACTGAACAAGAAGTAAAAGTAAGCTATTCCTTTATCACAAATATTTTAGGAAATTGTGTTTTAAATGAAACATGAAAATACCATGTTGCTTTTCCCGCTCTTCTCTACGCTCCCTGGCCAGTCTTTGTCTTTCTTCTGTTCTCAAAGTGGAACCATCTATCACTGTCAAAAGAAAAATTGAAGACACATAATTGTTAGTTACTCTGAACAGTCAAATTTAAATAAAAAAGTTGAAAGTCTTTACTATCAAAAGGAAATGGAACTTCCTGAGATACACATACCACCAAAGCACTGCACACTCTGTATAGAGATTAAAGATGTCATCTGAGAAATTCCTAGGAAGCTGAATACCCTCCTTTTTCCCCTTTCCTTCCCTCACAACAACCAATCCACTATTTTTAATAGGTGCAGCAGAAAGCAGACACGAGATTAAAAGGCCCAATGCGCACAGTCAAAAGAAAGCCTGAGCAGAAGTCAGATGTGTGAGAACATACCCTTATTCCAAATTCAGCTCTTGATCCTCATTCTTGTACATATTAATTCCTATGATCAAGAATTACAAGAATCTAGGAAAACTCAATCTGAGAACAGATAGTTCACCCATCATGACAAATTCAAAGCGCTGTAGGATAGCTAGTTTGCAGGCTAAGTAGAACCAAGACTGCTTTAAGTCTCTGCAGGTATAAAAACTTGAATTTCAGCAAGAAGTGAACTGGTAACCTGACCAGAGCACAAAAAATCATTTACCTTTGTTGTTATGCCCCACTGAAAAGATAGGCAACTTCGCCAACTGAACTCTGAGAGAGTCAAGAGCAAAAGTCTGTCATCAAAACCAGACCTTCAATGAATCTATGAACCATCTACCAGGTGCTTTATGCTCTGATGCCTCCTAAAGAAAGAGCATCAAACTTCTTTTAAAAAGATGTTTTATTCATTGCCTACTAACTCTCCCTTATGAACCCAGTACTTCATTAAGAACAATGACCAATAATTATACCTGGTTTAGTTGCTGTCTTTATATTTATTGAGGTCTGGACTGCAATAGGGCTAACACCACTTTGGCTTCTTCTTTCTTCTGCTATGGCTTGGGCTGCAGCAACTGTGAGAAAGAATCATTCCATATTAAGAAAAGCTCTACAACCAAAACCTCATGAAATAAAAATCTAAAATAAATACATAAAATCCTATTTGAGGTTGCAGATCCTTTTATTAAATAACTAACTTGGGACTGCTCAAGAAGAAAAAACTTGTCGAATGAGACTTCAGACCTGGCACAGCTTTTCTTTGTAAAAACAACAGTTACAAAACCTTATGTTTTAAAATATGTAGCAAAGGACTATAGAGTTTAAAAAAAAAATCAAACTTATTTAATAACTTTTCTAAGAAGAAAACCAATATTTAGCGAAGTTATGAGTCTGACTTATACTTAATAATAAAAACTCTTTGCTACTGCACGTGTATTTGTGGGCTGAACACATGTATGTAAGTCAATTAGCACTGGCAGAATCATATTCTGACGAGACCCAAGCAGGGAAAGGTTTATGAAGACTTTTCATTATTTCATGACATGAAAGTGGATTAGCTGCATAAAGTAAACCATTAAGGGATGCTTACAACGTACTTCTAAAACTGGGTCTTCAAAAATAAATTTTCATTATAAATTAGACTCCAAAACGGTAATTTGAGCATTTGTGCAGAGACCCATTCACCTTATTCGAGTTTCACCAAGGAGAGTACAGTGAACTGCAGGGCTACAACTCCCAGTTAATTATAGAGAAATGAAATGCTAGCAATATTAATTTCACTAAATAACGAAACCCATTAAGTCAGGGAGACCAATTTACTGTATCACTTTCCACAGATTTTCTTTATTTTGGTATCAACTTTCACTTTAACTAATCACCTTTTAGGGTGTGAAGGTGAAGCGTTACAGGGAAAGCAGGCAGAGCAACCTGTAAGACAGCATTACCCCACTTTCCTGCACAGCTTTGAACAGGAGTGTCCTTACAGCAGTGACACCTTGTTCTCACCTTGGCTGACAGATACGGGGAGATCAACTTGGTTCTTACAGAAAAGCCCAACTTCGGGGGAAGCAAGAGAGCACACCACGCAATCAACCAAACATGAGAAAGCAGAAGTCAACGCCTGTTTCAAACAGAAAAGGCAATCCACAAAAGTAACGCACAACGTGCCGTGATTTCAACCATAACGTTAAGGACGAATAGTAGAATTTAAAAAAAGAAGACGACAGCTTTGCCAATGATCTCAGGCTTCTCTTTAATAGAGTAGTGCAGAATGCAAAGGAGGAAGGAAGAGTCTCCCTCTTCTCCATGCATTGCCATGACAACTAGTTGTGTCATGGTAATAACCCTCCCTATGGCTGTGCCCAAGAACAATCACCTCAAAGTGTTTAATCCCATGTGATGTCGGTGATAAATGCCGATTACAATACTTATTCAGCAACTCTAAGTTGTCACTCGCAGCTGTTGCCATGTCTTGTATTAATTTTTCATCGCAGCACCAAACAAAAGTCTTCCTCAGTTCCATCCCATACATCTCTGAGGCTCTTTTCAAACAAGTCAGAGACCAGATATACTGCGACACGGTAGGATTACCAACTGGCAAAGAGAACAGCTAAAAAAGGGCTCACTGTAATTTCACTATGTAGACCAAAAGTCAGTCAAAAAGCTGATTTTGTACTGTTGCACGTCACGTGGCTGGGAATCTAGCCCAAAAATTCACCAAGTGGAGAACAACAAAATTATATATTCTCAACACAATTAGATGTGAAAACGGTCTGAGGAAAACCAGCCTGCTGCAGGTTTTTCCGAGAGGAAAAATATACAGCCAGGGCATTTATATCCAGTGACACCTTTCTAGATCACAAAGGCTGAAAGAATGTAACTTTAAATGGTATTTGAAGAAGCTTAAGGCAAATACAGAAACCCAGTTGCATCTTCAGTCTCCCTCAGCAAGGGAGGAGAGACAGGAGGTGTACAGGCAGACTGAGCCAATTCAGCCCAGCCCAGCTGGGAAATGAGCCCAACAGAATAAATTCACCCTACACCTACACCAGGTTTAGTTAAGACCAACACTGGAATTTTGCCTCAACTCTCAAAGTTTAAACATCAAAATTTCTCTAACAAAGTTACAGTAAGAAGCAAGCTGCAATTTAAACAGGTACAATATTCATCTTGTTTTACTTGCAGAAGTATTTTATTATTAGAAATCTTGCTGAACAAACCAGTCATAATGGATGTAGGGGATTATGTATTTATTTATTCATTTAAAAAAAATAAACACACACTTGAATAATCTTCATGATTAGAAGGCACTCGTTTAAAAAACTGTGTCATATCTGCTGCAAAGCAATTAGTTCATCTTAATTAATTAAGGTTGCAAAAAATTACTTGAGGTTCTATAGAACAGGAAAGTGGGTTACAGAAACAGTACAGCTTGCAAAGGACACAGAGGTGAAAAAAGTCTAGAAATACTTAGCCAAAGATTTTGTGTGTCAGGTTTTTTTTTGTATGTCTGTTAAAATATTTACGTTCACGGCTTCAATGCTTCATTATTTGCATAGAAGTAACATGCTTACAAATTTGAAAGTAGCAGATTTAAAGGCACTAGGAGCGCACCTTCGTGTCACACAGAAGCAATCCATTTAACTAACAGAAAGTTAGAATTGAACGTGAACTGGGGATTTGAACAAAAGATTATTAAAAGGGGAACAGCCATCACATTAGATGCATCCCCAAGATGCGTCAGCTCAATTTCACCAAGTCTCAGGTCAACAGACAGGTTTTACAGCCCTTGTCAATTTTATGGTAAATTTACAATATGAAACTGTGATTTTCAAAATCCACATTCTACTACAGTAAGAGAAAATGAATTGCATACTGTTGTTCTCTATAACCTTTAAAAAAACACAGACTGTATTTTGCTTTAATATGATAAAAGAAACCTTAGTTTTTAATACATTTAAATATTCTTTGGCACAGATGCCTATAATTTTTTCCCCTAGTTTTCCATAATGAATGTAGCAGTCTGCTATGGAGCGAAGCTTCACTGAAAAGAATTTTCCACAAAATCTATCTCTGTAAAATAAGCCTAATACTTCTGTAATTAATCAGGATACCCCAAAACAGGAAACCAGTTAACAACCATTTCACTACAACCTGTGTCACATGCTGTATTATTGCGGGGTGCCTTCATGGACATATTCAGCAAACTTCCTGGAGAAGAAAAATTCTTAGAGGCAAATTAAATCTCATTTCTGTTCTGAGCTTCCCCTCCCACAGTAGTCACTAGACTCTCCCAAATTCACCTTCCAGCTCACTGTAATGCTAACCTTGCAGGTACGGTGGCACCTCCATTGCACTGAGCACGACGGCACTTCCTTTCACCGATCAGGTTTCCGATATGCCCTGAAAAGACCAGTGCTAAAAATAAAACTCTATTTCTATTTCAGTCCTCGCACTGAGTTAATACCCTTGGCCCTTGCCAAGACTGCCAAAGGACCCACACAGTTACTGTTCTTAGTAAACCGCATTAGGAACTGAACTGGCTCTGTCCCTTCACCTAGCGAGGTTTAGGGCTTCCATCCCCATCGCCTCTCCCGCTATCTCTGACCCAGCCGGATGCTGCCCCACTCGCTCTTCCCTTCCTGTGCCGAACCAGAAAAGAGAGCAGAAAGCGCCGACTTTCACAGAAATCCTTCTGGTTCTTATGATTTAGTGACTCATTATGCAAAACAAACAAAAAAATCTGAGACTAAGCCTTTGAAACGAAAGTTAGGAGGCCTCCTGAATGTTAAGCATTGTTATGAATCGAAGTGTTTTCAAATAAGTTTAAAACAGGTAACAAGAAGCCAATAAGCAATCCATAAAACAAAACAGATTTGAACTTCCCAGCAAATACCTCTGATTTTATAGCAAACTGTGTCAAATCTGCAAGATGCCATTTCTGTCTTGCTCCACTACAGGCAGCGACTGTTTGTCTAGCTGCTAGTAATCTTTTCAGTAACGGTGTTCAGATCCTATTTCTTTTAATAACTTTAGTACATGCTTTCAGGAAAGCAGGGGGAAGTCAGCATTCAAGTTTGAGATTTCTGCGTATTGTCTTTAAGCTGATTTCCACTCATTAATTAACACAGGTTAAGACAAATGGATGCAAGATCATATAGTCAGATGGTTTCAAAATCGGGTATTAGTTTCATACTATTACTCCTTGTTTAAAGGAGAAGGATGCTCCCTCACACAAACAGGTGGACAACACAGAAAGCTTCTAACAGGGAACAGAAGAGCCCTCTGTATGCACTCCTCTTTTCCCTTCTTTCTGTCTTTCCTCGTTGATCCTCACGTCCCATCTTTGGGCTGCAAGGACTGACAGGTTCCACAACCAAACACGTGAGCCTCCCAGTAGGCACCTTCTGACAGACCAGCTGGAAGGCAGATGGTTCTCCTGTTTTGTCTGGGCAGCCACCAGATGGGAAGCACACAGATCTCCAGAAAGCAGTGCACACTGTCTCTCAGCTTCAGCAGGCCAGAAGAGCTTCCTGTTGTCTTATCCTTATTCCAGATTCTATTTGTGCACTTTAATTGTATGTTTATGCCGTGCATGGAATACCTATTTTACTACCTTTATGTGCTTTCCTGCCCTTAAGCCCATTTCTGTAGCTAATCCTGTACAACAATCTGGTTTTCTTCCCAATGTTCAAGGTAGTTTAGGATGATTTCTTCGGTTCATCACAAGTATCAATCCCACTGGAAAACTGCTTGACACAAGCATTCGTTTGTAGTATATATGAATTAGCAGCTCCACAAGTAAGTATTTGAGACATATTTGCAAGAACGTAAGTTTTTACTTACCCTTAAGCATCCATACTCAGATTAAGAGCTAGAAACATTAAAAAAAATTCCCATCATTAACAAAACACTACTTATTTCTTGTAAGGAAACCTACAAAGATAACGGTTGAAGCAATCTCAAAGACATGTTACCGTATTTGTTCAGCCTAGGGCATGCTCAGAGAGGCACGAGGAGGGTTGCTAGAGTAATTTGTGAGTTGATCTCTGCAAGATTTTCCCTAGGGGAAGCACACAATCTAAACCAAACTTGAACGTTACATGAGCACAGACCAAGGAATCAAAATTTGTCCTTAAAAGAATTGGCAGCCATCTCCCAAAACTTTCTACAGTCAGAGATTCTGCACCATCGTCCGACAGCCGCATCAGATGAGTACCAACCTTAGTCCAAACACTAGTGATACGTACTGTGAACATATCTCCTATGGAGGCCTTACTGATTAAAAAAAAACTCTTATTTTAACCTTGCTCACACTGCTCAGCCAAGAGTTATGCTTCTCTCTACCTAATGGGAAAAGCAACTGCCAGCACAACGCTTAAAGAGGACAAAGAGATGTCACCAACTCTTAGAGAAGTCATCATAAGGTTGGTAAGAAGCACCGCCTGCACTGTGTACAAGGGGCTGACAAGCTAAATCCACCTCCTTCTTTGGGAAAGAGACGCAGCTTCACAATTTGGGGTTCTTTATTAGTAAGGTATGTTATTACTCACCACTTGAAAGAAATGAAACTGAACCATGGCATATACTCTACTCTCACTCACTGACTGGCTTTCTGCTGCCTTCACTTTCCCCTTTGCCACTCTCTTCTTCCCCACGGTTCCTCCTCATCTTCCCAAAGCAACATCAAAAGGCTTTGCATTCAGCATGATCCACTTGTCACTTTTTTTTTTTTTTAACAGAACACAATCTTTCACCATCTGTTTTGATCTGATAACATGATTTGTACAAAAAGGCTCTCCAGAGCGGACACTTCCCCAATTCACACGTTTCCAACTCTCTGCAAGCTTTAATGCAAGTCAGATCATTTCCCTGCTCTACCTGGCATTAGTTATTAATCAGTTTATTGCACTGTGCTTACCAAGCTTATCTGCACAATGACCTCTCTTTAGAGCTAATGCTTCCCACATAAAGGATATACAAGCCTTACAGTCCCAGTTGTGTTCTTTAGCAAACAGCCGTGTGTTGCTGTTGTTTCTTTGCTGTCTAGAAGCACAGTCTTAATAAGACAGAGCCACAGGGAAGCCAGAGGTTTGGAAAGGTTGGAACGCTCATTATGTTTCTCAGTGAAAGAGCAACGCACTAAGGTATTTATACTTGCTGTAAAATTCTCCACCAGAATACATTAAGGTTGCATTTTAGATGTAAAGAGAATATTTCTGCACAAAGTTTCTATGGGTTGGCAACTACAAACTCTTCTCGCCAACTGCAAAATGAACAGAAACTGCTTTCATCCACCTTGATTTCTTTTAAGGATATATTAGACACTGACTGCAATGCTGATGCAATAAACTATGACTAAAAGCCCTTTGTGAACCTTTCCACGTGTAACAGAAATCAGTATTTACCTGTTTCTGCATAGTGGAAATTCCAAAATATCCTAATACACTGGACTAAAATGAAAGCAGTTTATATAATAAATATGCCCTTACATAATTTCAAGTGGATTCACTGTGAAATGTAGTAGTTACGTGACATAACTTAAATATATAGGTGTATACAGATTAAACACTCCAAACCTGGCGGAATTAGACAAAGGTTTTACAGCTACAGGATGAAAAAGGTAAAATGGTGGAGTTTTAAACACGGAGTGGAAGATTATTAGTACCCCCTCTGCTGTACAGATAATTTTCTTTCTTTACTAACACTTTCCAATGCCTCAGGCTCCTGGAGTACATTAGGGAAAAAAAAAAAAATTTAACATGTTTTGTCCCTCACATTGAACTGGCTTAACAGATGTCAGAGCAGCCCCACTTCTGACACGCACTGAGCAGTTTAGTTCCTACCATAATTCTAGCTCAAGCGTTGCCAAAAGCTACAGACAGAAATCAGCTAGCTCTGCTTTACTCCTCCAACTCTGGAGGCCGCCTTAAATTGACTCCTGTTCACACTCCTGCATAGCCACTGCAAAAAGTAACTTCAAGACAAACTTTTGCTCTCTTCTCCTCTTTCACATCTGTTTTCCCCATTGTATTATTTCTTTCTTTTATATTGCACTATCCCTAACACTGGAAATAGCTAACTTCTATCCGCTACTTCCCCCTTTCCTGAGCAGTCTGGTTTCTTTTGCTTGCTCCAAGCATGTTCTTGTAAGTGCTTTTGTCCTCTTGTTTGCAGGCTGACTATTGTTTAATACACTCAGTCCAAACAATGCTAGCAAAGAACATAGCCTAGCACTACAAGTCACAACTAACTTGAGACAAACCCTGTGAAAACACCATTTTGAGCTTTCTTTAAATGGAAGGATAATGGCTCCTTTACATGATAGCAGTGAAAACTACTGTTTTTGCCTTTTACACCTGATGAATTTCTTATGGCAACTTCAGAGCTCATTCAAACACTGTCTCCACTTCAGAAGAAGAGGGACTGTGCTGGCATTTACCGCCAAGAGACCAGCCTCCAGACCCAAATCAAATCGCTCAATACAGCCGTGCACCAGAACAGTGCTACACAACACTAACAGGTCCACAATGTGTTTAATGCAGCAAACCCACTGGCTGAAGCAGAACACAGTGGTACAAAATGTAAAAGGAATTAAACGGCAAGTTTTCTTAAACAAATGTATGCTTAACCTAACCAATTAAAAAATGAAAGCTTTAAGGCATTCCACTACAAGTAATGCAAGACCCCAGCAAAGTAATCATGAATCAGTCCCTGCCCCATAGAGCTTGAAGAATGGGTAAGTGAAAAATGACAAATGGGTGTAAAAAACCCGAGCTGGATAAAAGGGCAAAAGAGACCGATAAAAAGACTACATTTTTGCTTAACTCATTAGCTAGTGGCAGAAAGTCTTTCAGAGAAATCTGAAAGCGAGTAAGGTGACACTCACTGATCCAGTCTGGAGACAACCATCCTCAGTTTTGAGTGTCCAGAACACAACTTACATATCATTGATCAACACTGTGCCGCAAAATTATGTGCCTTTAAGAAATTCTCTTGGCAAAACTAAGCAGAGGATAAACTTTCAAATGATTAGATGTGTTCTATTAAATTATGTGCTTTAAGTATAAAGATCTCTACAGGATTTCTATATTCTTGTAGCCAATCCTTCTCAGACTTGGGAGAGGAATTTTTACACTTGGAAGCTTTAAAACACTTGCCCAGAAAAGGTGATTCACAGGCCACTACAGTACCTTTGCTCCCTCCCAAGATGCAGGTCAGTGCATTTAAACAGCAGAGGGTGTCTGTAAATTAAGAGCCGGTTAAGTACTCATAGAACAGTATTTTAAAAGTTCCCTGTGAATTGCGAAGGCAAAAAACACTGTAAGGAAAGACAGAGGTATTCTGAGCACGGCTAGTGGTAACTGTTTTCTTCAAAGGCAACTTCAGCTGTGGATCCTTCACCTAGAAAGCAGAAGTTCAAAACTGACTGGAAAATGAAAATAATTTAGAAGAAAACAAATGTCAAGCAACCTGGCCAGCCTTCCTTAAAAGCAAACGCTTGTGTCCATTTAAGTACAGTGTGAACACAACAGCCGTATAGGGTGGATGGCTGAAGCGTTATGTAGGGCAGCTGAGGCTTCTCTATCAAACAAAAACACATCGAGTAACATTTGATTTTTCTTCCGTGAATACCACACTCCAAATAAGTTAATCACCAGCATCTAGAACAGTTTTAATTATTGGACAGGCATGTGCAAACACATGGAAAGCATATAATCAATTAAGAATTACCTGGTTGTAAGCTGCGTAATTGGAAACTAAATGGTGCTAATTTATTTGTGGTAGACCAGGAATTTGAAGTCCCTAGTTTGTTTTTAAAATATTACAAGTCATCTGATAAGTCATATTCAGAGAAGTCATTAAAATTGCATGCTCAGAATTTTATTTGTCAGGCTATCCTTTCACAACAGGACTGCAAGCATCTCCAATTATTTAATCAAGTTTAGAGACAGACAGCAGCATTTGATACCCCTACGATTATGACTAACCCAGAGTATTTCTTCCATTGATCTCACAGTAACCCACTGCTTTTCTTCTTAACTCTCTTATGACTTTTAAGAACTGAGAATTAATAATAGCATATCAGTACTTTAAATATTCCTATCTGTTTTCTTTTTGAAAAACACAAGTGTATAAAGAAGTCGCAGTCCTTAATTCTAGTCACATTTTAAGGCTCTGCACAGTTAGGGATAGTACAAGCCACAGTATGTCTGGGCTCTCAACATTAGAGTTGTGACCCTTGCAAGTCATTATTTGTTTAATACTTCCATCTGAATTGAAGCATGGAATCCAAATTTATATTTTGTAATTTTAACACATGAAGAAATATGCAGAAAATTGAACACTCTGTATAAGAAATTTCCAAAAATATGCTGTATATGCATACAGTTTTGAGATTTTTTTTTTTTTGCTTTACAGCAAGGAGGATATCTTTCTTGAATGCATTTGGAGAAATCTCAAGAATTTAAAGTTTTAAATTAGAATAAAACCTTTTTTATAAACCACTTATAATTGAAAGTAATCTTCAAAATGTTAAGCACCTAATACACAGCATACATCTTTATGAATCAGCATGAAATTATCCCTACTCCGCACTATTACATTTCCATGAACAAGAAAATGAAATTAAGGCTCATAGCCATTACCATTACATTAAGTTCTCAGCCTGTCTTGGGAACGTTCTCTCTCACCACTGGGATCTACGTGAAATCCAATTTCCGTGCAGTTCTTTGCATTTATCACCTTGGCACTCTTCAAAGCAGTGTAAATACTACTTCCATGCAGGGGAAAAAAGACGAAGCACAGAAGAACCTTAAAGACCTTTCCCAAAGTTATCAGGAGTTTGACAAAACAAGAAACTTGAAGCCAGACCTAGTGAACGCCAGCTGAATGCGCCAGTCACTGGGCCACCTTTGCTCCACAGATGGAACACGTACAAGTCATTCGTACAACCACCACCAAGTAAGACAACAACTGAACGCTGAAGATGCTTTTACTGTAGTACCCCCATGCTATCAGAAACCTGGCAAAGGAATAGTTTCTTTGTCTTGCAGCTCCCCAGACAAGTTTTGAAGCCCACCTCTACTCACACCCACTCTGTAAAACCCAAAGGCTTTTAAGGATCCAAATTCAAACATAAATTCTTTCCCTCTTCCAGCAAGCAGCTCTGATGCAGAGGTCAATTCATCGGTTGTCTGACTGACAGACGCTTCTGGATCCCAAATAATTTTCTCTAGACAGCACTCACCAAATTCTGTTGTGGGACTTCGCCATCAAGACTCTGCCAAGGAGTTCTCTAGTACTTCCATAGCTGTTGGTACAAACTTGTGTTCTTAAGTATGTTTTATAACTATTACCTAGAGACCAGACAAATCTGCGCATGTTCCTGACTACTTGCTTGAGCAAAGAAGTTTCATTATTAGTTATCCATCCAGCCTTCTCTTCACGCCAGTTCTGTGTATATGCGTTTGGTAAAGAAGTTACCAGGAACTGTGCCCCAGGCAAGATGGACAAAGCCAGACAGTGTCACTTATACAGGAAGAAACAACTGATCAGACGGAATGAAGATGTTATTTTATTAGACAACTTCCGACCGAACTGGGCTCGGCCATGCAGGTCATGGGAATTATGCCTACGGCTAGATTTGTTGAAAAAGGCACTTTATTTTTGTCCCACGTCCTGAGACAGGTTTCCCAAAAGATCATGTACATCTTGGAAAGGAAAATATACATATAGCATTTTAATATACTGTTTTGAACAACCTTCACAACAGTGATTCAATACACTAGTGGAAATCCTAGGACCAGCACAGCCAAGCTCTGGCAAAGACAAATACACATTCTTTACCACTGATACTACAAAAGACAGGATAAGAGATTTTAGTATTGCAGTGAAAATGAAGATAAAACAATAAATGTAGGCTACAACAGCTTAAATTATATGTATTTTTATTCTGATTACCCATACCACTCAAGAAAAACCTCACTTACTGGGTAAACCACAAGTAACTGACTATTCCCCTCTTCTCAAATCTTAACAAGCTCAGCAGCCTTATGGTATTAGAATATGAGAAAAAATTCCTCTTCATCCCTGAAGGATGACAGCAGCAAGCATGGGTCACAAGAACGGAGTAAGCAACTGCCATTTATGCACTGCTGTTTCACAGTGTACAATCACAATTCATTTCTAATGTTAAGTGATGTTCATGCATCACTGACAGAAATGTTAACTGGCTTCTAGTTGTAGTAGCAAATTCTGCTTTGTGTCATCCACCCAAAGGAAATAAGATTGGACAAGTGTGTAAGGGCAGAAATTATTGCAAAGGAATCGAGGAACTGACAGAGCAGGCATGATTTGGCCTGCAGAATCTTAATTACAGTTGATACTCAAAGAAAGAGAAACACCTTTTCCTCACCTCAATACTAGCTTGAATTGGCAAGAAAAAGATTCTCTTTAAACTTACCACATTGGTACGGAACTTAATAACAAGCGGCACCATGGGATTCTACACTTTCAAGGCCTAAAATAACTAACAAGCACCAATCAGCCACAGATCAAACCAGTATCAAGAGGCTGGTAACAGAGAGTGGAAGCAGGGAACAAGAACCCAGCAGTGTCTTGTAATAAGGACCCACAAAAGGAACTCTAACTATGCAAAAGGTATACATACACCGCCTAGTCAGACTACCAGAAAGAGCTGTGGTTTCTCAGCAAGATGCTGCAAATTTATATTTATTGTCTTTAAACGTGAGATTCCCAACCAGAAGTTCACTGGCAAATGACTGAAGGTGCACAGCACTATATTTGTTTTGCATAGATGTTTGCTCTCCAGATTAAGATGACAAAGTACATAATTGCCCACAGACCAGCAGAAACTGGGCGCAAGTATTCTACTTAGCAGGTATTTTGGAACTGAGAAGGTCCCCACACAACCAACTGAGCTTAGAAAGGAAAAAAGTTATGT
>NW_008825532.1:5084017-5085578 GCF_000699105.1 Pygoscelis adeliae
AGTGTGGGACTGAACGAGGTTCCTCCTGCTGTCTTTTTTTTTCTACATCTTCTCCGAACAGCTGCGGTATCAGACTTGGTTGCTGCTCACAACTTCTCCAAACAGCAGCAAATACAGTGGCAATTATCTTGCAAATTCCACTGTTAACCACTGGATTGCAAGGATGATTTCTAAACATCATCTGCTTTCCCCAGAGAGTGAGGGAGTGCTACTGACAAGAAGTCAGGAGCAGAACTGCAATGGCCTGTACATTCACAGACAGTATTGCTTCAATTCACATTAGCAATGAGTTCATCTTCTAGCACGTAACTGCTAGAAATGCATTCTGTGTAAATTGAAGTTTAGATTCTGGTTCAGTGACTTCTACCCCCTCAGGGAAAAAAAAAAATCAAGCTCTAGCCTTTCCAGGATCTAGTGAGGGGCTTTGGTTTTGTTTTTTTAACATGATGTGCATATTAGAACATGTGCATATCTAAAGGGAGATGGAGCTGCCTGGTTCAAGGAAAATTTCACCTCTGGTTTTGGGACTAAATCTAGATCATGACAGCTGTCAGCAAATGTGGGTGCCCCCGTCTTTAGAGAAAACTTAAGAGCCACAGTATAAGTGCATCCAATACACGAAAGAAAATTCAGCAGTTCTAGCAGGGAGGATAAGGACCAAATTGACACAGTCTGGGCAGGTGAGAAGTGCTGTCTCTTGGCAGATCGTTATCCTTCTGGAGCACTAGATTGTCTCAATTTTGAAAGAGAAATAAAAAGTAATTAAATAATATTTCTGACACACAACACACTGAAGAAAGACTGCCAGATGAGAGCTGTGCATTCAGGACCTTTTGCCAGCACTCTTCTTTATGTAATTACACAGGTACATTGAAAATAATCAAACGAGAGGCTGTCAAAGTAGTTTTTGTACATAGTCCAGGTTGGTTAGTCTAGATCAAGGATTCTCTTTCCTTTTTTTTTTTTTTTTAGTCTGGGATAAGGAAATGTTTACCTTTTCTAATGGCTCACCCACAAAGCTAATATGTGGAGATGTGCCATGAAATTATGCTTGGAACATACATCATGCATGCACAATGCTCATTTCAGAGTATGATATTATCAAGGACCTTCAGTATAAATAGGCACATAAACACACTGCAGGACAAAACCAAAGCAGAGTTTCTTTAGCGCTCTTAAGACACCAGTTCAAAAAAGTAAAAAAAAAAAAAAAAGAATTAAGGCATTAGCAAATCTTTGATTAGGAATCAATGCCACAGACTGTCCCTGCCTTCCGCACTTGGGGCTCGAGCAGTCATCGGACACATCGCTGGGACAAGCCATCTGCAATAGCTGCCAGCCTGAATGCAAGAGCCACCAGAGAAACCGAGAAGTTCAGACCGTCAAGAAGTGGTGAAAAATGGGCAATTCGTGTAACGAAGCAGTCCTGCAGCCGCCTCTGCTGCTGCCTACAAGCTGCGAGAGGTCCCAAGTCAGCAACTAACGCCTCGGGGGGGGAAGGTCTCGCCGCGGCCTCACAGACCCGTCCGGGCCGGCGGGCGGGGAGAGGGGCTGGGGCCGG
>NW_008825532.1:5086474-5102531 GCF_000699105.1 Pygoscelis adeliae
ACTCAGCTACCCACAGGCCAGTGCCTTGAGGGTAGTTTATGGCCCCACAACAACTGCAAACGTTATCCCGCCATTAACAGTGACGAACCGCCTCCCGATAGGGAGGTCTCAAAGAGAGAGCCCTCTCTGCCAGCTGTCTGGGGTAATGAGCCATTATAAACGGTCCATCTGTAAACTCACTTTTCCAACACAATCGAAGGGGAAGCGGGCTAAATTTTCAGACGGCGCACCAAGTTTTAGTCTCAACTTGGATGACCGGCGGAGTTACCTTGATGTAGCAAATGCAGCGTTGGCCTGAAGCAATGGAAAATACGCACAGCTGGACAAGCTTGCAAGGGTTTTGCTGACGGGTGCTGCAGGCAATTTGCTAGGCTTGAGTGGCCCGTGGTCTAAAGGCGAAGCACATCCCAGGATTTATAGGTCCTACGGAAATTTAAGTTACCTGGATTCAAAAGAAAACAGCCACAAATGTATGGGTTGGGTTGCACCGCTGCGTAACTGAGCGCTCACTGGCTTGCGAAGGGCCGAGGGTTCAGCACCACTGGTTTTGTACGTGTTCCCAAAAGAAGAGTGGGGTAAGGGTGAGGTGGTCCTGCCAGTCAGGAAAAAAATTACTCAAATCCCATTGAATTAATTCCCAGATATTGTTCTATGTTAACTTGAATTTGTCACCTAGTTGTTATTTTGCTGCCTACTTGGTTATCAACGAATTCTGGAATAGTCTTTTCTCATTTTGCCTCTGGGTTCATGCTCTGGGAAGAGTAAGGATAAAACAGCATCCATGGCCGTATTAAAGGGTAGGTTCTTTGGGCCTTGTGCAGAAAACTCCCTTTGAAATCATAAATGGAAAGTTTACCTGTCAGAGGGCCACAGAAGTGGCCCATAAATGGGACGAATGCAGAAAAAGTAGCAGTAAGATCATGTAGTGTTTCAAGAGAGTAAAAAGGAACCTTACATAAATTCAGAGCAGAGCTCCATTTTACCTTGAATATTCAGACCACAGACTTGCCCTGTTCTTTGTTTCTTATTTGTTATATTGGCTTTCTCCACTTTAGCATGTGTGTACAGAGAATCCTTTGTCTGTTGTTTCCTCTCAGTGTTAATAGAATGCCAACTATTATTTAAAACAAAAGGGCAGCTAAAGGGGAAAAAAACCCCAAACGTTCTGTGCTAAATTTCCCAAGTTTGTGTTTATAATATGTAGTAATAATACCTTCCCACTTAGCAATCTCAATGTGCTTTATACACATGCTGAAATTAAATTTCACCATTCCACTGAGAGACATTCAGATCTTATCCTCATTTTACAGATGAGAAAACTGAGTCACTGAAATCAAAGTCTCTAGTTATGTCATGAACAAAGCAGCACAGCAGAAAAACCCAGCCCAGATTTCTCGACTCCTTGTTCTCTATCCATGTCTTTTTCCATCTTCCTTTCATCAACAACTATCAGAAAATATCACCAAAATGGTTTATATTGATTCTCTACAACATAAAGTACAATAGGCATGGTACAAAGAAAGTGGTCAAACTCTGATAGAATGTAATTTTTATGTTTTTGCAAGCTCTGTAAGTAATGTGTAGTTACGAGGCTGTACTTTCCATATCTGTAAAAATAAAGTGCTCATGAATGTTTTGGGGTGCCTTTGAATTTTGATTAGGTTACATGTATTTTCCTTAACTTGCAGAATTTCTTCAACATAATGTGCAACAAAAGGGGTCAGTGTCTATTTATCCATTTTTGTTCCTCTGAGAAAAATGAGACAATTGGCACGGGAGGGATCACTCTGCTGAAGGGAACGCTTACAAATGGAATGGGCAGCTAAAATTAATTTTCAAATGAGATGGTATTTTCTGTTCTTTCCATTTCAACAGACACATATACAAGTGGCCTCAGTGCTTGCAATTTAACGCATCTGATATGCTGCACATGCAAAGCTTCAGAGAAGAAGGTATAAATTACAGGAAGGGAAATAACTGAGTGTTGCACACTCAGGATATTTGTGGTGGGGCAGTGGAGGCTGTAAACTTAAAATAAAAAGGCCAAGCACATACAAATTCATGAGAGATAAAAGGTCTCTTGAGGTAGAACTGGGGCATTGTCCCTTCCTGCTCTCCATACATATACATACTGCTTGATATGCATATCTTTTATCTTTAGGCACACAGGAACTGAGCTGAGAAAATCTGCCCCAATGTGGAAAGTGTGTTACCTTTTTCTCTGATGAGCAACTTAGGAGTGTTTGACCTAATGTTTCAGCAATTATAACTGTAACTTCCATCTTATTTCACGTTTAACCTTGTTCCTCAGATTTTCGGTTCGGTCATGCAGTTACTGCTTATGCATTTTTAGTGGAACTTCATTAAAATTTTGACCTTGCGTGGCTTCAGCAGCACTTGCAATCATCTTTCAGTTCTGCAGCATTTGCAGATTTGATTGCAGTAGCTGATTTATTCTAAACCTTTAAGGACTGTCCTTTTTTCCATTGTCCCTGTGGAAAACTGAATAATTTAATTTTACAGTCATTTCTTCTGTCCTTTTAGTTTTCACGTGATAGTTTCTGACAAATCTTTCAAAAATGTTTCAGGCCAAATCACTGATGGGTGCATATCGGCATTATGAGATGAAAATCAATAGAGCCCTGGCACTACATGCAACTTGAGATTCCAGGGGGTTTATACTATCTATTTCAGTTTAAGAAATACTGAAATCAGCTGAAATAATAGTAGCTGAAATTAGTCAAGTAGAAGCTTCCACATGTGATGACCGAGATGAAAACAAACAAACAAAAAAAAGCTAGCTCAGAAAAGACTTAAGCCATTGGTAGATCCGGGGAGGGTGTTAGAGGAAGAAGCACCCACCCATTCATCTATTTCTTACCCTGTTTCCCAAAGTATCCAGTGCTACACAGTATTAGATGTTGTGCTTGACTGGACTTATTCTGAAATCTGGTATAACAGTTTTTGTGTTCTAGTTCAAAAAAACAGCCCCCAGATTTTCTGTGAGCCTACAGATCCTAATCGCTTTGATCATTGAGTATCTAATAGTAAAATGTTCCTGTGTATTCAACTTCATTTATGTCAGAGTCTTGCTGAGCAAGAGCTAAAACAAGAAACCAGGGAAATTAGATGTATCTATGTATTTATATCTGTGCACAGGATTTTGAAAAATTATGAAAAAGTATTTCAAAATGTTCTAAAATCCAGAAGCGTAAGACACATATTGTGACAGATTATAGTGGGTTTCTTGTGGTGAATGTAACTGCCATGGCCGATGGAAAGAAAATCAGTGGCATGAAAATTACTGCAGCCGTCCAATCTTCTTTCCAAATGGGCTTTAACTGCACATTCTTGTTTATTACTCTCCTGCTGGGACAAGTACCTGCAGCAGTCTGTGTTATGAATACATCTGTACTCTAAGGACCTCATTTCTCAGTCTTGGCTCAAGTTGACTTGTATTTATCTGGGTGAATAATTCCTTAGATGTAAAGTTATCAGACAATATTGCTTAATGTAAGAGATACAGAATCGAGCCTTTAATTTGTCCTTGGTCCAGTATGTTTATTAGTTACCTGGATAACAGAATGGAAAGCATGCCTATAACATTTGTATGCGCTGCTGATATGTTAGAGGACAAGCTTAGAATTCAAAATTATCTTGAAAGTTAGAAATATAGTCCAGGACAAAATAAAGATAAATAGGGACTGATGCAAGGTAAAACATTTAGACAGGAATAATTAATTGCAGAAAGACAAGACAGAGAACAGCTTGCTAAATAGCAGATAGAGCAGAAAATAATCTGGGATGTCACAAGCTGAGCATGAGTCAACAGTGCCATGGTATTGTGAAAAGGGAAGCACCCTGCCTGAGAGCACGGACAGAAGGGTGGCCCCTTGGACGTACAGCAGTCCTCCGCTCAGCTCAGCAATGGTAAGGCATCAGCAGGACTACTGTTGGGGCACTGCACTAGAAGATGCAAGCCAATTGGAGAGGATCTAGAGGAGGTCAATGAAAATAATGAGATGAATGAGGAAAGTTAAAGAATTGGGATTTTTTTTAGTCTAAAGAAGAGGCAAATGAAGGGTGATAATCTGCTTTCTTTGCCTGAAGCAGAGAAAATAAAAGACAATAGACTTGATTTTAATCAGGGAAGATTAATGTTTCATTTTAGGGAAAACATTATCAGGTAGGGATAGGGAAGCATAGTGGGATAGATTGCCGGGGAAGCAGTAAAGCTCCAAGATGGGAGATCTGTGGCTGGATGAGTATCAGCCCAGAAAGGCAGGTCTGATCAGAGGGCAGGAGGAGGGACCGCATGACCTCTTGAGGTCTCTTCCAGCTCTGTGTTTCTGTGATTCTACAACTCCTGCTTGTGGGTTTTGGGACTATTGGCCAGAACAAGTATTATTCAATGCAAGGATTGCAGAACTGCCTTCTAAATTTAGATAGAGCATACTAAGCAGTGACAAAAGATAAAAGAGTTCAAGGGAAGGCACCATGATCATGTGGTGCTGGCAGAAAAGGTTTGACGGTTCAGTGCATGACACCAGTTCTGTATCTTAGATCATCCTTTGGTGTATGACAGTTTTGTAAGGACGGGAGACCAATTTATACAGAAAGGAATAAAGTGAGAAAGAACATGCACATGTAATACATGTGGAAACAGGTCTGCTCCTTTGCTGTCTGTAATCCTCTGCATGTCCACCAGTTCTCGTTTCATAGAATAACACCTATGTGTTGCCTTAGCATACACACTCCCCATGAAATCAAAATTTTGGTTATTACTGGGGTCAAAATAGGGCTACAGAAGTCTGTTCTCACCACCTCTCGTCTTTTCAGCATTTATGTATCTACTTATTTATTCTATGGCTTTCCATCAAGCAGAAGATCTCTCTGAGGTTGACAGTTACTGTATTTATGTGTATGTGTGTGTGTGTGTCTGGTAGGTTGAGCACACTGAAGGTAGTAAACAAAGTAAATAATAAAAGTTAAGCTCTAGGGCCAATTCTGTGAAAGTGGCTGCCTAAACAGTGTGCGTACAAGCTTTATCTGTTCAACTAAACCGAGATGCTCTGTGCCCAAGTGCTCACTGCATGTGTAAGCACCTAATGCTGTCATCGCTAGCTGTTTGTATTGCCCCAGTGTCTAGGAGCCTGCAGTAATAGCGGCTAAACAGAGACGGCAGTAGGCTACTCCCTGCCCCAAAGAGCCCAAATCAGGCCCAGAATTTGTTGCAGGATATGTAGAGTAGCTGGCTAGTTCTGAAAATCCTTTTCTTATATTTGCTTCTGTCTTGTCCTGCTCTTATTTGAAGCAGTACATTTCCCAAAGAACAGATTAAGGTGAATCAGCTCACTCAATTTTCTTAAGGTACAAATCCTATCACACTGAGTCATTGTACAAATGCTACACTGGCTGTGCAGATTCCAGCATTTCCCTTTGCCTACAGCACAATCTGGTAATTATTACTGAATCATTTGAAATTATCCAGAATTTTGATGTGATTACTGTCAATGGCACTAAGTAATAAAATTCCAACAAGCTAAACACTGATACGGTAATCCTTATCATTTCTAACACCAAACAGTTTAATCTTATCATCATGTGCTGATGAGATAATATATTCCAGCAGTGGCTTTTTATGAATATTTTATTGTTCCAAGTGGTGTTGAGATAAAACACCATTGTGGAGAGTTACGGTATTATGCTAACAGTGCTGCGCATCTGACTGAGAGGACATTTTTTGAAGACTCTTAGATGACTCCTCAAATCTAGGTAATGATCTAAAAATCGTTCTGATTGATCCCTGCCTAGAAGTGAGTATTTATGGATATTTGAGAATACAGAATAATTTTTCAGTTATCTGAGCGTGAAAATATTTCTCAGTAACTCAACGCTGCTTAGATGTTTTTCTTTCTAACAGCTCAAAGGTGACTTCTTTTGAAAGATCAGTTTTCAAAGAAGTCTCCTCGGACAAAAAAGAAGAGCAGTCAGTCATGCTAATTTTATTATACGCAAAGCTCCTTGGCAGAGCAGAGGAGAGACCCTGGTAACAGCCTCACTGCTTTTGGAAAAAGCAAAAATAAAGAGCAGGTTGTAGTGATGATGGGAAAGGTTCTTAGCACAAGGATAGAAGCTTTGTCTGAAGTCTTTGCTTTCCTAAGTTGATGTAAGATGTTTCCTTGGAGTTTGAAGAGTGGCTCTGCCTGCAGTAAGAATGGGAGAACAGCTCCCATTTCCCAAGGTCTGTGTAGACCTTTTTCTTCATATTGCCACCTGCTCTTCCTAGATTTCTTGGCAGGCCCAGATTTAATAGCCTCGTTACATTGCCTTGATTCCCTGTGCAGCTCTGGTATAGGCAATGTGCAGCCTATTGCCTGGTCGGTCCCATGCCAAAGGAAAGTAAACTCCAGCCGAGGAGAACCCTGGCAGTGATGGTTACACTACCCTGCACACAAAGGGGAAGAGGAGGAAGAAACTGCTTTTCGGCAGCAACAACGAAAATCCACCAAAACTCAAAACCCCAATAATTATTTTATTAATGCACTTAACAGCTGGACCTACTTTAATCCAAATTTCAACTTCCTGCAGTATTTTGGGATTTACCAACCTGAAAACCCCTCCTTTATCTCAATGCCATCTAGCTGCCATTCCAAGCATCTTGTAAGGGGACCCTTCCCCCACACACGGGATTGGGCACTAACAAGTTGTGGTTTAGGATCACTGCATCCAGTTTGCTTTCCTCTCTGTCAGAGGCCAAAGAAGCTCTTGGTGTTAGATGGATACTGCTAGGGCTGCACAATAAAAGACCGTATGCGATCCTGGCACAGATAGGTGCTGGCTGCATTCACAGTGTCAAGAAGCTCTGGTTCCATTTCTTGTCTGGGAGTTACAATCTGTTAATTCTGCTGCTGGACCTGCCTCTCCCCATTCAATTAATCCAACCTTACTAAGTTCAATATGGGGTAAAAGCTATGGGTCCTATTCAGCAGTATCAAGGAAGGTCTTAGCTCTTGGATTACTTAATCAGTTTTTAAAGGCCAATTTCATACTGAAATAATGCTTGGGCAAACAGAGTAGTTCCTTTTTGTAAGAAAAGTATTTAGAGTAGAGGCTTTAGCAGCATAGCTGTTACTGGAATCTACGGTGTCCCTTCCTGTTTTGGCTTGGAGATTGCTGCTTTGGCAATTCCCACTGTCTTCTTACATGGCTTGGAAAAACCCTGGTCTCACAGGCTGCTTTTCCATAGACCCTACCTTGTCCTCCCATGAAATGGGCCCTCTACTCCTGACCAGCTGAACGGACTGAAGTGGGATTCTGCAGATGAACTCAGCAGGGAGAGCGGGAGGCCCCTGCCACGGTTTTAGACTGTAACACTGTGAAGCTCCTGTATTCCAGCACAAAAAGAGGGCAAGGAGATAAATGACTCCAGTGTTTGTTTGTTTGTTTTGCCTAAAGAAGCTTCTTTGTAAGCGTATTCCACATGAGTATTCTTCTGTCCACGTAAAATAGATCCCTTGTGTCTGAATTTAAGTCTCTGTATATTGTTACTTGTGCAATGGCTTAGAAATACTTTAGAGCCATTATCTAGGAGCTTTTATGACTTCTCTCACATATTTCCTCTGCCTCCCTGCACCCACACATCCATGCACACATAGTGAGATGCAGGGTCAGATTCTGATCAGACTTCTGCTGATTTTGCACAAACAAAACTCTCTCTTTACACATTTTTTTCCCCTGAATTTAACCCAAAAGTCAATTTTGGACCCATTATACAGCTCTTGATAAACACTAACCCAACAATATCTGTGCTACTGAGAAAATCAGGACCTTAGACTCTGGAAGGAGTGATAAGCACCTAGATTTGGAGCTGAGAGCCTTAAAACACAAGCATCAGCCCATCTGTGGCTGGTTTTCCTGCCTGGTAGGGTTGTTTTGTGAAGTTGTTGCTACAGAATCACAGCAGTGCCATTTATTCTTGAAACTGTGGATTGCATTGCAGGGACAGCCATAACAAATCGCTAGCATCTGTCATAAGCAGGTTTCGTGCTTTCCCATTTGGATTACTCTTCATTTAAAGCTCTGAATGGTGGCATGAAGCAGGAAGAGAAAGGCCAGATGTTTCTCCTTGAGCATTTTCTAATTGTCTCTCCCCCAAAAGTTAACTGTTCCATGATTCCTTTGGCTTCACATCTGTATTTAACTTCCGTTTTGGGAAGTCTTCAAGATTAAAATCTAAAGAAAGCATTTCAGCGCAATAAACCAAGGAGCGCTTTGCTGCTTGGGGGAATCACCAAGCACTAGGGAATGTGCATGCAGAGTTTTCCTAGCAGAAATAATTTTTAAAATACGGTTGTGAGCTGCAACAGAAGTAGGCTTTCCACCACAGAAAAAGGACAAGTGCTCCATTTATGAAAAAGGAAATAAATTAATCAAAATTACTATTATAAAATGATTCGTTTTTAACAGGCAGGTAACAAGATGTCCCTGACTGGACCATGTGAAGGTGGTGTATGTGAGGCCTGTCTACAGTAACTGGAGTTTTCTAAATGAGAGATACAAATCATGCAGATGCTAAAAGTATGCCAGTTCCACTTTGCATGCACAGCCAATCAGTTATTACACCCCCCTCTAACGTAATCAGTGATGTACTCTGCAGTTAGGCCTCCAGGGTAGCTGTCTGTAATGAGCGCTGGCTCAGTTCTTCATAGCATTGCGAGTGTAAAATAATAGGTAAGTGCATCTTGATGAGTAAATTGATGCTGTGGGCCATGGATTCAGCAACATGCAGGACTGTAGACACCACCACCCCCCCAACAAAAAAACCACGTCCAGTCTGTTACCTTCTAGCTTTGCATTTATTTACATCTTTTCAAAGGACAGCCAGATTTCTTTCTTCTAGACATTTAAGTGCCAAACTAGCAAGACATTTAAATATTTCTGAAATAAATGAGACATAGGAATAGCATGTGGGAATCCTTTAGATACATTTTGTGGCAATGCTGGGTGGTCATATAAATTATATTAACTCCAGAAGAACCCTCAAGAGTATTCTCTCCCATACCCATGCACAGCGAGCCATGCACAACAACAGCCACCAACCACTGGAACGCCCAGTAGCCAGCGAGACAGCTTCAGTAAAGCGTTCAGCACATGCTCTAGTGAGTTTTTCAAGGCAAACTCTTCAGTTTTGGTACTTTCAAACCCTCTTACCCTGCTAACAGAAACCTCTAGGGCTCTTGTTTTCTGGGAGGTAATGGCTTTCAGTATGACTGCTATTAGCACAGGTCATAGAATTGCTAATAGTTTCTACTAGTTTATTTGCCATGACTTCTGCTTTCACGTGTGAAGGTTTCTGGCTCAAGTCAACAGTGGTGAGCCCTAAGTGGTTTGAAATCCTGTGGTAAGTGGCCTAGTATAAATTACTGTGAACACAGTGCGATAATACCCATATGTGTATAAACTCGGCTCCAAGCGTGTTGTTGAGGTTGCGTGGTTTGTTCAGTGAAGAAGAAAAAGGGGAGAAGTTTGAAAAGCCTTGAAGATTCTCCTTTGCCTTACTGTGGTGATGCAGCACCCGCTTTGGTATCTGAGATTCCAAATTTCAAGGTGTTTTAGCACTGGATCAAAGCAGGCAGCTCTCGCAGAGGCCCTTTGGAGCTTGCTCTGCTATAGGAAATGAAAAAGAAAGAAGCACCCAGTGCCTCGGTGGGTCTGAGCATGAGGTTCTTGCTTTCCACCAGCAATACTAGTTCTTCTTAGTATGACAACAACCTGCTGAGCCTACCAGGTCTGTAGCCTTGTCTTTTCTCAGGGGATTCCTGGGGGCATGATTTTCAGAGAGCCTGCACCCCACTGACTCAAGGTGGTATTGGGGCTGCATATGTTGTGTGAAAAGAAGTTGTGACAAGTCCTGTGGTGGTTGCACTTTAGCTGTGCAACTTTTGCTGGCGAGTGGGCGGAAGAGTGGATGAGGGCGGGGGGTTTCCATTTGAGGTTTCCATTTAAATATTGACATTTGCCAATTATTACTGTACAGTGGCATCTGAGCAAACTCAATTATTTTGCTGTTCCACACCTGGAAAAATAACTAGTATAGTTCAGACCTCAGGGTAGTAAGTGTTGGCTGCTACGTACTTTTCAGTTCCTTATCTGCTTAGAGGCGATGCCATGAACCTCAGTTAGTTAGTGGTTATACAGTGCTTTGAAATTATAAGACACTATCTACCTTTTAAGTATTATAATGTTTCTATAACATATTGTAACAAGTACATGCTTCAGTACACAGCAGCACACTCAGCTGTAGGCCAGAAATACTACCTAAGTGAAATAATCCAGGACTTTGTGTCTCAATGACACAAGGAAGTCAAGGAAAAACTTCATCAGTTCTAAATTTACAGTGTAGGTACCTCGAGTACATGGATAGCCCAGCTAAGAAAATCAAGCACAGTACAAATAGCTGTCAAATATAACAGCGATGGATGTAGTGTAAAAACCTGGGTACGATCCAGTCAAACAGCAGAGTGCTTTGTAGAGCGGGACCGAGAGGAGGATAGGACAGGTATAGCATCATCTATTTCCAGTGATTTCCTTCAATGTCCAGCCCTGGAGCTTATGATTGCTCTGAGCATGACTGTGCAGTGCTATAGATGGATTCGTTTATTTTGAAACGTGGGAGTCAAGGATGAATCTGACTTCCCCATTTTGCTCTTCAGCCAATGCTACCAGTGGTGGATAAAATGCGTTGCTAAATTAATAAGTCATAATGTTTTTGGGCTCGGGCCACTAAGCTGTCTCTCTCGGCTTTGCACGCGAGTATGGGAGATATGTTAGCCTGGGGATAGAGTAACAGCTCCAAAAGGCTGCAGTGAAATGCAATCTGGTTCTGACACAATGCAGCCAGTCAAGCCATCTGTGTGAAGGAGCACCCAAAAAGGTAACTGGCAAAGACTGATAATCCCCAACTGAGCCTCGAAAACTCAAAACACCCGGCCTAGCTGTGAGAGAGCTTACAATTTGCAGATATGAGAGTTGTGACTGCGGCACTGAAGTTTTACAGTGACGGCAAGTGGTTAGGAATAAGGATATTTAGTTTATATTTCTTGACCAGGGTCCACTTTTAGTCCTGCGTCTTTCCCTCGCTCACCAAATCGGTGTTTGTGTGCGGGTTAGCCAGAGCTGTCATGGAGCAGGATGCTGTGGTGTGGTCTGAGCACCCGGCTGTGCAGACCTCCACTGCTCAAAGGAAAGGGTGCCCTGGGTATGCAGTACCAGCCCTTTGGTGTGTCTGTCTCTGCGGGATTAAATCGGCAGAAGACTGACCCTGTGGAAGGGGTCTGAGGGCACAGCTTCCCGCAGCAGCTTGGGCAAGGCCGGGTGGATGGTGCGAGGCGTGGGTAGGACTGCAGGGCTGGGGATGGGGGACTGGTTAGTGATATCCCCTCCCTGAGTGCAGCGAGCTGTTGGCTTGCCTCAGCTGTAATCCCACACTCACTCATGCCGCTGGCTTCTGCCCAGTCTTCCCCCTGGCTGGGGCTATCTATGCCTCACACCTCGGTTCCCACTGCGATCCCAGAAACAACAAGGATTGATGGGTGAAACAGTGACCAGCTGGGCCTGGTATGTGGGGTCCCAGAGCTGGAGACAGGCCATGTGCTGTGCAGCCACCGAGGGTGTGCAGATGAGCAGGATATTTAGCTGCAAGAGGCTCTGTGGAGTGCAGCACAACAGTCTTGCCTCTAAATGTCCTTATAATGTGGTTTCTCTACCTCTGTTTGTGTGCCTTATATTGCACAGGTACCTATCCAAGAGGGAAGGCTGCACAGTTTCATCATTCCTCCCTCTGTGCCCTTTGTTCCTCTCTTTGGCTAATGTCAGTGTGAGGTTTTGATCCCCTTCACTCTGGATGGAGAAGCTATGGCAAAGCAGGTTTCACCGTGAGACTTTTCCACCTGCTGACTGACACATCCCAGCCGTGCACGGCTGTGGTGTTCATTGGTCAGGGAGTGCTTCTTGTGGAGATCAGCTCACAGGAGTGCAGCAGAGGAGTGAGGGCCTGAAACTAATAAAAAATTAAGATTGTGAAAAATTAAATGAG
This sequence comes from Pygoscelis adeliae, assembly GCF_000699105.1. Lineage (NCBI taxonomy): Eukaryota > Metazoa > Chordata > Aves > Sphenisciformes > Spheniscidae > Pygoscelis > Pygoscelis adeliae. The sequence continues at coordinate 5,098,572 of NW_008825532.1, forward strand.
GTTTATGAGGCTGTAAAAAAAAAATCCTGCAGATGGGAGTGGGGACTGGCACGGAACAGAGAGATGGGACTCAGAGCTGGTGGAAGAAGCGTTGCATCACCTCAGTGAGATGTAGCTAATGTCACCACCTTCTAGGGATGAGAATCAAAACAGACCCTATTGCTTTCTTTGTCTATGCATCATTCTAGTATATAGATTGTGATATGGGAAGGGTTGGTAGAATAGCACAGAGAGCATCTTTTAGATATTCAAAATAGCTTTAAAAGAACAAATATGTCTCAGAACTAAATGCTTGGTGCCACCTGCAGAAATAAAGAGAGAACTACTCATGCCTGTTTGCTGCTTTTCTGACAAATACCTCATTTCCAGAGAGAAGTGGTACAAGCACAAAGCTGTATTCTGTGTTCAGATTTCATCCTGCTTTCATGGGACAATTTTCCTTAAAAGCCTTTGACGCAGTACAGCCTTTAAGAAACCACTCGCTTGAACACACTGTATGGTTTAACACTAGAAGTGAAATAAGGTGCATGGCTGTGTGGAATGACTAAATGTAGGATGCACAGAAGGATGTAGCATCTGATCTGGAATTTATCTCCAGCAGGCTGTGGCAGAACAGAATAAATCAGGAATTATGAATGCTTCATGTGTGGTGGAGGGTACATCAACTGCAGACTTGGTTAAACCTGGTGGTTCACTTACCAGTGTGCTCTTGGAAACTGAATGGTATGACCAATTACCACCTATTTCTGTAATGACAGCTAAGAGTCCATGTTTCTCTTTGGTTTCCCAGTCAAAGCAACGGGCTGCATGTCAAAGCTTGTACTTGCAAAGGTAAAGGCTAGAGGATTTGAGGCAAGCCGGGTGGTTTGTGTGTCAGTGAGAAAAGGAGTCATCTAATGGACTCCTGAAATAACAGGAGGACAGACTGTCTTGGTCGTAGGCCATGATAATGACCCTGATTTGGAAACGATGAATATGAGAAGCCTTTCTTGGTTTTCTTCTTCGGTGTTCAAGGAAACAAGGCTCAGTATTGTAAATATCTGACTTGTGTCTTTAGCTTCTCATCCCAATGGGAACAATCCAGTGAGGCCCTGGTTATTACCTGCTATAAATCAGCCGAACATACACACTTTTGACTCGAGCAGGGTCCCCTCCCCTTCAATTATCACTCCTTCTCATGTACAAATGTTAAAGCAAAATTCAATTAGAAGTGAGCTGTGAGAGCGCAATTAAGAGCTAGCTCCAGCTCCCAAATGCCCTGAGCAAGAGCAGATGTAATGTTCTGAGGGGCTGCAAAGGTACATCCCTTCAGCAGAGTCCAGATCGAGGTTTAGATTTAAGCATCTCCTGGGCCCCAGGAGTTTCAGACACACTTTTGGCCACGGCTCATTTCTACCCAGAGCAGTGACAGGCTGAATGGGGCGCTCCTGGAAGAGATGGTTCCTTGACCATTCCTGGAGGACGGGTTAGACCCAGGAGCAGCGCAGGCTTGGGGTTCTGCCAGCATGGATGGCAATCGCATAAATATCACTAGCTGTCGATCATGACTTTTCTGGTTTCAGAAAGAACATTTTACTGAACGTCTAGTGAAGTCTCAGATTTAAGCCTTATTCTCCACGGCCTGAGCAAGGCCCTTGCCCTGAAATGGGTACGGGGTCACCTTTAGGAATGCAGACCACCATCTGCTGTACGTAGCAGAGACGGTGTCCAGTGTGAGCATACAGCACCTTGCATGCTGACATGTCTACAGTAAACATAATCATGATGAAAAAATAACTGCTATTTTCAATTTTCTTTTTCTTCAAGCAGTGCTACTACAGCTGATAAATCCCGAACTCCTTCTTTACCTAAAACCAGGGCTAATTTTTTTGCTGAAATGATCTTCATTGGCACAGCACAGCTTGTTCCACTGAGTAGTTACAGGGTTTGGGCTTTCATGTATTAGGATTTTGGTATCTCTTTACAGCAAAAAATTAATTCTGTATTAGGACAGTTCTAGGTGATAATTAACGTAAACTAGTGTAGAAGAGTGCATTGAAAAACAGTATATCCTCTAGGCAGCTGGGGAAAATACAAAGATGGCAAAAAGCTTTCATCCCTTAAGTCTGTTTTTCATACTTTGGTGAGATTGTTAATGTTAATATTATTTCCTAAGTATTTAAAAACATAAATCTGAATTATATTGAACAAGTTTAAATGTTCATAAAGACATTTTTTTTTAGGACTGCTAAAATGCATCCTTTATCTTGCCTCAAGACTTAACAGTAATTGTACAACTGAAAATGGAATGATTCTGAGAAAGGGCTTGAGAAGATCTCTGGGGTGGTAGTATTGATTTTACAAACACACAGTGCAATCCTGTTGCTATTTTTAACGGCTTGCCTCAGCTAAAAAAGGAAAAATATCAGAAGATGTAGAAAATGTGAAGAGGAAGTACTGCCGAGTGAGCCCAGGGACTGCTCAGAGAGGAAATGAGTCAGGCAGTTGCTAAGTAAAGGCAGTTGCCTATTTACAGAGGAATTAAAAGAGTTAAAGGCGTGTCTTATGAAATTCCCAATCAAAATTTTCTGAACAGAGTGCAGATGGCATGAGGATGCACTTAGAATAAACACGTCTGGATCAAACCACTGAATTGCCTGAGGTTTGCCCTGTGATAGCAGAGATAAAACAGACAGTCAGCCGCAGTAATGGAGAGGAGTCAGAAGCCACAGAACAAACCCATTTCCACCCTCAGCAAACACTGGTGACATGGGCACTGTTGTGACCGTGGTCTGGCCGTTGTGGGCAGGGAAGGAAGCCCTCTGGCAGCCAGGACATCAGCCCTCACACTGGCCACCCCCTGGGCCCCTTTTCCCTGCGTGATGGTGAGGGTGGATTGAGATATAGCTGAAGAACAACCAACCCCTCTGGCCTTCATCCATCCATCCTACAACAGGGCACCATCTTCCTTTTCTCCCTTTGCAGATCACTTGCAGCCCCAGCCTGGAGGAACTTCTGGTGGGAAAGGATAGGCATGGCTCATGTTTTCAGCTCGTGAAATGGGGAGTCACTGGGATCTGCTTGTATGTTTGATGCACACTATCTGCATGAGAGGTGTGCCAAAATCACCAGCATCTTCAGGGCAGGCCGCAGGGCAATGTTGCCATCTACCAGGCTTCACCTCTGCATGACTGTTTTTCCTTCTCAGCAGCTACATGCAGTTAACTAGGCTGGAATGGAGAGAACACAAAAGCTCTTCCTCCCACTCACATCTAGTACCCATAATTAATGGGCAAAATACATTTCTTTTTGGTAAGCAAGAGACTAAGTAAAAAGACTCCCAGCATTGCTTGGTAATAAAATAAAATCTAGTAATAAGTCCTAGCCTGTAAGGCATGTTACAGAAAAGGGCTGTTGCCTCTTAGCATCTCAGTCTGTCCTGGGGGAAGCAAAGGCTGATGTGACAGCGTGCTGTGCTGTTAGCTGGTAACGGTCCCTGTGTTTTGTGTCCCTGACTGCACAACCAGGTCTAGTGTACGCAGAGGGAGAAATTTAGATCCACTTACATGAGATGTGAATCTCACCCTATTGTGTTTATCCACGAAGCTTTTACAGGGTTTTGGTTCATGTCTAGTGAAAATGTTGTTATCACTTTAAGAAATTCCCCAACCACGGGGAATGGGAAAAGCAGCGATGATGTGACACACTGAATTCAGGCTGTGGAAAAAATCTCGGCTATGACATTTATCTATTTGAGTTTCTGTGTCATCTGTACTTTCCTAGCAGAATAGTTCACATAGTTCAGGCAGCTCCAACTCCCCAGCTGGATGCAGTGTCTACGGAGGAAATCCTGCCACTGATGTGCTGCTCTCTTCCACATCTGCAGCCATATGTCCATGGGCTATTATGGAACAAGATTTCTTCCTATTGCTTTGGTCTGTTTTCGGCCCCAGCTGACTGTCTGAGAAATTTAGTCTGCTA
>NW_008825532.1:5102579-5112681 GCF_000699105.1 Pygoscelis adeliae
CTCTCAGAGTAACTCGAGCTTTCATATTTTTGACCAGCAGCATCATAACCATGTAGAAATCCTCGAGTTATGAACAGTAAGTTTCCAGCCTTTAGGTAAATTCTAAATGTAGGTGCATGTATCAGGAAACTTGGGATCAGGGTTTTTCTCCATTCACATGCATTGAGGGAAGCTGCAAATGTGGGAGAATTTAGGAATCCCAGCAGGAACCCTGTTTGGGAATACCACTGATCAGAAATGCCCTTCTGCACAGTTGATGGAGCAGACAATGAAAAGGGCAAGAGGGAAAGTCTCATTGCACGTGTGGAGGAACAGCCAGAGAGTGGGTCCAGGGCATGTTTCCAATGCAAATGGTCCAATGCAAAATTCAGAGCAGGGGATCGTTTTCCCTGAAACCACAACCACCAGGCATGAAAAAGTCACAGAGAAGAATCAGACCTCAGTAACTTGAAGGAAGCTTCTTCTACAGACTATTATGGAGGTCTCCGTCTTTCTGAACTCCTGCCTGGACAGCAGCATTTGGCTCAGATGAGAACAACTACTCCATCATATTTACGTGAATATCACTAAGATTTTACCAAGGAAGGGGGTAAAAAGGGTTTAAAGTGTAACCTGGCACAGATAAAAGGCACGGGGCCAAATCTCTGGTTTGTAATTTTGGTGGTCTTGTGCAAGAGGGACTCTGTCTCACTGGCACAAATGATTTTAAACGTAACTTTAAGAAGTACCTGAGCCCAGCTTACGGTTCTTACTTTTCTTCCAGAAGGTGTTTCTGGCTTGTGGAAGAATGGCAGTGGAAATTATTAACCACTGGACAGTATTCTTGTTAGGGTTTTTTTTCTGTTTTTGTTCCTGCACTGTACATGTGCCCAGGATCTGGACAGGAGCATATTTAAAAAGGAGCTGAAGGAGAGGCGGAGGACTAACTGATGCTGCAGATCAGCTCTCCTGTTCTGCAGATGGATTACAGTGTACCGTGAGCCGTGCTTAACAGCCTTTTCAGTCTCATACATTAAGCAGTAATGCGTAGCTGACAGGGACGCAATCCGTGTCTCGTTCCAGCATGTGTCAGCTTGGCACATGTTACCTTCTGCAGGGCTGTGTATGAGTGTCTGGCTGGGCTCTGAGCTCACGCTGCTGCAAACCCCAAGGAGATGAGCTTACGTCACCCTCAGAGGACAGCAATGAACCCCGAGCAAAATTCACTCCCTGTTTCTTGCAGTTCTACTCCTTAATGCTGCTGTTGAAAAATAAGCAGCTTTCTTCTTTTTATGCTGCTTTTACTCTTGCTTCAATGACAGCATTTTCTTTGCAAGAGCCACCTGCTGCGTGCCCAGGAAAAAAACCCATCAGCAAAACTTGTGTGGGGCAACAGTGACATCCAGTGGTCCCAAGTCAGCCCATGATTTGCAAACATCTGCATGCATCAGCCTGCCAGGGTTCAGCTCTGACTGTGTGATGAGTGAACTGGGTCTCCACTGAAGTCAATGGGTGTTTGTCACTTCTTTAATAGAGTCATTAAATTAAGTTCTTTAAATTTCACCCAGTGTAATTATGACCTTGCATGCCTTGTCCGCATGTAAGGTGTAACATGATTACACCTTTGACAAAGGAAGAAGAACTTGCTCAGAATAAGATATAAATGAAATTCCATAAGAAATATTTCCTCCTATGTGTCACGAATACCTTATAAAAGAAAAGCTGTGTTGGTGGCTTATCTGCATAACCCTTACGGTATGTGACTGTAGGTCCTTCTGCTATTTGTTGTATATTTTTGCTGTGCTCACCTACTAGCAGGTCTAGTTAGGCTGAACCCTTACACTAATGACCCAGTCTTCATGCTTCTCAAGCCAAAATTTAAAGTCGCAGAGTTCTGCAGGTAAAAACTGTCTTGGGATGTATTTGTTTCTTTTGCAGCAGAAAGAACCACTGCTGCTTCTTATCATTGGTAAGAAGAACTGGGGATTCTTCTGGGATTGAGAACTGGGATTGAGAACTGGGATTGAGACTCCAGTGGGGAAAACTGAAGAATTCAGGGAAATTGGGGAATATCCCCTCCATCTCAGCAAGTCCAAAGCCCTGTGCCCATCAGGTTGATCCAGACCAATCTGCGCGTGCGTGTCCATAAGCATCCTCTTCTCCTGGGAAGGTGGGGGAAGCACCTAAGGCAAAGTTGGCTTCATCAAAGGCAGCTAAATGCAATCAAGCACTTCACAGTGGTGAAGACTGCTGTTGCAGAGGTGGGGGTATTTGATCAGAGTCCCTGTTAGGGACTCACATTAGTCATTTGGATATGCTTGGGACTTCTGATCTGTCCTGTGCTCCAGGCAGAAGTGTGGTAAATCAGCTTGTGCAGAGCAGTGCAACTGAGCTAGCTCTTTCAGAGCAGACCAGGTGTCTTTAATCGTACCACATTGTGGAGACAAGCCAGGTTTAAACAGGTCATTTTAGAATCCGTCTTCATTTCGTGCAAGTTTTGCTACAATTCTCTCAACCTTTTAAACTCCCACCACAGCCACTCACATCTACCTCACCTTTCCTTCTCTTTTCTCTTTCATTACTTAAATGTCCCACAACGTGAGTCTAATACGATATTAACCACTAAAGCCATAAAGATCCTGTTCCAAAGTCTCATAACATCAAATTACTTTCAAGGCAATTTTCATAATCCATAATTCCAGAGGACTAGGAGGCGACACTACTAATAAAATCAGTTATGAGATTGACATTGTAATTTGTGTCCGTCTCTCTGCTGCAGTCACTCTGGGGCCATTAAGCCAGGGAGTGGCGCGTAGGTGTGTTGCATGGAAGTAGCGCTTTCCGTCCCAGCAATTATGTGTTGTGGCTGTAACAGCAGCAGCAGACTGGATCGATGAACCACCTGCTAGGTGCTGCAGAGAGATTAATGGGTCGTGCAGAAGGTTCTCCGCTTAATTTGCTGTGAGAAATGTTGGTGAGGCTTGATCCTTGGGGGTAATGCGATATTTTTGACTGGTGAAAGGCCAGGGCTGAGCCACTCAGGAGCCTCACGAGATGCAGTGTGCTGTGGCCATGCTCCTGGCACTGATGTCTGGAAAGGTGCTTGGCTTGGGGGAGAGGAATAGCCCTAGGCTCAGTGCCTGGGGATCCCCTAGGCTGGGGGACCTGTGAGGACTTCAGAGGTGGAGCAAACCAACAATCTGGTCCTTATAGAATCATTTAGGTTGGAAAAGACCTTATAGCTGCAAAACCGATGTCCAGATGCACTTTTTACAGAAACGTCTTTTGTGGTCATGGAGAAAAAATTAAGGGCTGCTAAGAGCAGGTTAAGGGCTGCTAAGAGTGAAGAGATACTGCTCGTGTGTGGTTATATGAGACAGTGTATGTAGGCAGCTGCACGCTGCGCCTGCTACTCCAGCTGTAACACCTGGTGAGTGAAGTGGTAGTAGCATCTCAGCAACTGCACGGCAATGAGCTGGATGCAAGCGGATAAACAACTGGGGCATATTTTCCCCAGTGAGGGCTGCACAGATAGACATTCAAAAGCCCAGGGAGCTCTGCTGAAACAGCCGCGCTGCGTCACAGCGGGAAGTGAAAGAGAGCGGCCGTGATCCTGTTGAACATCATGTTCTGGAAGTTAACCCAGCGCTTCTGCCATGTCGAAAGGCAATGTGAGGTGACGACGGCACACCAGACTGCGATAAACAAGGTGCAAAATGTTCACTGACACTAGTTTTCTTTCAGGAACCATTGATAACTGCTCTGGGGGGGAACAGGATTTTAATTTCATTAAAATTTCTACTACTTCTCGTGTTGAAACATAACCAAGAAAGAAAAAGGAAAACATGTTTCAGAACACATTCTTTTGGGTCACTCAAAATCCTTGTTCCAATTTGGATTTTAAAAATATAATTCTTTTAAAATAAAAAATGAATATAGAAAATGTGAATTTTTTTCCTTCTAAAAATACCTACTTGGGATATTTTGACAGAACAAAACGTATGCCATTCTAGAATCAGCCTGTAGTGAAGGACCCGACTAAATCTGAAGGTGTAGTTGTATTCTTAAAGTTGTATTTCTTAAATGCCTACAACTTCATAAGGATTTTACCCAGGTTTCTAAAATACCTACTACAGGATTCAATAAATCATGACCAAAAAGATTTTCTCCTAGCTTTGAAATTGAAAAGGAATGAAAAAAGTCAATTTTGTATTAAAATCAATTTGTAACCTAGAAGTTTGCACAGCTGTTTGTTAGCTGTCTCCAAAAATACTCTGTAATATTTATGTCCTTCAAGATTTTTGAAAGAGAAGATTAACACCCTGCTAATCTTTTCCCGCCCTTATCTAGTGAACTAATCTAATCTTTTACAATAAAATTTGCAGCATTATGGTTTATGTTCGAGCATGTTATGTACAGATCAGTGTCCAGAGGGCAGTTCCAGCCCTCCCTCTGCTCGGCCAGCTGCCCCATGCAGCCAGGTCTCTGTGCTGTGTGGCTGCACAAGGCGCCCCGATGCTTCTGTTTTGAAGAGAAAGAATAACAATTGTTAGTTGGAATTTAACACTGGATCCCTTTGCTGTTAAATATTTTACACTGTTTATTTTGACCAACAGTGGTCTGAATGTTTCTGATTCAAAGGGTTTGTATTTTGGGTTTTAACTCTTTTTAATGGCACGTTATCTCAGGGGAGCTGTGCAGAACTGGGTAGATCCATAGACTAGAAAATGTGCAGAATATTTGCACAGCCTCTGTGCTTTCAGCACTCAGTCAGTGACAACTGAAGTAAATAACAAAAGCTGAGGAAATGCGAAAATACTCCCGTCATTATGCACATTTTTGTTTAGGGACCAAATTTAAATGTCCAGTGGTATAAAGAAAGCTTGGTCCAACTGGGAGCTAAACATCCTCTAAATAACCTTCACTGATGCATAATGCAGGACTGAGGTGTTCTGAAAAGGAAGCCTTTTAGTTAAAAATTATTCAAGAAGGTCTTGGGAGGATGGCAGCCAGCGAGGCCAAAAGGTTTCATAGAAACTGTAAGCAGCTGCTAAAGGCATAAGTATATGAATCTTTCTGGTTTGTTTTTGAATAAAAATGGCTGGTTGAAAAACATCCTGAAGAGTCAGCCACCCACATTCTTCCTCCAAAGAATCAAAGATTCCCAGCTCAGAGGCTTTAAGATGTAATTACAGTATGAGGAGGTTTGGGAGAGCTGAAAAGTCACCATAGCAACCTCCTGGCAAAAATCTTCGCACATCCAAAGTAAAGCAAAATTCCTTTTTATCTGAACAGCCCCAGTGAGTCTTAATGTTTTCTGTCTTCATTTTCTGCTTCTCTTCATTTCATTGTACTCCTTAATCGCAGAGTTTTTTCCTGCTCTGAGTCCTAAGTGTCCTCTTCTAAAACTTCCCAGGAAAGTTTTGACCAGAAATGGATGCGGGATGCTGGTTCTTAGATCAGGCTCTGCCTGTTACTTAGTGTTAAAGAGGAGATGCCCTCACATGGCATTCCAGACCCTTTGCAATAATCTCTAGCGAAGCTGATAAACAACTTGTATTGAATAATTAAAAACACCAAACTAAACTGAAAAAACAGGGAAACAGAGAGAAGGTGGTGGAGGAAGTGGAGAAAGGGGACAGCTAGACCTTCTCAACAGTTGCGCTGGGGTTGCAGTAAAAAATCCTTCCATACCATGATGCCATGATACTGGTTTAATGGGTACAAAAAGTTGATGGGTACAAAAAGTTGATAGGTACAAAAGGATGACTTCTGAAGCACCCACCCTTGAAAAGTCCTGTTCAGTCCCATGCTTGAAGAAAGGCTCTCCATACAAGAGTTTATGTGAATACTAGAAACTACGCAGCATGGATTTGACGAGACAAACAATGCATGCCTGGCAATTTCTATTAATATGATCTGTCCACAAAAGAAAGAAAAGAAACCACAGCCGACTGAGGCTGGTGGTTGGCGGGAGGGTGCTCGGCCGTGGCTGCTTGGCTGTGAGAGGGTCTGTGCTGGTGCATGGTGAGAAGACAAGGCAGGAGAGGAGTTCCTGGATATGGGGCGGTTTGGCTAAAGGGTGCTGTAGTGGTCTTCAGGGAAGAATCCTGAAGTCTGGGATTTTTGTACAGGGGTAACTGAGAGGAGAGGCAGATTTGTCAGGAAGAAAGTGAAGATGGATGACTAGATTATTTAGGAGAGTGGAAGAGAGGGACACTTCCAGCCTGTTTGGAGACTAGAGTGTCTGGAGGAGCAGGATGAACTGCAGTGTTAAGCAGCCTTGGGAGGTTCAGGCTCTCTCCAGTTCCTCTTATGTCCCTAACCAGATCCAGTGAGGGAGCTGAATTGCTGGGAGCCCCTGCCAAAACATTTAAGATCACACTCCTGCAGGAGACAGGAGCAAGTCCTCCAGGGCCCTATGCAAACCATTTCGTCCCTCCAGAGCTAACTCACAAAACTCAGGACTTGGCTTCCAGCTAAGCTATAGCCAGGACCAGCCTTTCCTGGTGCCACTCACTCCTTGGTCTCAACTCACGAAGTCTTTCTCAGTAGCAAGCAATATTTAATATTTTTTTAACTTGGCAATGACTGATTAATATCTTGCAGGAGGGAAGAAAGATACTGGTTGATCTTTACATTATAGTGCTATATATTACAAATAAAGGCTAGACAGCTGTTGTGGGAAAATTACAACTAATGTTTTTTAGTGCAGTCACTTTTGAATGAGAAACAAGGGGAACTCTTCAGCTCAGTTGTTTCTTTCTAATTTGTGTTTTATAATGCTCCATGTTCTGGACTTTGCTCTGGACAAAACTTAATACAACCCTGTGACGTACCACAGGCTGGGAGCATAATGATTTGTTTCTTAAATGTTATTGCGAAAGTCAACAAACCATTGCTGGAGTAAGAAAGGAGAAGGTTGGGAGCAGAGATTTGTTGTCACAGCAGGTTTTCCAGGTCCTAAGAAATGTGGTTTCAGAACAGAAATCACTTGGTTTTCATTGCCTGACCCACTGAAAACATCACAACATCCCACCTGATTTTCTCTTCATATTGCTCTTCACCAGTCTTTTGGCATCTGACGGAAGAAACAGTGTGGAGCACTTGGCAAAAATCTACCTTGATTTCTGCGCTACAGAAGGAGGTGAGTTTTTGAGCAGCACCTTTTAATGACTATGGTGTTTTTAGGAGAAAGTATGAATCACCTGAAATATGTAAGAAGTCCTGCTTAGGTACCACAGGCTGGGAGCATAATGATTTGATCCTTAAATGTTACCGCAAAAGTCAGCAAATCATTCCTGGAGCAATGAAGGAGAAGGCTGGGAGAAGAGATTTGTTGTCACAGCAGTAAATGGAAAACTGGATGACATTTCCTAACTTTATAAGTTTTGTAAAGTGCAGTTTTAAAAGGAAATGGAGAGACTTGTTATTAGCTCAGTTTTTTAATAATTTTCTAATGTTTATTTTACATGTCTGGACACAAAGGGACAATTTCCATTTTGCAGTGGTCAGAGTGTAGTAACCCTTAGTGGGGAGCCCCAGGCGAGGGCTGCGTCTGATGTGAAGCCAGGCGACTCCACTGAACGGAGCTTGGCCAGCTTAGACAATCTGAGGATCTACCCCATCCCTTACAGCCATTTTATATACCTCATTAGTGGCTGAAGATTTAATCCAGTGTGGTCCTAAACCAAGAATAAGCCCTTGCCTTTGATGCCTGGTGAAGTGAGTAGAGAAAGCAGAGCATCACAGGGGAGCGTGCAGGGCACTAGGAGTGAGTCTGGGGGTCTCGGGCATCGAGGCTGTCTGTCCACTCAGTTGCTCTGGTTTAACTACAGTCATCTTTGAAGCAACTTTAGTCAAAACTGAAGCACAAAACAGGACAAACTCCTTCCAATTTAGAGTGGTGTATTTGGGTTTTGCTTTAAGTGTTCAGTGTACGCTTATACCCCGGAACTAGCCCTTCCCCAATTACGAGTATGTTCCCAGGGCTTAATTAAACTGATGAAAGTTTGTTTGTAGACAAAGCCCAGCAATGAGAACAAATACTTTTTTTGACTGTGCTGCCCATGAACAGCCTTGTGTCCTGCTTCTCCATGTGTCTCTTGCCCTGTCTGCTGCCCTGTGGTCTCTCATCCCACGAGAGTCTGTGGGGTATAACTGTGGGTCAGCACATCCAGCTTAACCTCACTGGTAGGGCTTTCTCTTCTTGTTTTCCCCACGTTTGTAGGAACTTCACCACTTCAGACATGGACTCCTTTTGTCAAAGCAGGTTGAAAGTTGCTAACAGGTTTGCAGAGTTTTGACAGATGGACAAAACATGCACAGTGTAATTGCATAAACCTCATCTCTTTTAGAAACCAGCAGAAACCAGAGGGTTTGTATAGCTGTGACCTTTACAGAGACTACTGATATAGTGACTCAGCTCAGTCATGGGGAGTGAGGAATTCTGGGCTCCTGTGCTGTGAATGCCATTTCAGCTAATTGCAGGAGCAGTTTGAATTTCTCAGCCAAGTGTGTGGTAAGGGGGTGCTCACCAACATCTTTCTTTCAGAACATGCCTAAAGAATGAAGAGGTTCATGTGTGACTCTGGACGGCACTCTTCTGACAAGGCTCTTTGCATCTTGATGGTTGCTACTCATCTTTTCCTCCTGGCAGGTACAGTAATTCCCCTCAGGATTAAAAATAGGGATGGTGCTGCCAGTGTACTCTGGGCACCCCCCAGCCCAGGGGATGTCTGCTGGTTTCCTGGTTTGTGCACACACAGTATATCTATATAGGAGCCCACTTTCCTCTTGTTCTGCCCCAGTGCAGCAGTTATTCTTGCTCTGGATCTCTCCCTTCTCACTGCAACTGGTACTGGGCCCCTTGTCTATCTCTGAGCATATGTTGGCCTGCTGACCTACAGGTCTGGGCATGATGCACACCCTCTCCTGGGATGCTGGGTCAGTCTGAGCTGCAGATGACTCAGTACAAATGAGAAAATATGGCAAGGAGTGAAATGTCAGGTTTTGGTTGCATCACAGCTGTTGTCCACATTTGGAGGTGAAAAGTCTTGGTTTTGTCATTATTCACTTGTTTCCTGCCTCGGTGTCTTCCTGCATTTCTGTATGTTTTTTTCTAGTTTTACTTTGGTCGCTGTAAAATAAGAGCTGTGCATTTATTCACTTTGTGGTGTTCTGGGAAAAGCACGAAGCTACTGGCAGAACCAAATTCCCCAGTGATAATTCAGGCACTGAGTCAAACACAGTAAGCCGTGCTTCATGAACACACTCAACACCCTTTCGCTCCATCGTAAATCCCAGCAAAACAATAATTAGTTCTATGTTGGTTTTTGTATTTCTTTCTTTGAATTCTCCTCAAGAACAATGCAGGGCACGGAGATAATTCATGCTTCTAAAATGCACCCTGTAGCACTGGGGTCACTTCCAGCACACAGTGCAGTTGAAAAAATGAGCTCTTTCCAAGTAAAGCTTCCATAATAAAAAGACTGAATTAATGTCTAGGTCTTGCCAAATTTACTCACTTTCTCTCAGCTTTGGCCAGATGATCCTAATCAGTCTGCTATAAGACACTGGAAGGCCTGACCCCTGAAACAGTGATTTCTCAGCGTGTCTCTGCTGGAGTGCAATGGTGCTCTGGTCAGTCGTGGAATGGGTGCCAGTTCTGCCAGTCGTACATCCCACAGGGATTCCCATAGAATCATAGAATGGTTTGGGTTGGAAGGGACCTTAAAGGTCATCTAGTTCCACCCCCGCCCCCCGCCATGCGCGGGGACACCTTCCACTAGACCAGGTTGCTCAACACCCCATCCAACTTGGCCATAAACACTTCCAGGGATGGGGCATCCACAACTTCTCTGGGCAACCTGTTCCAGTGCCTCACCACCCTCACCACCCTCATATAGCTGCCTTATAGCTAATCTAAATCTACCCTCTTTCAGTTTAAAGCCATTACCCCTTGCCCTAACACTACATGCCCTTGTAAAAAGTCCCTCTCCAGCTTTGTTGTAGGCCCCCTTCAGGTACTGGAAGGCAGCTATAAGGTCTCCCCAGAGCCTTCTCTTCTCCCGGCTGAACAACCACAACTCTCTCAGCCTGTCTTCACAGAAGAGGTGCTCCA
>NW_008825532.1:5115019-5167057 GCF_000699105.1 Pygoscelis adeliae
AGCCCCCAGGTTCCTCAAAGCGAGTCCCATGGTCTAAGTAGCCGAATCCCTGGCTGTGGCACCAGTCCCGTAACCATTTGTTGATTCGCCAGATTCGACTGGCCCTTTCAAACCCCTTCCCTTTGACCGGCAGGATTGATAAAAAAACTACCTGCACTCCAGAGTCCCTTACCACCGTTCCCAGAGCTCTGTAGTCCTTCTTGATAGTCCTCAGACTGCTCCTGGCTGTATCGCTGGTGCCCACGTGGAACAACAGCAGTGGATAATAGTGGACTGTACGAGGCTTGGTAGCCTCTCGGTGGCATCCCTGATGCAAGCCCCCGGTAAGGAGCACACCTCTCTAGAGAGTGGGTCTGGTCGGCAAATGGGTGCCTCCGTACCTCTCAGAAGAGAGTCACCTACTACTACCACCCATTACCTTTTCTTAGTTGTGCTGGTTGCTATATGGGGAGCAGATGGAGCTGCCTTACTCAGCTCCAGCATCTCTCCTGATGTGACGGGTCTTTCCTCTTCAGTCTGCAGAGCAGTGAAGCAGTTCTGCACGGGCACCTCAGGCTTCGAGGGGAAGTCTCTCCCTCCTGCTGGTCCTTGCCTTTGCAACTGTCCATTCTTCTGCATTACTGGCCCACCCGCCCTTCTCTTGGAGAAACCCATGGGAACTGGCTTCTTACCCTTTTGGGCCCTTGAAAGTATGGCTGACATTTTCTTGTGCTGTAATGAATTACTCACTGCTTGAGCTGTAATTGAGTAGCTACACCCACCTCTCTGCAACCCCTACAGCTCCATCATGGATCTTCTCTTGCAGTCCCAGCACTGGCCATGTGATTTCATGCACAAGGGCTTGCTCCCACTAAGGCAGAGGCTGGAGTATTAGTGGAGAGGTGCTAAACTCCCGTCCCACCAAGGGGCCTCCACCAAATGGATGTTACACACTGCTGTTCTGAGTCCTACATACTCCCACTCAAGGGGAAAATAATTATCTTGGGTGCAAACCACCATCTGAGTGGAGTTGCAGTGGTGGAAGCTAGACCAGGATGTGGGTGCATGCTCCACAACACACTGAGGTGCTCAGTGGAGCTGATTTTAGAGCTGAGACAGAAATGAAAGATAGCAGAGTGTTGAAATCTGTAATAGAAATGTTCTCTTTACACTTCGAGTGCACAAAGTTACATGAGGACAGCAATGCACCACTTCTAATCACCTACAGAGAATTAGACTCTGCGGATGGGTCATTTCCTGCTTGCCTCCAGTTTGAAGCATGTGAAGCAGATGGGGAGAAGTGCCAGCTACTTTTGCAGTCCACGACACGTATAACCTTTATTAGAAATGCAAATAGTCACTGGAGATTTATTGGTGAGGTTAGACTTGGGGGATTATTATTATAAATACCTGATTTGCATGGCTGGCAATCAGGTTTGGAAAAATTTAAATTCTTTTCAGGAAAATGTTGTAAAAACAGCCCCTAGATGTGCTTATAAAAGACTCAACATAATGGCAATTCTTATCTAGAAGAAATATATCCTCGATTAGTGAAGCACATGTAAACACGTGGGTGTAATGGCAAGTTAAAGATGCAGATCACCTGTGAAGGAGGGGCCTGGGTTACAATTTGAGTCTGATTAATTACCACTCTGATGGTGCACATGGGGCCACCTCAACCCCTACAGAAACACTTTGTTGGTGGCAGGTGGAGCTGGTGGAAAGATTGGCTCCTGCTTTTGGTGACTGTGTGCTGCTGTCTAAACGTGTTGCCTGTGGACCAGTGCTGCTCTGTGGCTTAGTGCATGTTCACCGTGATTCATGCCTGGGGAAGGGACTTTGTCGTGGCTGGCAGTGAGTGCAGTTGGACTTGCTGAGTAGGAGACCATGGCAAATCATAAAATCATAGAATCATAGAATCATTAAGGTTGGAAAAGACGTCTAAGATCATCGAGTCCAACTGTCGACCCAACACCACCATGCCCACTAAACCATGTCCCTAAGCGCCTCATCTACACGTCTTTTAAATATCTCCAGGGATGGTGACTCAACCACTTCCCTGGGCAGCCTGTTCCACTGTCTAATCACTCTTTCAGTAAAGAAATTTTTCCTCACGTCCAATCTAAACCTCCCCTGGCGCAACTTGAGGCCGTTTCCTCTCGTCCTATCGCTTGTTACTTGGGAGAAGAGACCGACCCCCACCTCGCTACAACCTCCTTTCAGGTGGTTGTAGAGAGCGATGAGGTCTCCCCTCAGCCTCCTTTTCTCCAGGCTAAACAACCCCAGCTCCCTCAGCCGCTCCTCATCAGACTTGTTCTCCAGACCCCTCACCAGCCTTGTTGCCCTAATCCAGGAGCCAGAATGGAGATACGTGTCTTAGCATTGCACTGGGCTGCCTCCTGTCCAGATGTACAACAGACACTTAATGTGGAGTGCAAAACCCAGATAAGCAGAGTGAAAGACCCTCCACAGCTTGCTGGTGCCCCTGCCAAACTGCTCCATGGACCGAGGTTGGCTGAGTTAGAGCCATTGCAGCTACTACTCTGCTACTCTGTAGTCAGAGCTGGGGCCACGTGTGGGCAAGTTACTCGCTGCCTATGTAGATCTGCGGTTACTATTACTCAGGGAGGTTGCCTCTGTCAGCAAAACCTTTTGAGTAGGTTGTAAAGATATAATGAGATAATTTAAAGTAATGAAGAAAAAAGATGCCCAAACAAATTATCCGGAGCCTGAGAAAAGGACAGTCCTTATAATTTTTATTTTTAGCAGAAACCTTGACCTAAAAACTGAAGGTTGGGGGCGTGATATGTCACCTGGGAGCCAAACCTGCAAACAGCTCTTTACCCAGAGTGTGCTGAACCAAGACCTTTGCACTGGACACCCATACTGATACTGGACCATGTGGACCCTAGACCTGAATTCTGTATTGATTCCTATTTGGCATGTCTTGAGGACTTCAACTTTTCCTTTGCAGAATTAAACTCATCTTCTCTTTACTGGTAGTGTGGGTGGTCTCAGAATTAAATTTCAAAGGCAGCAGAAACTAGGAATAGAAGAAACTTTTAGGTTTTTTAATCATCATTCAGGGAAGTATGCTAATGAGGTCATATTGCAGCTTTTTCTTTGGAAGTGACACTTTATTTCCCTTCTTTACCCTCTTTCCTAATGCCGTTTGCTTACAGAAACACGTTATCTGCATGGAGAAAGACTGGATTTACTGGGAAGGAATGATAAGTATGTGTCTCTGGTCAACTTCAGCATCCCTCAGCTATGTCAGTTCACGGTGTGCATTGACCTAAACCGGACTGCCAATGTCAGCTCTTGGGCAGCGTTTTCCTATGACGCTAACAACACCTCCACTGACATAAATGACATAGACCTTGGACTCTCTGGAGAAAACAAGCAGTTGAGACTGTATCTTTTTGGCACCAGACGGGACATTGAGATTGATCAGGCCCTTTTTGTGTGGTATAGCGTGTGCTGCTTGTGGGACTCCAGGAGGCAACTGCTGGAGGTCTACTGGAATGGTAATCTCGTGCATACTGAAACCATTGGCAACGCTGAGTGCCTGAAACCCAATGGTAGCCTGGTGCTGGGTCATCTGCACAAAAGAAAGGATGGCTTTATTGTGCGGGTAAGCAACAGCTTCATTGGCAGCTTGTACTACTTCCAAATGTGGGACCGTGTGATGGGTCAGGAAGAGCTACTGGACTGCGCCGTGGGCAATACTGTCAGCTGGAAAGAAGAGTACTGGAACTTCAGCAGCACCCTTCCCGTTGCAGACCGTCACCTACGCTGTGGTGAGTGTCTGCAATATTTTCTCTTCTTGGGGCTTGTGTGTCGCTGGGGATCACACACAGAGAGTAGGGAACCCTCCACTCCTCAGGACAACAGGGATTGTCTAATAGCCTCTGAGTCACTGCTGCTGTGATTGAGACCAGGAGCGGACAGAGCTGTAGCCATGCATGCGACATTGCCTACTCACCCCACACAGGCTCTTCTTGAAGCAGATACAGAGGTTGTGGATGAGGGAAAGCTGGCAGGGGCAGGCTCCGCCACCGAAATCCCCTGGAGGCTGCTGGCAGATGGCAACTTTTAGATGAACCTTGTAGTGGTTCATCCTTCTGCTGGGGCACCAACGTGCTGGCCTGGCGCTGGGCGAGGTAGGCTGGACACAGAAATCTTCTTCCAATATGTTTAACAATATTTAACTAGAGCTATTATTTAGATGATAGTAATCACTTTTCCGCAAGACTGCTGTCTGTTGTGTGCCCTAGACGGATGTTGCTTCATTGAAAAGCACTCTTAGCAGTGTTTTGGGTTATCTCATCATTCAATCCCGATGTCTGTATGTACTACACAGTATCTAAACTACACAGTATTAAAAGAGGACCAAGATTGACTAATTGACTGATTGACTCACTAATTTACGTAAAACTAATGACATGCCACGATATTTAGGTGCTCCACAATAATAGTGAATGCATCTTTACTAATCGTCTGTAAGCTGACGGCTTCACAGGGAAAGCAGAGGCACAGTAATTGGTCATTTTTGGTGGCCAGTTTGAGAATTCAAGGAGCATCCCATCAGACAGCACGCCTCCGTCAAGTGCAGCACCCGCTGACTTCACCACAGTTCCCGCTGCACTTTCCCATCTCCTGCTCCAGGTTTCATGGAACCAGGGCCCAAGGCAATGAGAAGAGCATCAGGAAACCACCGACTGCTGCTGAAACCTGTGCTCGGAGGAATTTCCCCCACCTCCCTCATTGCACACCCCCTCGCTCTGCACCAAAGAACGCAGGCACTAATAACAATTACTGTAAATTACAACATTCCCATCCGTGTCTTGGCTCCCTGCCCCACTGCCTTTATCCAGGCAGTCCTCTTTCTGCAGTGCCTGTTGCCGGAGCTATTTCCTCACTTGTGTCCCTGACTGGGGGGGACACATGATCTGACGAGGAGGGAGGAGGAAGGCTCAGTTTCCCTTTTCCAGTTAACACCTTTGCCCTTGGGCCCATTCGCTCTGTGGGAAAGGTACGTGCTTGGCTTGGCAAGGAGTTGTAAGAAGCTTAGTCATGTTTGCTGATGAAAAGTTTAGCACCTAAAATTAAAGCCTCCGCTTAGTGTTCCTGGCCTTTGATTTTTCAAAAACAATAACCTGGATGAATTAGAGTAGCTTTTTAGTGAGACAAAGCACATTAGAGAGAGGCTTCAATGGTCAAAGCATTTTTTCCCTCCAAAGCAGTCCCCAAGAACCAGGTGACTTCCTCTAGTTAGGATTCGCCAGTGCAGCCTGAATTGGACATTCAGTCTGGAAAATGTTGGCCCAAATATTCAAAGGTTATCAGCAAGGAGAAAGAGCAGCGTGTCTCACAAGTGATGAACTACACCAACAGGCACCGAGGCTACTCTTGCCTATGGTGCCACGAACTGCTGGATCCACACTGTGTTCCACACTGGGAGAAGGGTTACTGGAGTCTGACATTTTCCTGAGAGCAATAACTAAGATGACTGTTGTGAAGTCCTAGTTGCAGAGATGTTCATAAAATTTAATCGTGTTTGAGAATCTGTCATGTGTCAGGTCTTGGCAAGACCTTTGCTTCCACTATAAATCTAGTCCTTACTTTAATTAACTGAAATCCATGAGCTAGCTATTGCACAGAGACGTACTGACGATACACTAGGTAGGGATAACAGTGAGTGGTGTAAATACATAGAGATTTATGTCCTGTCTGTCAGATAGGGGAAGCCGCACTTGGCTGTAGTTCATATGGATTGTCCATATGGGGTCATACATATTGAGTTTACGTGAGAGCATCTGGAGCATGCGTATAAGAAATAGTTGTGCCAAAGTGTTGCTATGTAATGAAACGTCACGGGAAAGCGCCATTTCAATGCAAATGTCATGACTCAAACTGTTACTTATGCACCATAACAATTACTAGCTGCAAAGTTGGCTTCTTGTGTTTATATATGTTGTTTATAGACCTGTGCATTGCTGGGTTCACCTTGACAGTAGATAGTTTATGCAGTTGTGCTGGGAAGTTGGGCAACCTGCTTTGTTTTAGAAATCCTACCTTACTTTTGGAAAGCCAGTGCTCCTTTAAGCAAAGTGAGTGAAACTTCTCATATGAACGTAGCAGGAAGCAGCCTGAAGAAGGTGTGTTGACTTTTTATAAGTGATATAATTATTATCATAGCGATTGTACTGGCTTTGCTTGATAGCAGGAGTAAAGTGATTGTTCTGCCTTTGATTTTTTTCCCAGAGTTCTTGAAGACCTTTGAAGTAAAGGATCTTGAGATCCTTTACTTTTCCAGCTCAGCTGGGCCTTTGCTAAAAGTACAGAAGTAAAAGTGTGCGTTCTCATCCTCTCACTGACTCACAGTCTTCGTCTCTTCCTCCCCCTACCTCACCCACACACTGATTTCTGATTTTCTTCTTAATTTTAAATAATCTGGGAGAGGGATGAATATACAATATCTGAAAATGACTGCTAATAATATAGAAATATATTTATTACAGTTCTCTTATTGGTTGGTCTAACTTTTGCTGCTCTTCTTTTGGAAACCATACATATTTACAGGATGCCAAATAAACCATTTATTAAATTATCAAATCAAAATCCATGACTAGGACTGTAAAAATGTCAGTGGTACAGTATTTTTCTAGCTTCAGATCTCATCTGTCAACACGCCTTAGCCCTCATTTCGTGAATGGAATTACATGCATGTTAATTAAAGCAAATGAAGTTACAAGATGCAGGTGGCTAGTCCCACACCTGCCTGCTGGTAACGATCCTTGACATGTGAGAATAAAAAGATTTTTTTTGTTTCATCAGGTGATAATGAGAAAGAGAAAGAGAGAGAAAGAAATAAATTCGAATCTATGAAGTTGTAATTACGCTTCATTTGTCAGGAGATGAAAACGGCATTGTGCGTTACATTCCGGATTAGAATGGGTTTGGGATTTGTTTGGCCATTTCTCTATTATTTTTTTTTCCCTAGCAGATTTTACTGATTCATCCTGGCTGACACTGGGTGATATCATGCATCACCCCCGAGGCAATGGTTTTTGAAACATTACACTGATAATAACAGGAACAGAGTGGAGCCTGTAATCACCCAGCTATATGCAGATCCCTCCTATCTGGAGAGGATCTGCAGCACTGTAATGGTCGGGAGGGCAAGTTAAACCCTAGGTGTACAAACAGTTTGGTGTATGGCTTGATAAATCATAGCCTAATATCATGTCTGTATTTCTGTAAGGAAAGAAAAAAGAATTTATTTCAGTGATAGGGCATGCCACAGCATTGGCCCTTCTGCGTTCTCATCACACTTTCTCTATGACAGCAGTTCTTAAAAGCTTATAGCAAGACACTCATTTTCTATCAGCTTGAAACCAGGGACTAATTACTTGTAGCATCACACTGGGGCTCACAGAACCCATCTCTGCAGCTTCACACCACAGGAAGGCATACAGGTTTCCGCTAGAAGTTTAAACTGTGGGATTGAAGTCACTGGGGATGCTGGAATATCTGCCTCTCTGCAGCACGGGGGGTCAGGTACTCCGGGTTTCGCTCTTTGTATTCTCATGGTAGTATGTGTTGTGAGGATGGGGGGGGCTTGGTGTGCATGGGTGCTGGAGGAAAAAGCACATCCCCTTAGTTTCAGGTCCTTCTGTTTTCTTTAGAGGAGTTGTTTTCCTTTGTCTCTAGGGTTTTGCTTTTAATTTAGTAGATACTTCTGGCTTCTTGTTTTCTGCATATTCGTGTGTATGTCAAACAGTGTTAGTGGCTTTTGGTAGGAGGTCTGTGTATTGAATATCTAGGTCTGTCTTGCAGCTAGATGATCTAAGCCTGCGGATCTTTTCCAAATAAAGAATCAGCAAATACCCATTATGTCAGGCCATGTTTCTGACCTACTGCAGGAAACAGATTTGAAATGGCAATGTGGCAGCTTGCTCCTGGAATTGCTAGCGTTTTAGCGGAAGAGTAAAGCAGAGTAAATTAGTCCTGTTTTTTCCAACAGTTTAGCACGATCTCAGAAAGAAAAGGCCTGAGTAAAGAGGAGAGCTGCCCAAATGAAAATCTAAGATTCATCAAGCATCATGGGAAAAGCAGGCTTGCTATTTTTTACAGCTTTCTGTACAGCCTGGGAGCAGCAGGGGCTGTGCTACAAAGAGCACTGCTCTGCAAAAGCAGGTTGCTGGACAGTTTGATCTTTGGAACAGCCTGTGCGTCTTTCCTGCTCCCCGTCCCACTGCCTCCAGGTGTGGAGGAGCCTCTTGGCTCAGCTCTCCACCAGCTCTGAGCGTGCTGCCTCGGCTGATGACACTATGGGGGCTGAAACTGCTGTTTCCTAGATCATGAGATAAAACCAAAACACAGGCTGGCACCTCCGAGGAGCATTTGGAGGTTGAAGGTCTGAGCTGAAGACCGAAGGGTCCAAGCTTAGTCTGCAAGAGCCAACATAGGAGAGACAACTTAGAGCTGGACTTCCAATAGCTTTATTGTCCTCTTCGTCATGAAGTTGGAACTCAGAAATTGCTCTGGTTTGACTTCGTGCTGAGTGCACAGCCTGTGGCTTAATGCAAAGGGTAAAATTGCTTGTTTGTCTAGGAAGCAGAAGCTTGTGTACTGTAGCGTGCATGTTCAGAAGGGGCTTTTGACTTCAGCTGTCCTTTCAACTTCACAAAATAATTTGAAGCTATTTAGGATAAAAATAGGAGGCTTCAAGTTGCTAACAGCCCCTGTTTCTGTTATTGTCCATGGATGTATTGCCATTGATTTGAATGGGTCAGAGATGGGCTGTTATATTTTAAGCATGGGTGATTCTCCTTACCTTGAACTACGGTAGAGGAAACAATGTTTTATGAACCATGGCCTTATCCTACTTATTTCCGACCACACTCTTTATTCATAGACATTTGGCTTTGTATTCATATGTTAAGTTTATTTCTCTTAGTCAGAGCTAGAATGTCAAGTCTCTGACAGTCATGCGAGTGAAGAAAAAAACACAAATTATCAGCATAGCAAGGAAACGGTACCTCTAGAGCAAAATGCTGTGATCCTGCTTTTCTTTCATCACCGAGGCCTGTAATGTTATACGGTGATTCGGTTCACTGCAATTTTCTGTAGTACATGTGACAAACATCACCCGTTTTGTCCCTGTCTGCCTGGTGATGTGGCAGATTGCATGTGAAATGCAAAAACCGTATCTGGTTTGACAAGGTGATTCACTTCAAGGAAAATTAGCTACGAACGAATTCTCGGAATTCTTTACTTTGAAAACAACAGGCAGGATGGCCGGCATTTATAATGGGGATCCTTATGCCAGGTTATCATTAAAGCAGAGACCATGAATATCAATGTTCATCTCACATGCATTACTGCATGTTAACCCGTTAGCATTCAGTGTTTGACAAACGCCTTTTCCTGAAAGCTGGCACAGGTTACACGAGCAAGAAGGGAACAGAGAGACTGCTCTTCAACACAAGCAATGTAAAAAGATAATGTTGCATAAACTCTGGTCTTCCTTGTGATCTAAACTCCGCAAATCCTGTTTTCCCCCTTGTTACGCTGTAGTTACCTCTGAAGAAATAAAAAAAAACCCAAACACGTGCAGGTGTATTTTCCCCCTTTGCCTTCACCCTGCAGAGGTCTGTGGAACAACAGCAGCTCTTTGTTATGATGACCTTCGCTGAAGGACTCATACCTCTCTCTCACCTGGACTATGCTCTTCCTTACACTTTTGCCACTGTGGATTCTTAGGCCTTTTAATGTTCTTTTCAGCAGGCTCGAGTGAAGCATCATCAACAAGGGCTCCTGCGCTGCCCCGGTTACCTCCGACCAGCAGTACCAATGGTACCATTCCACGTAAGTGCTAAATGAGGCCCTTTTAAATGCTGACATGATCATCACTGACACAGACTGACACCATACATGTGACAAGTTAAGACTCAGTCACATGTTCAAGCTATTGCTGCTTAGCAAGGTGGTGTATGTCAGCAGATCCTCCTATCTCTTCCTATGCGTTCTTAGCAGGCAATAAAAGCCAAGTTAGTGCATTCACAAGCATGAACCCCAACTTGTTTGTTAAGCTGCGATAATTTGACCAGGTGTTTGGGCCCTTAGGCTCTTTAATAAAATTCCTAGCAATGCAGCAGTAATCTGGACTTGGACACTTGAAGTCTGGGATTTCCCAAAGAGCCTCGATAACCGTGGGAATGGGAAACACAACCGCGGTTCAAGTGAGGGGTGAGGAGACGGGAAGGGGTGCAGGCACTTTCTGTGCAAATTACATCTCACTTACATTCTCTTCTTACAGTCAGCTTCTTTAACGTTGACACGAACTTTTCACTTTTTTACAAAACTGAGAGAGCTCCTGATTCCTATGATGCAAGGAAGCTTCTTGAAAACTGGGTGAGTAGCTTTCTTTTCTCATTCTCATGTATTTCTAGCAAGTATCAGATGATGAAGACAGCTGGTACAGAATGCAAACTGATGGGACAACACAGAAATCAGTATCCATGTAACAATATTGTGGCGTTTCAGAATCATATTATCCATTGCATTTTTAACAGGATAAATTTAAATTCTGAAGGAAGGGAAAAGTGTTGACGTTCTGCAAAAAAATTTAGCCATTTTCATCGGGATTTAGAATTTTGATGACAATTCTAAATTTACAAGCAGGTCTAGATAAAGTATCGATAAATCAAGTTAATAAAAATGTTATTGTTTTCTTTCCAGTTTAGTATCATATTTACTGGAGAAGAATTTGTTGTGACAAACTTTAAAGTCAGGTAAGCCTCTGGCTGTATAGTGGTGTCACCTTGGCCCTCTGTCCTTTGAGCAAAATTGCAGCCAGGTTCCAAATACCCATTTCACAACTGACCAGTCCCGTGACAGGGGTGTAAACCAAACCCCCAGATCTGTACAACTGCGATCACATGGAACGCCCACATTTTGTTTACTGGGCTCATTCACCTGAAAATATATATCCTGCCTAATGCAAGGCAGGTAGCTGCTGCCAAACTGAGATCTCAACTTTGGCCATATATATTGGTTCATGATGAAGATGAAACCTTTGCTGCCTCTGCAGTGTGTGAGCAATGAGTCAGGTGGGCTGATGTATCTGGTATGCCATCCTGGAAATTCAAAAAGTACAGAAATTGTTACTTGCAGGAGATGGAAAGTAGGGCAGAGCGCTAGTACCTGCAGGGTTCGTTCACATTAGTACTGCTGGCTCATGGTGGTCGCAAGATATTTTTTTAGGTGACAGCAGAATGGAGCGTGTTATATTTACATGTTTACTATGAAATAATTATTCTATTCTCTTTTGCTTGCAGGGGTAATTATCCACAAAGCAGTGTCTATAAGAGGGCTCATGTATGTAATTTGTTATTTTCTGATTTAAAAACTTACTTTTTCTTATCTCTGCATAGAGGATATAGTAGTTGCATGGTCTAAACGCTAATGCTATTGTGTTTTGTTGAAATTATATAAATATTGACCTTCAATATGGTAGATGTACTCCATGTAAATAGTTGGGCTGGAGAGCCACTGTGTCTGAACAGATATTGATACGTTCTGTGCAGACAAAGGAATGCTGGATGTGCCCAGCACTATCTGCAAGCAGTCTACTTTGCAATAGCCTTCTGGTGAGCACACTCATTGACCAGCGTTAGATACAGATCTGCTCTGCTGTCTGCATGAGGCAGCATCAATGCACTATGAGGTCCTGTTTTATCCTGATTTACCTCTAGAAGTACTGTGAAACAAAGGCTAATCTAGAGAGTCAGGTCCCAATAACATTTAAAGCAATAGGCTCTATTTTAATGAACACACTGAGTTGCTGCTGTTTGCTTTCCTTAAAATCAACTTGCGCCAGTTGATTCTAACCAGCTTCTAACTTTTTGTGTCCTTCTATGCGAACTGAAGATGACGGTAAAGCAGATGTCACAAAGGTAAGACCCATGGTTATGAACTGGGTTTCCATAGTTCATACTGATTTCATTTTTAGGGTGAGGAGGAATTATACCCTTCCTCGGCTGTTTTAGTTTCAGAGTAACTGTAGAACCTTTAGTTGTATAAAACAGAAAAGCACATGTGGAGTCAGAATCACAGTAATGCTTGACCTGGGGAAACGTATTTAAGCGTCCAAGGTTTCCTTCTCATACCGCATATCTTGGGAGGCTCAAAGTGCTGCCATGGCAAGCTGGGAGGTTTGTGCTGCACTGTAAGAGCGGGCTGTGAGCAGTATCATTGACATTGAGAGGCAGTGTGCAAGCACCTTCAGATAGATTAGAGAAGCCTGCAGGATGTACTGTCATTAAATACGGTTTGTGATGCTGGGAAACTAACGCTCTACCTGAGAAATGACTTTGTCAAACAAAAGAGAAGAAGGTCATAGAAGAACAGGTGAAATTTTTAAGCAAAATGTTTTCTTGCAGCCAATAAACTTGTAAAATACTCCTATCCAGTCTGCAAATTACGGCTCAGTCCCATCAGGAAAGGAGGTCCAGAGAACAGCTGGGCCCCTGGGTGTCAGGGGGTCTTCTTTTTGACTATTAAATCTTTTTAAAGAGCTTTTATGTATTTCTTCACTGGGGCCAGAACAGAGAGTGGACTGTGCCCAAGAAGGCTGCCAGGATGAGTCCTGCACCTCTTCTCCACGAAATCCTAATTGCCTTCTGACAGGCCAGAAGAGGAAGGGGAGCTGGGTTCCCATCACCTTCAAGGGGTTGCAAATGGTTTACAAAGGCCATGCTGAGTGGGGAACAACCATGTAGAGACAGGAGTGAGTTGGAAACACTTGAAACATCCCAGTCCTAAGGAATTCTCACTCGTTAGCCCTCAGTTAAATTAGAGGTCCATTGAGGTGATCCACCCGGAACTGAAAGCTGGCTTCTTGCTTCTTTCTGCCATGTCTGAAGCCACTCAAAGAAAGATACAGTCTTTCTAAACCTCCTAAAGTCAGCAAACATAGTTATCCAGAAGAATAGCTGTTTTGAGGAAGAAAAGCTGGAATCCAGTGGAGATACTGAAAGCACTTAGTTAAATCTCAATTTTCCAGGGAGCCTTGGAGTTTGCCACCTCTGTTTGGACACAGGGGTACTCAAGCACCTCATCATTTTATGACTAGCTCACTCCAAACTTTAAAACATGGTTGAAAAATGCTTACTTGTGACAGAGATGTTCCTTTGCCGAGATAACGTGATTAGGAAACCTTTTGAGGTATTTACCATGAAACTGTAAATAGATTCTTCTACCTGTATTCCCAATAATTTGTACTTTAGAAAGCATTTCCAGTGATAAGGTACTAGTATACATAAGAACGTGCATTTGGTGGCATTTACCATAGGACTACTATGTGAACAAAATACATACATAAATTATCCAATTCAATATAATT
This sequence comes from Pygoscelis adeliae, assembly GCF_000699105.1. Taxonomy (NCBI): domain Eukaryota; kingdom Metazoa; phylum Chordata; class Aves; order Sphenisciformes; family Spheniscidae; genus Pygoscelis; species Pygoscelis adeliae. The sequence goes on from NW_008825532.1 coordinate 5,128,413, forward strand.
TTCTGGGTTACTCCTTAATTTTGTAGCCACTTATAATTGTGAAATGTTACTAATATGGTGGCCTTGTTTGTGTATTATATTTGTAGGTACATCTGTAAGGCCATTATAAAGGCCACATCACCTGAAATACAAGAAGTGCTGAGTCTCAAGCTCAAACAGTTGTTGAATGACACTTATGAAGAGGGACCATTATCCTTATATGTGAAACCTGAAGATGTGGCTGTCAAGCCAATAGGTAATACTTCATTAAAACCTCATTGGAAATCATATGCTTTGTAATTCTGGCTACAAGTGTTTTATCAAATTTAAATTTTGTGGAGAGGTTAGGCTAGAAAACCTCCTTGCAAGTAGCCAGACTGACCTCATCCAATGCACAAGCTGTAGAACATCATGCAATGACAGCAAGATCAAAAACTTGGGTTCCAGACAAACGGAGGTAAGCTAAAACTTGAATCCTGGTGCCAAGGCAGGTCTGAGCACCTTTGCAATGAAGGGAAGGTCAGGCTGATGCAGCTGCAAACCCAGGAGCTCCTGCTCACAGCCAGTGTCCCAGAGCATGGCTATTGAGGGAGACCAGAGCCAAACACCGAAACCAAACCCATTGCGGACATTCTCCTAATGCCAGTGCAGATGGGATCGCGTCTCAAATTGCAAATAATCTCTTTGTTGGTTTGGTTACAATCTCTGTCGCTCCTTAAAATACAGAAGTAAGCCAGAGATAAGAGCTAACAGATTGTACCTGGAATTCAAAACCACGTTTTATACCAAAGACTTAAAAAAGATCAGCTGCAGACAATAGAACTACAAGCCTGCAGGAAAGACATTGAGAGGCAGCGTGAAAGCACCTTCAGATAGATTAGAGAAGCCTGCAGGATGTACTGTCATTAAATATGGTTTGTGACGCTGGGAAACTAACGCTCTACCTGAGAAATGACTTTGTCAAACAAAAGAGAAGAAGGTCATAGAAGAACAGGTGAAATTTTTAAGCAAAATGTTTTCTTGCAGCCAATAAACTTGTAAAATACTCCTATCCAGTCTGCAAATTACGGCTCAGTCCCATCAGGAAAGGAGGTCCAGAGAACAGCTGGGCCCCTGGGTGTCAGGGGGTCTTCTTTTTGACTATTAAATCTTTTTAAAGAGCTTTTATGTATTTCTTCCTCAGCACTAATGGATTGTCCAGAAAGCTTTTCACACACAACCTGCAAGGGGAATTATTCCTGGCCGCCAACAAGTCCAGCTACCAAAGCAGAGGTCAGCTGCAAGAAAAACCCTCTGCAGTCTGCTCGAAGGAGTTGGTGAGTGATGAGATCATCTCATTTTGGTTCTTGCATGGGAAACAGGAGGGAGCGCCAGGCTTTGTGTGATGGGAAACCAGATGGTAGTCTGTCATGGCACACAGCAGTGCCATGCCACGGAAGATGCAAAGTATACAGGGCCAGTCCAGCATGGGCTGCAGGAAAAGGGAGTGTTGCATCATTTCCACCACCTGCAGCAAGTGCAAGCCAGCATAGCAGGAAGCTGACTTTCTGCTTGTGCAGGGAGGGGAAACAGATGCACTGTAGCATTTTGTGCCATCCATTTGTGGCGCTCTGCCCTCCAGCACCTCCAGATGCATTTCAAATTGCTCTGGCGTTTGGGCCCTGCTCCCACTCTGCTACATGAGTGCTAAGTCAGATCTGACTTGCAAGTCAGTTTTCAAAATTGGGCTAATTAATTACATTCTTAGCCACTTAAATGGGAAATACGAGCAACGTCAATTATTATCTATTTTTTCTTGTAACAATGTACACTGTTTTCATTTTTCAGTGCAATTAATATTGAACTTGAGCAAGCTTTCTGGAAGAAACCAAATATGACTGAATGTAAATTACTGGAAGAACTTCCAAATAGTATTTTAGACCTCCATGATATCAAGATAACAGAAGGTAAGGCACCAGATACTTCAGTGACACAGTGAATCAAAGTAAAAATAGTTATACTCAGATAATGCTTATGTTGGACATCTGAAGAACTGAAGCGACAAGGTTGTTTTATGTGCATCCTACTCACCTGGTCATCTTAAAGTGTTTTTAACGTAGATGAATTTTGCAGGTGCTTCAAATTTCTCTACCTAACACTTTGAAGACTTGTCTCAAATCCTACACTTAGATTTAGAACTAAGTAAATAACCAGTGAATAATGTGACAGGTTTTGTCTGTCTATACTCTCTCTGTTACCACATCAAATTAGTTCATAATATCTCATACAAAGAAGCACCAATCAGTGTATGAATTTGAAAAGTTTGTGCTGTAATTCATGTAAGCTATAAGGTGACCTTTACCAGCTGATTATATCTTTTTAAGCTATGTCAAACAGTGCAAGTTGTTTGAATGGTGAACAAAAACAATACCATAGCTTATCCACCTACTCAGCAGTGGCATCAAATAATAGATCATTGAACGATATCTGCAGTTGCATACAGTCTGTCTGACTCCCAGGGTGTAAAACTCTGCTTCTATAAAAAAAAGATAGAAGGATGGTGAGATGATGAATGGCAAATACAACTTTTCAAACTATACCATTCAGAATTTCCTTTTGCTGCTATACCATTTAAGCAGCATTTGGGGAGAGGGGCGGATCTTGTGTAATTTTGAACTCACAAATGCTTGTAAACATGACCAAAGTTAAAAGCAAATATTATTTACAGATAATCTTCATAATCCAAAAGGAGGTGATAATATTCTTATGACAAGTATATTGTTTTCTTCCTTTAAAATACAACCTGAGATATCCAGATTTTACTTTGAAGTTTTTGCCAGTTTCATTGACATGTTGAGGGCTTACTGACTTATTCATAGGACATGATTTTGTAATAGATCAGAAGCATTATGACCATATGGAAAGAGAGAAGAAGCAGACTAAGTCCTTGCTTTAACATAGAGACATGTAGCTATATAGCTAGACATATAGCTATGCCACATAAATCATCTGTACTTCCTTTTTTTTCAGAGAATGCACAAGATGTTGTACAGCATATTTTATACCTCTTGCCAGATGCAACACTGCATATGGAAGAATTAGAAATCATTGCAAGTAAAATTTCTGATATCGTAAGGCTTGCAGATACGAGCATGACACTTGCAGAGACTATATTGTCTATACTAAACTATCTTTTGCTGCAAGAAATAGAAGATCAGAACATTAGAAAAATGACCAATAGGTAAGTAAGATAACTTGCCCAGAAGCGGCTTCCTAAGCTAAAACGGCACTATGGAGTAATTCACTCAGTCTATTAAAATATCACCACAAGAGTTAGCGATTTCTGTGCTTGGATCTTAAACGTGTTTGTGGTTCTTAGCAGTAGAGATTGGTTATTGTGTTGTCAAAGGTGCTTTTACCAAAACCACTTCTGCAGAAGTCACCATCACAGAGTTGTTCTCTATGGGCATCTCAGCCTGGAGGCAGATCAGGGAGACTGTCTAGCTGCCATCTCATCTCAGAGGTGATCTTTACAGCTCAGCAGTGAGGTCTGTTGGCAGGTCAGCCTGGAGACACGTGTCTGTTCCACCAGCACACCAGGCTGTGCCTGTGCTGTGCCTGTGCTGATAAAGATTTTTCAAACATAGCTATTCAACGTTAGACTTCAAAATCTACATTTAGGATCCTACGTCCATTATGTGATTCTCACACATGCTAAAATCGAGGTGGCTAAGATCTCCCTCCTTTGAGATCTTAAAGGTAACTCAACTACCTGTTTTTGAAATGTCTGGCTTCTGTTGCTGAGCAGCACGCTGTTCAGAAAACTACTGCCAGCCTTTACAAAGGCAAATGCAAGTACATTTGACTAAACAGAGTTTACTCATTTCTGATTTGGGCAAGACAGGTTATCCACTTCTCACTGCATGGCCTGAACCTCCAAATAGGAAAGATTGTTCTACTTTGCACTGGCAAATCCAATGCTAACCAACAGTGTAAGAGATGTGGTGTTCATCATATTAAAAAGTCTTTCAACGTCTCTCATTTTAAAGACTGTGCCTATCTGCAATTTTCTCTCACTTAAAGTAAAACAATATTTTAATAAGAAATATTAAAATAAGAAATATAAAAAGCAAGAAAAATGAACTTTCCACTTAAGTTCTAGGTGGGGCATAGACTACGCAACAGCCCAGTTATTTGTACTGGACGACTACGCATTGCCTTTTCAAACTCAGGAATCCGCAAGGAGGAGTAGCCAAAAATAGCTTAGAAAATCTGCCAGAGAGAAAGTATTGAGTAGCATCGTGATCCTTTTGGCTGTATGCTCTCTTCAAAGTCTACCGCACTGCAGTGTGTGGAGTGGGGGCTGTGATAGCTGCCAGCACTCAACACCTCTGCCTTCTCAAATAGGCTGTGGGGGTTTTTAAGCGAAATATCCATTACTTTGAATTCTCCTCCTGTGAAATGTAAGGTTTTAGGGACAAGGATGATATTCTAATAGACCCTGGATTCCCGATCCTTAATGGAGATGGAGCTGGTATGTACAAATTGTAATAAAAATGTCTTTACAGTTTTTATGGACAGGAGAATCTTAGGTATTTTAATTTTTCCATAAATCAGACCTCAGAAGAACACGACCACTGTGATGACTTCTGACGAGAGCTAGCATGATATCATCACAAGAGCTATTATGCTCCTTCCTTTAGGCCTCTGTAGAAATTTTGGATCCCAGGTATTTTGAGGAAGTTAAACTCCAGACAGGCAGCTGTGGCTGAAAGGATCCCGTGGGGGTCCTCGTGTGTCTGTGTGTCGCACAAAATATGCATGAAGATAACACCAGACCAAAGGAGGACAGGAAGGTTTGCCTTTAGTCTGACGGGGTCAGCTGTCATACACATTTTCAAAAGAGTATTATCCCTTTTTGCGTACTGCTGAATAGCCTTAAGGGAGGCCAAACAAGATGTGGAGCTGTCTCTGACTCTTTTAATACCCATGAGCATTAAACAACCCTAATTTGCTGCTTCCTTTGGAATCCACCCTTTTCTCTCTACTTAGAAAAAACCCCAAAACACTGAGAAGAGGGCCCAGAAAGCCTGTGAAATCTCCATCCTCAGAGATATTCAGAGCAAGGACAAGACCCTGAGCAAGCTGACCTACCTTTAAAGTATGCCCTGCCTGGGGGAGGTGGGGAGTTGGATGGCAGACCTCCAGAGCTCCCTTGCAGACTAAATTACTCTGGCTCTGATATTTTACCTGAGGGTACAAGTAAATGATTGCAAATCATCAAATTAGCAGGTTTTTCAAGTTACTGCCTTCCAGATGAAATGCAGTATTTGACTGGGTGTGAATTTTGACTCAGGTCTTCCCAGAACCACCTCATGTTGTCCCCACAGGACGGTATCTTCCACCTGCCAGAGTTTTGGCTTACTCAAACATGCTAACTCAATTGCTTGCCATCACCTGACCCTGTGCCAGAAAAAATGCCACTACCCCAAAATGGACCCGTTCTGCTCTAGTGATTGCTCCTTGTGATCATAAATCGGAGCAGAGGTTTTTAGCTGATTGTCTCCTGACTGCCTATTATGAAAGCAGGAGAACATTTCAAGAGATGTATCTTTTTTTTTTCTTGCTGTTGCTCTTGGTAAAGTATCCTGAAGACAACCGAGGAGATAGGTTATAAGGTGACTTACACAGAAAGAAATATGTCGGTCATAATCACTTCCTTGGCTTTGTTGGTGATGCGTCCAGATCCCAGCGTGTTTGGAGGACTGGCTTTTGGCGTTACCTCCTATGACAGAGGCGTGGATCTCAAGGTGAGAGCAAAGTATCATCTCAGGGATGACTGACTAAACCAGACAGTCCTCCTGCTGTTTTGTACCATTGTGTATTTGACCTGAGGAAGGCAGCTCTGAGCATGTCATCTCTCTCTCCTGCAGATCAATGTTCAAGAATACCCTTTCAGAAAGGCCCTGGCCTCGGTGTTTTTGCCAAAATCACTGAAGAAATTCTTAGGGATCGAGCACTCTGACCCAGACAAGCATTCGAAGATCCAGTTTAAGTTTTTTGGCACTACTTCACTCTTTGCAGTAACTATGACTCCTAACAAACGCTAACATGGCAGTAATCGGTTCAGCTGTTCTTAGTGTGTACAAAAGAAAAAACCCAATAGCGTCATCTGTTCTGGGCACATTTAGCGTCAGACTGATGGAGCACCAAGAAATGTGCAGGGAAAATGTACTCAGGCAGCAAAACCTTTGCTGTAGCAATGATGCTCTGAGAGGTGTCTGTAGACCTTAGACTTTTTGTTCATTTTCTGTAGATGATGCTTTATTCCAATACTGCTCTTCTGTAGGAAAAGAACATGCCCTAATCTTCCCCTGATAGTAAGCTCTTGCTTAAGGAACATGCATAGTACATGGCAAATATCATGAAAATAATGTCAAGATTTATGTCTCCATCAAAAGAATAGCAGCACTGATATGCAGCATTTAGGACTATTCTAGTATTTGCTCTGTTTTCTTAACTCGGGGGGGTGGGTGAGTGTTCTTTTGGTGTGATGGAGCATACCGTGTGCTGAGCAATGCTTTTCACACAGAAGAAGCATTCACAATTGTGTCTACTGTCTAATGAGCCTAATGATGTACAACTGGATGTTTTGATGTACTGAAATGATTATACAGCTTTCTCAATCCAGCTGATACATCTGAAACTCTGTTCTGCTTCAACGGATGTGGAGACTGTCCCTGAATTTGCAACTAACTACATTTGCTAATGAAGTAGCAAGTACCTAAATTACCTCAGGCATCCCATGGTGTTTAGCGGGTCACCATTTCCAATACCGTTTTTAAAAAAAGGAAGCAGGGAAAAGCAGGATTGCTGGTAACTGAAATGACTTGGCATTTTTTGCATGCGTGTATTTTTCCACTGCAGGATGACAGTTTAAAGGAGAGGTTGAATACTTACGTTGTGAGTGCCAGCATTGAAAACGCATCAATTCAGAACCTTAATGAGCCTGTGACTATTACTCTTCAGCACATAGACCAAAATACGGTAGGATGTATTCATTTCATCAGAGACGTGTTGAAGTAGAGCCTATTTCACTTAGCCTTACAATAAACTGGCAACAGGAGAAATAAGCTTAAAACATTTTGCTGCCTGACCTCTCCATGATATATCAACCAAAACATTGACAGACCACACAGATCTCAGTGTTTAATTCCTGCAGGTCAGTAAAGCTTGTGTCTCCGCTCTAAATCCATGCTCAGCAGCAAGGGACGTTTTCATTGTTTCCTTGTTTTGATCTGGACAACTTTTTTCAAGGAATAGTTTATTTGCTGAAAAATGGCAGGTTTTGGATTTGACTGAAATGATTTGTAGTTGCTCCGAATTTAGCAAATTGTTTTAGTCACAAAAAGAGGTAAATTTCAAAAAAATCAAAACATTGCATAGATGTTTGCAAAATTAATTTGCTTTGTTTTGTTTCAAAATGATGTTTCAAAACTAAAATCTATCTTAAATTATTTTTAAATGGGCATGGGTGAAAGTTGTTGACTGAGTTCCACCTTAGCATTTTTGTGTTGCCAATGTTTATGGTCCAGCCTCCACACAAATACATCGCAAACTCAGGGCAGAACAAAATTATTCAGTAAGATGAATTTGGTTAAAGTTCAAGTTAATAAGAGCTTGAAAATGCTGCTTTTATGGCAATATGCTCTTTCCATTCAGTTCTATCAAGTAATATATACCCAGAAATTTCATCTAGATATCCCCCCTCTTCCGTCATTTTTACTCCACCAGGCCATCTGGCACTTCTCAGATTTTTTTCCTCGACCTTTTAAAAATATCCTAATTAAATATTTAATGAGATATCATCCTAACCTACATCTTTGGCTCTCTGCCTAATTATATTTGACAGTCTACAGATCACACGTCTTAACAGCTTATCTGTTAGGGTGGCTTCCTGTGAACTCTGTGCTTTATTAAACTTTATTAATAATAAAAGAAAATTAATCTGTGCCTTGGGAAAGTTTGCTGCAGCATTATGAGTAATAAACTAGAATGTCCCCAAGAGAAAACATTGCATTGAATACCCATTTAAATCTGTTCAGCTGTTTGCAATATGCAGGCAAGCTTTAATTTCTCTTAGGTGTCTTCCCTGCCTGGTTTGAGAGAGAGAGAGAGAGAGAGAGAGGAAACACTGCAATTCTAAAATAAAGGTTTTCTTGTGTTAAGAATTGTTTGGGGTTTTTTATTATTATTGTATAAACTCTCAGGTTGTTATTCTAGGTCTTAGTCATAACTTTCGAATTTCACCAGTAATTTGGTATGACATCTCAGATACCGCATGAAGCCAATGAGATTAGACACAGGAATCGGTCTAAGCTGGACAACTTGTCAGATTTTCTGCTGTCCTTAAAAGACTACGAGATACAGAAAGACTGGTAAAACTGGGAAAATCACCGACTCCCAGGGCTTCCCTCGGTAAAGGGGAAGGCAAAAATTGCGACCTTCTGCTGGTTTTCAGTGCCATGGATGAGATGGCCGGTATCCCAGCTGGTTCCCAATGACCCAAGTGTCCAACTGCCCCTGAACTGCTGGCATCTCCAGTGGCCTACAGGCCCTATGCAGCACCAGCATGCAAATAATCGCAGAGATCAGTGGGCTTTCTTGTCGAGCAGTAGAGAGGAAATCAAATCCAACTGCCTTAGTTACAAACCCTGGTTACAGGCAAGATGCACCGTCTGCAAGTGCAGGCGGTGTACAGACGTACTGAATAAATGTCACAGCCTCCTTTTTCTCTGCTTTCAGGGTAATGCAGCAGTGCACTGCGTCTTTTGGGACTTTCAGAAGAACAGTAAGTGCTATTTACAGAGCTGCCACGCTTGCTCTGTCACCAGCCCCACAAGGCCTTTGGCTCCTTGACATTTCAGCTTGAGACTTTGAGGCTGTCCTGTTGAGTCTGTGTTTCTGGTTTCCATTGATGCTGATACCTCGGCAATCAGTGTTACTACTAGGGGATATGTGTCTGGCATTGTACAACGGTGCATCTACACGAATAAGAAGACTTAGTCTAAGAAAAAAGCAGAAATGCAATGAAACGTCAGATGACTTCTCACAGCTCAGGGAAGTCAGTGGGGGCTTTGCTGTGGTCAAGTCTTGAATGTGGCTCAGAGAGTCAACAGACACAGAAAGAGAAGTGTGTATTGTGTTAACTCAGAACACATGGGAGACGTTTTTCTCTGCAATTATTGGTGTTAGAATATATATATTTTTTAAATCAGAAGGTTAGCTTCTGAATATGTCATACACGCCACATAAATAGGGTCATAAATTCAAACTTACCAGGGAAAGATCTGGCTTTTTCAATGCTACACTCTGCCCAAACAAATCCTCTGCCCTGTAAATATTTCTTGCCTTCTGTGTTTCCACACCCTGCAGCATAATCTAGTCCAGCACACTTTTCCTTACCTTCCTGCTTTCTCTGTGTGCAGGCATGTAAATGACTTTAAATATTTCTTCATTCCACCAAAGGCTTTCATCCAAGTTTTGAGGTTCGCAGGCAACTATATAAGATGTGTTCCTGTGTGAAATCTCACTTGTGTGCTGCTAAATGACCCTGCAATCTGTACTAACTTGAGCTCATATTCACACATTCTGCATGCTGCAGAGCTATAAATGACTGAGCATGACTAACTCTGCTTAAAAATCCCTTTTTCTCTATTACACAGATGGACTGGGTGGTTGGAATACATCGGGGTGTGAAATGGAATATACAGATATGAATTACACAATCTGTTTTTGTAACCATCTTACCCATTTTGGAGTCCTACTGGTAAGTACTCCGTGAATCATCTCCAAAAAAGTCCCGTGGCACTAAACAAAGTCATCGCTAGTTTTGGGGAGAGATGGGAGATTCATATCTATACAACCTGTTAGATATCTGCAATTTTGCCAAAATCAGTAATAACAAACAAAACAGTTATAATAATTTTTATGGTATACCGTCCTCTAAATGTCACTTGCTTCAAGGCAAATTCATTTTACAGATGTAGTTTGTACTTCTTTGCAATGCAACTTAATCAACGTTAACGTTTTGTTTGCTGCATTGGAAATACTGTGTTACATTTATTACCTGCCAGTGGCAACTAATGGCATTACATCTTTCTGAAAGTTTTATCTAGGCTCCATCAGAAAGGGAAGTTTGATATAAATATGGGAGATGTCATTAGCTGCTATCATCTCTTATTTCTCTGTAATACAGAGAAGACTGCCTCTAAAAGTTGAATGTCAAAAAATGGGATGACTGCCTGAGAATGGGCTGCAACAAATCGAAGCGTTAGGCAAGTTCAAAGCAAACTGAGTAGATTAAAGTTGTCTAATCCCAGTAGGATACAACCTACACGATGGGGTAAGGCCATCCCTTTGCCTTCGGATGCTTGCCCAGCTTCCCCTAGAGGTCAGCATTACCCTGCTCCCAGAGAGGCGCGAAAGCCCTCCCTGGTAGTAAAAATGCGACTTCTACAGGAAGGAATTTAGATTTCAGACAACTTGCTAAAGTTTCCATTCAAGCAAAAAGAACTCAGTCTTATTTTAAGATCACACCTCTTCTGCACTGCCACTTCAGTAATCAGCACAGTTACCAGTATTTAACAGCACCGGCGATTGTACATCAGAGATGTAGGTTACCAGTCTGAGGTTCGCAGTTTCACCAAATAGGAGAGAAACTGTGGCAGGGGACAACAAAATCCTTTCAGTATTACTCCTGGCAGCAGCTGTGGAGAAGCAGGGCCCAGCCTCCCGGGTGATTTTTGCAGAGGGATGCTTTCTGGACGTGGAGGATCCTCCCACGCTCCAAGACACTTCGCAGGTTTGTGCAGTTCCCAAGCGAGGCAGCTGCCATTGACACAAAGTAGAATTTCTCCTGCAAAGTGAGCTCCCAGTGGGATAATTTTGGCAAGATCCTAGAATCCTTGTTGAATCTGTGGTTTCTGAAGTACAGCTTTTCTAGCTTCACAACTTATTACTGCGTATTTTTACTAGTGTGGATATTCTGTAGGACTATACATTAAGAAACACATAAAAATATTAATGGAAACCCTGCAAAAGTAGCAGTAAGCAGAACAGAAATTGATTTCTTTATCAATGTGAAAATGTGGAAAGCAATTTTCTTTATCTGTTATGGCAAACAACTGTAATTCTTTATCTTGTAACATAGGACTTGTCCCGGACAGAGATAGATATCACACATGATCGTATATTAACTCTGATAAGCTATGCAGGATGTGGTGCTTCTTCCCTTTTTTTGGGTATAACACTGGTGACATATCTAGCCCTTGAGTAAGTTTGATCCTTTTTCTTATATCGCTTTTAATATTTTAGCAATAATGAATTTGCAGCAACTATCAATGTTTGGTAGTATTTGATGCTGTGATGCATAGGGGGGAGGACTGAGAGCTGACAGGATAAATATTGCTTTATTTTGACCTGTGACTGTGGTGAAGCAAGAGGGATTCAAATACTCATGCTTCAATACAAGCACCAGTCGGAACTGTTCAGCAACTTCTATGTTCCTAAATTTCTATCGTTTCATAAATTTACCCATGGACATGGGTAAGATATCATATCAGCAATCTGGAATATTCCCTGTATATAGACTCTACATTGGATGATATCAACAGTAAAATAGGGAAACTTTTCTCTTCTCTTGCTCTTGGTCTTTCTTGTGTTTTGTCCTTTCGGATAGGTTTCGTTTTATACTGTATGTGCCAGTGCCATCCTGGCATGATGGGGCCCTGGACTTAGGTAACTGTGGGTGCTTTCATAATCCAGTAATATTGCAATAACAATAATATTTGATGCAGTAGTAAAAAGATGATGTTAAGTCTGTCCCTCCTCCACCAAGTGTGGAAAAACCTAGCAGGTCTCCACATATATAGAAGCTCTCCTTTTTCAGGCTGGGAGGTCTGCTTCAAAAACACACCAATGATTTGATATAAAACACTAAGGTAGACACAACTTACACGACAGAAAGCCAATTTATAATATGCTGAATACACATTTGTGCTACTTTGCATTAGCGAGTGTACCCAGCACAACTCATGCAATGATAACCTCGTGGGCTTTCCCCTTCTTTTTAGAAAGCTGCGGAGAGACAATCCTTCCAAAATCCTGCTCAATCTTTGTGCCTCACTGCTGATGCTCAACATGGTCTTTCTCATGAACTCCTGGCTGTCCTCATTCAACCAGCCGGGTCTCTGTGTCACCGTGGCGGTGCTTCTTCACTACTTCTTGCTTGCAGCTTTCACGTGGATGTGCCTGGAGTCTGTTCACTTTTATTTGGCTCTTGTCAAAGTTTTCAACGTTTATGTCCCGAAGTACATCCTAAAATGCTGTATTGCTGGCTGGGGTAAGTAAGCAGATGTCTTCCTTCTCCGCTTCTGTGCTTGTTAACTTCTCTAACACAGGAGCATATTTGCAAAAGTAAGTTAGGACACTGAGCTAGTAGAAATGCGGTGCACACCCTAAGCCGTAAGGATGGATTCCTTCCCCCAGGCAGGTTCAGCTTAAGTTTCTTCTGTCCAGGGAGACATTAGCAGAAAGCGCCTGTTGCTCCCTGCACAGAGTCATAGGCAAGGAAAGGCGAAAGTGGGCATAAGGACTGCTTTCCTACCCCTCCTGCTCTTTACAGGAATGATTTATCATGGTACCTCACGCCAGTGGGTGGGCCTGAGGAAGTATGAGCTGCCCACAGCCTTCACCCCTGCATTGGTGATGCTCAGAGGAGATTTTGATCTTCTCCAGGCCTCGTGTCCTTAGCTGCTGTTCTATGCATGATTCCCCTGCGGGGATGGATTTGGCTTTCATTTATAGCACTCCTGAGGACTTCACTGATTCACTTTTCCTCCAGGCACTGAGCATCAGGGACTTGTTTGGGAGAAACATAACAAAAAGGACTGAAAATGCTGGCTCAGCTGTTAGAAAAGGTGTTATCAGAGGCACTGACCCAGAGCAGAATTTCATCTGTGTTTTTTCAGTTGCCGTTAGATGCTGTTTTAAAGGGTTTTTTAGGCTTCTGAATAGTGTGCAGCACATCATCTCTATCCTTAGATTTAATGTCACACATAATTGTTCTCAGGGGCAGCCATCCGCAACGGAGTTGTTGGCAGCAGTCACTCTCAACAGAAAAGCCTGAACTGAAAGAAATATGGGAAATGAGAAATGAGTGGAAGGGAAGACTGATAAAACACTGTCTGCAAAATGTCTGTTTCTATCAGATCTTAACGGAAAATGCTGTGGTCTGCTTATCTTTTGACACTCTGCTTTTCGTAATAATCAGTTAGTTTTATTTTACCAGATTGGATCCCTTCTGGAGATGTTTGAACACTCACAAACATTTTGCAAACACAGATATTTTTATGCCCACTCATTTGTAATTTACGTAAATAAGGAGATTAAACCTGCTATGCCACACGTTTAATTACACTCATTTCACAAGGAGCTTTAGAGTTTGATCCCAAGATGTACATGTCTGCCGTAACTACTCATCAAAGATTATCTGACATCTTTCCATATTCTCCATTTCATCTTTTTTAGCTAAATGTATCTTTTTCTCTTGCCTTCCATATTAGGAATACCAGCTGTTGTAATTACTATTGTCCTCCTTATAAATAAAGACTTCTATGGCAATGGATCACCTGAGAGCAATCCATTCAGCAATTTGTAAGTATAATATTTTAAGCTTTTTGATGGTCACCAGAGTATCTTAAAGATAGAAGAAATAACCAGAAGGCAACAACTTCTTTCTTGCTTTTGTCTTTCCTCCCCCATCTTAACCCTCTCCTTTTAGTGGTTCCGGTTCAGTGGTCATTTTGGATGTATGGCTACTACACGGAGTAACTCTCACGTCAGTGGACTGGGCTTGGGGACAGGGAGGGCTTCTGCCAGTCAACTCCATTTTTACTTTCTGGAAAATCTCTTTCTTTACATGACATTAACTCAGTCTGATGGGGCATTTGTATATGCTCCTGCGTCTTCTAGATTTCTGGTAAAACCTAAAGGAAGAATAATTGCTCTAGTATTTTGCACGTTTGCTTCTGTTTTTTTAATGTCAATTCACATCACTGTCTCTCCTTCATTTCAAATTCTTTTATTAAATCATCTCAACCTCCTCTCTTTTCCAGTGGGAAAACACTGCATTCTTTCACCCTTTTTTGAAAGGGTTTTATACCAAAGAGTGCTTCCATTTTTTCCTCTGCTTTCTGTTTCGCACAATCTGATCGTTTGTTGGTGAAGATTACCTGGAATATTTGAATTCTATCCTGTCAGAGAGGCAACACACACCCATGACACCTCAGAGGGAAAATTGTTACCCACCTTTAGCAAAAAAGCAGCAAAACTCACTACTTGCTGTCTGAGGAGAAGCTAACCAGTGCTCATCTTTGTGCTCTACTATTATTTAGGCTCCTAATTAAGTCATATTTAACTTGGTTTTCCTAAGGCAGTGTGCCTTTGTTAAGTTGTGAAACAACTCTCAGGTTTATTTGAATTTGGCAGAAAAATTAAAGTCTCGAAGTTATTGAATTTCTATAACATCCATAAAAAAGGTAAGTGGAGAGATTGTATGAGTGCCTTTACTGGGGGGAAGTAATAGGCATTAGGGAATGCCCCTTACTGGGTGTTGGAGAACCATACGGGAGACTTATTTTGGATACGAGGCTTCATTAGTTTCACTGCTCACAAAACTCCTTATTCAGTACATACTTCCCTTTCTTGCAGTTGCTGGATTCAAGAGAACATAGTGTTTTACATCTCCGTTGTGGCCTATGTCTTCTTAATATTTTTGACAAATGCAGCCATGTTCATCACTGTTCTCCTTCAAATCCAGTCCGTGAAATCAAGGACACAAAAGAGATCCAGATTCTGGAAACGAGGTTTTCTCCAAGACCTCAAAAGTGCTTTCAGCTTGATGTTCCTTTTGGGCTTAACCTGGGGCTTTGTCTTCTTTGCCTGGGGCGCAGTGAGGATATTTTTCTTGTATCTCTTCAGCATTTTTAACACCTTGCAAGGTAATTTCTCAATGGAGTACTGCTATAAATACAACAGTTTAGGACTGTGGAATAGAAATAAATTTGTAACATCATGTAATTCAAGCCTGGGGGAAGAGGAGTGCTCATGTAGCTTTTGTGTTACACCGTTCAGCTATTTTAATAGGAAAGCTCCATTGCAGTGGGATGACAGTGTTGTGTAGATAGCATTGCTGTGATAGCTATACTATTAAAGACATGAATTCATGCCTTTGAAACCTGGGTCTAAATAAATGCATATTTTCAGGAGGTGGCACAATCCTTTTCATCTGGGCATAAAAATGGTTGATAGAATCTACAGTGACTTGCAGATTATTCTTATACCAAATCTGCAGCGAGCTCTTCCCGTTACCCTTTCACACGCACAAAGGACTCGGTGCAATTCTGGGCCAACATCATGCTGGCCCAGGGACCACCTCTCTGCCCATACGTAACATACTGGTAACTGAGTGGCACACAAAAAGCTTAGAAAAGGGACAGCAGGTTGGAGAATACACCTGAAAACCTGTGAATTTCTCTTCTTACTTCTTTAGGGTTCTTTATCTTTGTGTTTCACTGCCTAATGAAGGAAGAAGTAGTGAAGCAGTGCCGAGTACACTTTTGCTGGGGAAGATTTCATCTGAGTAATTATTCTGGTAAGCATTGAGGGGTTTTGTTTAGCTTGACTCATAAGTCTTCGCCTGCTACTGGTGTCACATTTGTTCTACATTAAGAAGTAAGGCTCCTCTCAATAGCCTTTCTGCATTGCACTGGATAATTGTTCTTTAATAGGTCCTTATCCTCTTGCATTAACTGCTTATACGATACGATGATGGGGTGACAGCAGGCAGTAAAAAACGTAGATTTCCGAAAAAGATTTCAGCTTGGTCTCTAATTCTGTTCTCACATGCCATTCAGCATTCCCTTATGTGAGCTATGTCTTTGGTGGCCTTCCAGTCTTCATAAAGCTGAATTCAGAAACTTATGCAGGATATTGGACACACTAGTAGCTATTTTTTATGCACGGGAGCTGGGTTTGCTCAGCCGGGGAAGGAGAAGGGAGGTGTAATTGCTGTATTTGTCTATCTGAGGGGTGGTTATAGAGAAGAGACAGGCTCTTCTCAGAGGTGCACAGCAAGAAGACAAGAGGCAATGGACACAAGTCACAGCTAGGGAAATTCCCATTAAATATAAGGAAAAACATTCTTCATAATGAGGGTAGTTAAATAGCTGACAGTGGCCCAGAGAGGCAGTGGAGATAGTCTCTCTCCTTGGAGAGTCAAAATTCATCTGGACAGGTGCCTGAACAACCTGATCCAACTCTGGGCAGGAGTTTGGAGTGAAGACCCCCAAAGGTCCCTTCCAACCTGAGTTATTCTAAGATTCTGCTGTCTCCCAGCTCAGCAAGAAATAACACGTGCTGTGGCTTATTCTGGGCCAACACAGTGATGCTGATTTTTCACAGAAATCTGAAAGAGCTGAATAACTTCAGTACCTCTGTATGTCTGTCAAAATTAGTTGACATAAAGAATGGGTATAACCAAGGAGAAGCTAACTCAGTTTAGTCTTTTCAGGAAGCCAGCCTGAAAATCCCGTATGAACACATATGTCCTGTACACAGCAGTCCTGTGCATTGTGTGCTGCCAAGGAATACGTAGCTTTCCATTTGCAGAGGGGGAATTCAGGTCTAAGGAGCACATAGAGTATTCTCCCTTGAGCACGAGCCAGCTCGATGCTGTACGATACAATAAGGGTAAGGCTGCCATTCCACTCCTTTGTGCACCTCCTGTCTTCTTTGGTATGACCTTATCCAAATCAGTATTACTAGATCGGGTCCCTAAAGGGGAAATAGAAGACTGAATTGCTGGTACCCAGCCCCACCTGCACAAGTGTGACAGAGCCAGAAAAGGAATTGTGCATTGTGCTGCACAGCTTCAGGGCAGGTACAAGGGTGGCCCAAGAAGCAAGAACAGACCTTTCTCCTCCCTGATCTCTAGTAGTTTGAGATGTGACACACGTACCGAATTTTATTCCTGTGCCTTCCACTGTCTGATTTCAGACTGGAGTGGGTCAGGTGCAACTGCTGGATCTACACCAAGGCATTTAAACCACAGATCACCATCCCAGGCTTTGTGGAGTCTAAATTCTAATGGAACAAGCTCAACTTTCAATGGTTCAGATTTTCTCCCCAGGACTTCTCTGGATATAAATTTTAGGATCGGTAAGAAAAATAGCGTGCACTGCATAGAATAGAATGCAAGAGGTTCCATATGGTGACTGTCAAATCCCGACCAATGGAAATAAACAGGAAACCTTTCACTGCTGCGTCTATGCCAGACCTAATTTGGGGGTTAATGGCTGTGTTACAGGTGGCTTTTGCTGTACTAAGGAAAGTAAAAAAGCCCTTAAGATCCTGGTATGGCTCTTCTCCAAAAGGAAGAGAACTCTCTGCTCAGCCTCCACCGTAGGCACCTAAGAGATATTCTTCCCTGGGCCGGCTGGCTGTCATTCTCACAGGACCTACTTCCAGTTAGGGAGCACTATAGCCTGTCTATCTCATGCATTCCCAAAAGAGCAAAGATCTTGGGGGTTACAGAAAGCTGAACAGGACCTGCTGTCAGCCTGTTTAGTCCAGAAGAATCCCAGCAGGATTTCTTCCAAGATGGAGAAATCATTGCAGACCCATATTCTGAAAAAGGGATGCCTTTGTAGGAATTCTGACCCAAGCATCAAACATTCCTGGGTGTTTTTGGAAGCACACTGATTTCTGTTACTTCTCCAAAGACCTTAAATCAGTGAGTTATGCATAGACAGGTTTCTTTCTAAATAAATTAAGCCAAATTATAATAATGGAAAATTTTCCTTAATTCTTTTCCATAGCTGAAGTTCATTACAACCCGAGTGCTGTACCTGCAGAAGATGGTGAGACCAAACATCCTTGTTCACGAAGAATACTACCCATGGATACAGGGCTGCACTATCCACAGAAAACAAGATTTTTTCATTGATACTGAACTTGTTTTCTTCTGATTATCTAATGATGATTCTCTTTTGTGGCATGTAGAAATAAACATTGATCTAAGTAATTACTTTCAGTGTACAGTTATCACTCTGAACACAATTACAGAGCTAAAACGTCCCACGATTCATCTCTCTAGGCTTTAGTGGAGTGGCAGTACTGACCACATAAGGATTTGGTCCCCCTGTGTTTCCAAGATTAGCCCTCATGTTAAACAGAGACTGGAAACAGTCTCTTCTTCATCATTAGCCCTTCTCATAGTCTGTCCTCTTTTTTTTTTTTTCTCTTTACACCCTCCTGCCATCCCTCTGCTCCCTTCTTCATCTGATATTTATCCTCAGAACCTAATATCCATAATACTGAGTTTCAAGTCATATTTTTGAGCCTGTTAGCTGACTGTATCAGGCATGGATGTCTAGGCTCCTCAATCAGTATCTTTCCTTACTTTTTCTGAGATAGAATTTGATCAACTTATACATTAAGAAATTGGACTCAGCTTTCCAAGATGTTCCTTTCAGTTGTATGTTTTTATTTTCAGACGTGCTGGTACTGCTTGGATTTAGATCTCTAAAGAGATGTACATGCGTGTTTAAATCTTTGAAAATGTTGCCCAGTACTTTCAAATGGAATGTGGAAACAAGGAAAGCTGAAATTCCCACCTCTAATGGGTATCCATGCGTACCATAAAGGTTTCAGATTACCTCTCCTGCAAAAAACCAGACCAATAGCAGATAAAATCCTACCATCTTCGGAGGCTACGATTAAGTTCACCCTTTAGTCATACTTTGCTGTGAATACAGCAGGAGGTAAACTTCATTTCATAACATCACAAGAGAGACTTAACTTTCCTCTCCTACTGAAGAGGGGCTTTCTTTCAACAAATGTGTTTGAATCGGTAACTTGCCTGCTCAATCGAATCCCAGTTTCGGTTTTGAATGCCTTTTTCTGTATCATTCAAGTACGGTTTTTTTGATGATTGCTAATACAGTAAAATACTAACCTGTACCGATGACAGAAAAGTAAAAAAACTATAATGGAGCAATGTCTTAGAGCTGGTACGTACGATAGCAAATACAAAAGGTTCTTTCATTCTGTGAGTAACTCCCACACAGCAATTAATGGAAAAAGATGACTATTTCAATGTACAGTAGCTACAGCCAGCCTACTTGAAATTAGACAGATCACCTTCAGTTCCTTGGCTTTCTGGGAGAAACATTAGCATTAAGAACATGCAAACAAGTTTCACCTCGTACCCACTTGCTTGTAACTTGAAATTGCTTTCAAAGAGAAAGAAATTTAATGTAAAATACAGTTCGATATGTTGGATCCTTGAACTATCATTCTCTGCTTGTATTCTTTATTTTCATTAGTTAAACTCTTTGTTCCACAATCTGCTGCTGAATATAGGTTTTCCCAGCTTTGCAATGAGAAGCAGGACACGCTCTGCCATAGTGCTGCATGCTAAAGCCATGCCTGACTCCCCTTGCACCCCTAATCTGGCTGCTTCACACCCCAGGAGGGTCCTGTGAGGGTAAGGAAGGAGGCTGCGGAGGTCTTTGGAGGAACTGGAGCTTTAGTCCTCCCCTGAGACCCTTTTACATCAGTTTGTCCCTGCTATGATATCGGTAAGTCTAGGTGGATGGATAGTCTGGCCCCATTTCCTTCTCTACCACCCTTTGACCCTCACTGTCCTCCTTTGTGCAGTAATTCTTTCTGCATACACTATAGATAATAGGCTTAAATTTAGACTAGACATTAGGTAACAATTTCTAATTTTAAGGAATAAGTGGTCTAGAGTGCACATGGAATTGCCATCATTGCAGGTCTTAAAAAACACTCATAATGATGAGACAAATATCTGCCAGAATTGGTATAAGTAGAGTTGATTTTGCCTTAGGGCAAAGGATGGACTGGAACACCTGTTGAAAGTCCTCCCAACTCCATTTTCTATTACTCTAATTTAAAATAAAAAGGCAGCAAAAGAGGATCAATGTGAGAGCAACATGAGACTGGCCTTGACTCCTGCGTACCGTAATTGTTTTATTTCATTCCTGATAAAAGACGAAATGTACCTTGATTTTCTAAAGTTTTTGCTAAACGCCCTCATAGCACTATTAAATGACTAGGAGCAGCAAAGATTTGGATAAAAGCTGGACAAGCAGTGAGAAAAGTGCTGGAATACTTAAGACTTCTCAGGCTGCTGAGAAATGGCTGGAAATGCCATTTCTTGGGCGGATCCGTCAGCGTGTTTCCTGCTTTGGAGGTCTAACAGTGGGAAGAAGAGCAAGCTGCACAGCACGGAGCGATGTCAGTTCTCCATTCTTGCTATTGATTTTATTATTTTTTTTTCTATTTGAGAAGCAAAATCTGGAAAAAGTGCTGAAATACTTAAGACTTCTCTGGCTGGAAATGCCATTTCTTGGGCAGACCCGTCAGCGTGTTTCCTGCTTTGGAGGTGTAACAGTGGGAAGAAGAGCAAGCTGCATGGCGCGGAGCGATGTCAGTTCTCCATTCTTGCTATTGATTTTATTATTTTTTTTTCTATTTGAGAAGCAAAATCTGGAAGTAAGATTTTAAAAACCTGTCAACTTGCTTATGTGAAATGCAAAGCACTATTTGTTCTGGGAAGGCGGTTAGCTCACTTCCACTCTCCATGATATGCCTAATGGCTTTTCCAGCTAAACAGTGTATAATTTATGTTTCAAGCGTAGCATTGTTTAGGTTGTCAGCCGGAATGAAGATGTGTAATTTTCTTTGGGCTGAAATAATATCTTCCGCGCCGGCACCATTACGTTTGCTCTTCTCCACCATATCTACGCTGACATTCTGTCACAGAATCGTGCGTTCATGGTTTTCACAGGGAGAAGACATGCACAAAGACAAATCTAATAAAAAATTGCTATGCGCTTGTGATTCACATCCTAATAATTTTAAGTGATGGGAACAGCTTCCGCAGCTCTGGCTTGAACGTGACCTGAGGGGCAGCGGTGCGTTACCCATACAAACGCGTCCTCCTCCCCGCGGTTTTGACTGTCCCAGTTGACTCTGCTCGCTCTCTGAGAAAGCAGCAATCCAAAAGCTCCTTCGATTTTGTCGTGGTTTAACCTCAGCCGGCAACTGAGCGCCACGCAGCCGCTCGCTCACTCCCCCCCACCCGGTGGGATGGGGGAGAGAATTGGAAAAGCACAAGTGAGAAAAACTCGTCGGTTGAGATAAAAACAGTTTAATAATTGAAATAAAATTATAATGATAATAATATGATAATAATAATAATAATAATACACAAAGCAAGTGACGCACAGTACAATTGCTCACCACCCGCTGACCAATGCCCAGCCAGTCCCCGAGCAGCGGCCCCCCCGGCCAGCTTTCCCCCAGTTTCTGTACTGAGCATGACGTCCCATGGTATGGAATGTCCCTTTGGCCAGTTTGGCTGTGCCCCCTCCCGGCTTCTTGTGCACCTCCAGCCTTCTCAGTCGGTAGAGCATGGAAAACTAGAAAGTCCTTGACTAGTGTAAGCACTGATTAGCAACAACTAAAACATCGGTGTGTTATCAACATTGTTCTCATCCTAAATCCAAAACACAGCGCTGTACCAGCTACTGGGAAGGAAATTAACTCTATCCCTGCCGAAACCAGGACAGATTTCTAAGTCATTCTCATTTACTCCTAGTCATTCTCATTTACTCCTAGACTGCTTATTTTTAGTGATACATACACCAGGAAATGCATGCTCTGTTTTAAACCAATGAAAGAAGGATTTCTGAAAGCGTATTTATCTATGAAGACAATTACTTGATGTCACATCACAGTGGGTGTTAACAATAGGTTAGACAACGCAAAAGAAATAAAAAATGGTAGTAAAATCACTGCAGCAGCTGTGGTGACTCGGGCAAAACCCTCCCCACTCCCATCGTGCTATTTAGACCGGCACAAAACTCCACCACCCTTCGTACCAGCTAAGTCAGTGGATGCAGATCCACGGTCTAGGCAGCTCACTCGGGGTCCCTGGAGACCTTTTATGTCTCCGCATGGACTAGTGGCTAAAGCTGCCTCTGGCTCAATGTATGTAGAGCGCTTTGATAACCATGTGATAGAAAATATTACGTTGGATGACAGTTAAAGGTCAGTACAGCTTGTTTAAGTTTTCTTCTGACAGTTTCTGTATCTACAGCAGTGGTTAGCAATATAGGCATATATTAACAGCCAAGATGTAGAATTCTTTCTAAATTTAGCAGGGACAATGAAAGAATTGTCATTATGGGAAACGATTTGAGATTAAAAATCAAAACACTGGGAAGATAATTACCTATTGTGTAAGATGATTGTTAAGTCTTAATGCACAATACTCTGTGCTTTTAGGTATAAGAAAGTATTTAGCATGTAATGGCACTCTAATGGTTCTAAATTAAATGCATCATTGAGACTTTCAAGGATGCCCAAAAGAATTATGCTTGCTTTATTATTTCATTGCCTGATTGTTTCTGTAATGGAAGAAATTCAAGGATCCATCCAGTGTTTATTTTTCTCTCTTTTCTGAGAATAACACCAGTATTTCACCGGCCATTCCCACACTGAAACTGGCTGAGGAAACTCTTGGAAAAGGAGGCTGGAAGGGATGCAAAAATGGAGAAACAAGATAAAAGGTATTTGGAGCCACTGATTAATGGGAGCATTTGAGATCCCGTCAGAGGCGGACCGAGTCCTACTAACTCCACTGAATAGTCTGCATTTAGACATTGCAACAAAACCAGGAGCTGTTTTCTTAGATTTTAACCAAGAAGATATCCGTCTTGTTGCTGTATCACTGAATGCTGCTCCTGACAGCGCATCCGAACTGGCTTTCCATCTCACCTTTGTAACACCGAGGGCTGGGACTGCATTATTTTTGCTCCTAGACATGCTGATAAGTCTTGTGGTATTTGGAAGTGTAACTAGATAGCTCATCTTCAGTTCCAGAAAACAGGGACGCAGTTCCAATCAAACATTGCTGCAGGATTTGATGCCCTGAGTGCACAGCTCCCTCTGCCCTTGGTGTAGAACCAGCTCCACACAGGTGATAGGGAGATATACCCAGTAATAACCCAGTGTATTTTTCTCCTAAACGGTTAGTCTTCGACAATGAATGGTTACACTCTGCTGTGAACGTGACACAGCCAAATAAATTGTCACTCAAGTGTCCTAAAAAGATATTTTCCTTTTTAATAGCTCAGTAGTTGTTTTGTCTCCAAGTGCTGAGGACACTGGGGAATGGTCAAAAATCAAAATACAGGATAGAGAAGATGTTCCCATTTAGTGGTGAAAATCATCAGACTGACAGACGCTGAAACCAAGCTCTTGTGCTCACAAGTGAAGAAATCCAGCATGGGCAGTGCCTTACGCAACCTCCCTCCCCACTGCCTGACACTGGCAGCTCCGAAATGGGTGCCTGGCGAGATGGGGAGGTGATGTTCTCTCTGTTTAGGGAGGGACTCAGAGGTAGCGCACGGAAATGGCTCATTCCCGTTCTTGCAGTAGGACAGAGAACTGGAAACAGCCCCAGATGTGTTAGTAATTTGCTCTAAACATGGACCGCTGTCTCTGACACCGATGCTCACTCCGGGTGTGCATTCAGGCTTTCCCATTTAATACTTGCCTGCCTGAACACTAGAAAATGGATTGGGAACAGTCACACAAGTCATACAGCCCATCAAATGACTGTCAGATAAAAGCTTCATCTTACTATCGATGCGAGTTATGATACTCTTTGCCCCCTCATCTTGCCATTATTTGTCATGCTATTGGCAATTTCAATTTAAAGAGAAAACACTGGAGCTGCAACACAGATGCAAGTCAGAAATAAGGTGATTACGCATGCCCATCCCTGAGAGACTGCTGTCTCTACAGCAGGGACTCCTCTTCCCAAAACAAAGGTGGCAAAGCCAGTTCATAAAACACTAGGAAGAAAAAGATATTTCAGATAACATAATTCTAGTTATAACTGCAGAGCCTAGCTTGTAAGCTCGAGTTGTTAAAGGGCGCCAGGTTAGGACTTCTTGATGGAGGAGCAAAAAGCTTTCCTTCACCTTTATGTCAAAAGAAGACGACCTAAAAGAAAAGCTATTGAAATTTGCTGGAAGGGAACGATTTACGTTGATAGGGGCAGACTGCTAGACTTCAAATCAGTTTTCTACCTCCAGGGAGGAGTGAGAGGAACGTGCCCGTGGTGACCCAACGGCAGAGTCCTGCTCTGTGTTAAGGAGCCTGGGCACGTGGACAGCAATATCAGGCTCATGTGTAGGAGGGATCTTAATCTGAGAAAAGCCTTTTATAAGAGAGGATGCCACAACAGAGTCTACCAAAATTCAGGACCAGCATAGGCAAGCTGTTCGGTATCTCTCTGCCGTTAACACCCGAAGAACATAAACGTCAGTTTGCTCGGCGGAGAGACAGAGATACATCAGCCAGCAATAAACAGATGGCGAAATTGCTAGGAGAGGCAATTAAAGCAAGGGTCGAAAAATGAGTTTGAGACATAAAAGAAGAATTCAGACAACTAAACAGTTCTATGCAGAAATGATACAAATAATGACTTAAGAAAGTGAGTTACAATCATCCTAAATCAAAACAGGCTGGCTAATATAGCTGTAGTTCACTGTGTATCGGTTTTGTGTTCCTAGCACTCTAGCTACAAAGGATTTTGGTGTATTTGTATAAATAAATATCAATTTTGCATGACCAATGTATACTGAAATAATAAAAATGCGCTACGCAAAATAATTACAATTTTGGAAAATCAGTTTCTTTAATGGGAGTTAAGATTTTGGCTGTTTTCTCCATATTTTGGCTTGGTGCAGAGCAATGCTTCTGAAAGAGATTTTTCTGAGTGGGTGACACTACACAGCACATGGAAATGACTGAAGTCAGCAGTCACACTGCATTAAAACAGAAAATTTGCATTAAAAATACAGCTAAATGATATACTCTTGAGTATTTTATTTGGTTTTTTTTTGCAGCATGGAGTTCAAAAGGAAGATTCATTTTCTGCGAATGTTTTGTGTCTTTTCTGGTATTTTAAACAATAGCCAGAATTACCCAAATTGCTTTTCTCTTCACCAGAAGACAGAGCTCTAAAACAATGCCTTAGAGTTGTTTACTATTTGGAATAATGAAGCCATTCTCTTCCTTTTCTGCTGGATTTGCACAACTGAAAGCTATCAGAATCTGTGTTAAAAACGTGGTGTGTTTTCTCCTGCCTGGTTTCTACCAATGACACCAATGAAGGGCACACAAAATTGATGAACAGAAACACTGAAATTCTACCATCATAAACAAATTGCGCATTTGATGTTTACTATCTGTCCTTCAGTCTTCTTGAATTTCCTTGGGTCTAGAGAATGTTATTTTGTGTGCTTTTTCACGATAATATTTTTCGTCTCCTAACGATCAACCAAGACAGTATCTTCCGCTCTGTAAGGAGAGAACCTGGCCGACTAGCTGAAACCTGCAGTAATACAAGGACAGTAGGAAGAACTGTAGGAAATGAAGGAGTTTCCTTCTGCCAGATTCCCCCAAGGAGGCAGAAAGCTGGGAAAAATGCAATCTCTCAGTAGAAAGAGAAAACCAAGTAGAATTTAATGTTGCTGTGAGCTGGGTTAGACAAATATACTGTGGTCTATCAGAGAGAGAGCAGGAAAAATGCGTCTGTTTCCAGGTAATGCGAGCTTCTAAAGTGTGAAGCATCAGACTGAGCATTCAGGTTCAGATATATGAATACAGGTCCAGTTTGGAATAAACAGCACATGAAGTACCAGGAGTAAACAGAATTTTAAGCCCTTGCTGCTTTCCAGGGTTGCTTTCATCTGTGGCACATGTTGGTGTCCTCAAGAGGTTTAAGTATGGGTTGGGAGGTCTGTCACCTTTCCCTTCATACCTGAATCATCCCCCAAACCAACTGCTGGGAGCATCTCATGGCTCAGAAGTCTCCAGTCCTCTGGATTATCTCTTACACAGAGGGATATCAGTTCAGGTCCTCTACCCTGCCATACAAAATGATTGAGTGACAGAATAAACCGAGCCTCAGATTTCACAGTCAGCCCTAATCTCTCGGATGGCTCTGAAAGCCCTGGGACTGTAAGAGGTTGGGATCTATGCTGCTAGCTGAACTTCGGGGCATCAACCAACCTCTAGTGCGATTCAAGGCAAGTAACAAGTTTCTTTCAGCTAAATTCCAGTTTCAGCTGAACACCTGACGTTTCATTCAGATGCCACCCTTGAGTATTCAGCACTCGGTGGAGAGCAATTAGTTCCCGATGTTTGGTGATACCTTACCTCTCCTGTACAGGAAATCTAAACATTTTATGTAACTATCTGACATTAAGCTGTCACAATCTGCTACGGTTGCCGAACTCTATATTAACTATAATGCACAGTACAACGCCAGTGTGGGTGGACAACATAATCGGGCATCCTCAAAGGCACCTAAATCTGTGAGCAACCTACATACTGTGCCTGCATAAAAAGAGATATTATGGTTGATCGTGACAAGAGCTCTTCTAAAAGCACTTTCAAAAAACGTAATTGGAATTTTTAACCCATGCATCCTTTTTGTATCAGTGACTCCTTCTTCCACCTGGCCACAGCACTGGTCTTCCATCTGATCTACCATCTACCATCTGGTCTATCACCACCTGATACCTATGGCATAGTTGTGTTTGCAAGGATTGGGATTGGGAGAGGGACAATTAGACTTTTCATGTGCAGTACTTAGAGGAGTTTTTTTGAGTAAATGAAACAACCTTGATTTTGTGTGTCTGTGTGTGTGCAGCTAAAGATAAAGGGACTTGGCTATAAGACTGCTTTTGTGATTTGAGCAGGGTACATTCTCCACTCGAACGTCACAGCTGAAGAACAATCTGGAGGAAAAAATACTCCAGCTACTGATCTTCATTTTCAGGGCATAAAGCTCAGTCCTTTGATATCTTTTCCACTTCCACTATTTAATTAGTGGAATTAATTAGCCAAGATTTCAATTAGAAATTAGATCGTGGCTTTCTTAATTTCAGGAGATTTAACTCAATAGGTCACATGCCTTGTACCTTAGTTTACATTAAAATTATTCAGGAGTTCATCACAGAGCAAAGTTAAAGATTTGTCTCTTGACTAATCTAAAGATAAGAAAACTCATAGTTCTGACATGTTTGATTGAGATAGCATAATGAAAAGTTACTTTTCTCCCAGAAGATCTGAATTATCAGTTGTACCATCCAAAGCCAATAAATACATGGTTTATTGCAAGATAATGGGCTTCCGTACAGCAACAATCTATAAGCCTGTTCAAACTTCAGCATAAGTTGTGGTTTTGATGGCAATGGGACTGTTTCAAGGGACAAACCCAAGCTTTAATATAAGTGTTAGCAGGATTATGGCCATAAATTTCGATTTTATATTGCCTTTTGGAAGATCGCTGCATTTCTGTGATAGAAAGACTAATCAGAGCATAGACAAGCACAGGCTGTCTCTATGGCTTTTTCAGCAAATACTATCTATATTCTGAGATATTTTATCTGCCATTAAGGCATACTGTAGAGTTTTGTGTTAAATTAGTGTATTCTATGCTTATCTGTACTGTTGAGAAAACTGTTTCAGGTTTTCATTTTATTTCCTTTTTAGAATATTTTGAAAAAATATTAACAAACATTTGCTAGGTAATATGCAAACCCTAATGCTACAGGAATTACAACACAATATTTACTTGGTAGATACCTCCCAGAAAAAAACCACCATTTCAGCTAATATCTTTAAAGAAACCCCTTTTCTCTTTTTTCCTCCTCCCTCTCTGCTCCACTAGCTGAAAAGCCAATAAAAAAATTCTCCACCTCCTACACAGTTCAGAAGAAGATCTGTGTGCATTTCTCCTAGGCATGTTTTGAGACCCAGAAGGGGATGAAAGTAGTTAATGTGCAACGGGAATCTTAATTTCAGAGACACATCTGTACCTTTCTATTGACCTTGCTGATATGCTGCAAGCTAAATATTAAACCATTTTTTGATCAATTTAAGTTCAGCCTGGGGAGAAGAAACAGTTAAAGAAATGTCTCAAGTATACTTGCATTCAGCTAATCAGACTTTGTGCGCATCTACAAATGGTACAGAACTGAAATCAATCGTTGATAATGAAACCACAAACGAAAAATGGACCGAAGACTCCTTTCCAGGATTAGAAATACTGTGCACAATTTACGTTACATATGCTGTGATCATTTCAGTGGGTCTCCTTGGAAATGCTATACTCATCAAAGTCTTTTTCAAGATTAAATCAATGCAGACGGTTCCAAACATCTTCATCACCAGCCTGGCATTTGGAGACCTACTGCTTTTATTAACTTGCGTGCCTGTAGATGCAACACGTTACATTGTGGATACCTGGCTCTTCGGAAGAATCGGGTGCAAGCTGCTGTCTTTTATCCAGTTAACCTCAGTTGGAGTATCAGTGTTTACCCTGACTGTTCTCAGTGCTGACAGGTGGGTCTGATGCGACTGATTTGCCAGGAGATACCGCAGGTGTGAAGTTAGAAATGAATAAAAGAGCAGAAATGATCATTTTGCACAATATTAAATGGCACATTGTAATAGACTAAAAAAAAAGCCCAACCAACCACTCTCCCATCTAATTTTAAAATGTGTGTTAGAAAAATTGGAGTAGTTCTGTTTAATGGGGTGAAGTGAGAAAGACTCTTTAAGTCTTTTGACCTTTTATTCGCTTGATGTACAGTACAGGGTTTTTTTATCAGTTGCCCAGAAAAGGGAAATTGCTTAAGGCAGGGAAAAGACAGTATATTGGTGCTATCTAGTGGTGCACTAAAGTAGTCAGGGAAGATGAAAAAGAAAACTGTGAAAATGACTGAGTGGAAATCCTTTGTCCTAGGCACTCAGTGAGGCTCTAAAGTCCTAGAACGTAAAAGATTGACATGTGGGGTAAAAAGCCAAAAGAAAACACAGAACAGACTGGGGGACAAATGACTGACTCATGATTTGATGGCTACTGCAATACTATAGTAATTTTCAGCTTGGTAAGTGCTTAGTGTGACATGACACAATTTGAATATTTCCTCTTAGAGGAGTTCTATCTTTTCCAGAATTACTTTAGCCCAGAGGTCCTGCAATTAAACTCAGGTTATGACGACAGCACTGTCAGCAGGGACCAGTGCTCCCATCTGACTGCTGTCAGGAGTTGCTGAACAATCAGTTTTCCAGGCACCTCTTTCCCGAATGAACAAAACCAAGATGAGATTTCAGTTCAATCAGCATGAGCATGTCAAGGAGCAGAAAAACCCAAAATGAGTTTTAGTATTAAGAGAGAAAAAGATTTTCATCTTGTATGCCAGCAATTGTGGATTGTATGTAATAGCAAGTAGTTCATGCGTCCAGAATTTAAGCAACGCTACTGTTACTGTACTCCAGAAAAAATCAGCCAACACAGGAATGGCCACAGTGGGTCAGATCAAGGGTCCACGTAGGCCAATAACAGCCTCCAGCAGTGGTAGTATAAGGACAAGAAAAGACACATAGGAAGAATAAAGACCACTATCCAACACTACACTTATACCCTAAGCCTTCAGATGACCTCCTGAGCAGATGTGGCTTCTGTCTATTTAATAACCTCAATGGATTTCTCTTCTAGATCCTTGTTCAGCCTCTTGAACTTGTTTAGCAATGACTTTTACTGCCTGTTCCATAAACAACTCCTTTTTTTTTGCTTTGCGCGTGGCTTCATTTGATGGCCCTGGCTCTTGTGCCAGAAAAGACAGTGATTCCTATCCATCTCTCCAGGCTATTCATGTTATATTCCATGCTTAGTATGCTTTTTTTTTTTAGTTAGGATGTGCAGAGCAGCACATGGTGTTCAAGAGTTGCATGAACCAGAAGTACAGATAATTGCACTCTTTTGCTCTCCATTGTTTTCCTAATAATTCCTAACATTTTGCTTTTTTGTTGTTTTTTTAGGATTTGGTGTGGTTTTTTTACTACTGCTGAATATTAAGCTGATGTTTTCACTGAACTATCTATCACAGCTCCAAGGTCTTGGTCCTGTATGACGTCAATTCAGAATCCAACATGGACTAGCTGACCTTTAAAGGTCCCTTCCAACCCCAACTGTTCTATGATTCTATGATTTAGACACTTGCTTCTGTATTTAATTCCTCATGGTAGCTGTTAGGTAAATACTCCATGCTACATTTTCACACAGTAACTATATGGTAAACTTACTGACAAAGCTCAGAACATCAGTCATGTGCGCAATGCCAGACTATCATGTTCCAGTATGCTAGAAGAGCTCGAAGTCAATAAAAATGGTATTTGTTTGATAAATAGCAGTCCAGCTTGCAGTTTTCTATTTAAATTTGCCTAGAGGAAAAAAAGACCAGATCTCAGGTTGTGCAAAATGGTATAACTAAGCTGTCTTATCCTCTGGATCCTTTTTCACTGCCTTTCCTTTCATGCCAGTCTTGTGCCCCCCTGGAGGGGTCTCTTCTTTCTGCATCATCAAGAGTCCCTGATACTTTGGGAGCAGGGTATATTGTTTCCTGTGCTTCATCCACCTTCGTGACAGTTGGTCTTTTTTCCATGTCCTGTTTCCACACAGATTTTCACGCATCTATAGATTTACCCAGATTTTTCTCGTATGTCTGACTCAGTCCACATGCTGCAGAATCCCAGCCATGAATCAACAGCAGTGTTAGCTCCTGGTTTGTAAATATGAATGAGTACTGGAGCATTATTTTGAGTCAGATCACTGCACTCAGCTGGGATCTTAAGAACATGGAAGAAAGGAGGGGTGTACAAGCTTGGTTTCATGTAGTTATAAAATAGTTAACCTGTTTCATACCATTATCAGTTTTGCATACTAATTCCCTCATTTACCTTTCTAGGCAGCGCCATAAAAATAGGAGAGATGATTGCCCTCACTGATCCTAATCCAAACAGTAGAAGTCATCTTTACTTAGGAAGGCTTTAATGACAAGTCCTGCCAGCCAATTCAATAAAATACATGCTTAAAATTAACTTTTACATTTCCATCTTAATTACAAAAAGCTGGTATCCGTTTTCATTTCCAAGATGATTCTACCACCCTTAGTTTAGCGAGAACAGAGACGGCTTTATCCTCAGGAAGTCTGCATTGCCAGTGCTTGCATTATTTCTGTATTTAGTCTGACAATGATGTTGGTTGGTTTTAGGTACAGAGCCATCGTTAAGCCCTTGGAACTGCAGACTTCGGATGCGCTCCTGAAGACCTGCTGTAAAGCTGGCTGTGTTTGGATCATCTCCATGATATTTGCTATCCCAGAGGCTGTTTTTTCAGATTTGTATTCTTTCAGCAACCCTGAGAAAAATGTAACTTTTGAGGCATGTGCCCCCTATCCTGTATCTGAGAAGATCCTGCAGGAAGCTCACTCCCTGGTTTGCTTCTTAGTGTTCTATATTGTACCCTTAGCTGTCATTTCTGTCTACTATTTTCTTATTGCCAGAACTTTATATAAAAGTACATCCAACATGCCAGCAGAAGAACACGGTCATGCCCGTAAGCAGGTAAGCTGTGATCAAGCACTACAGTGTCCAATTTTCCAAAATCTATCGTGCTGATTAAGTCTGAATTCTTGAGTGCAAAACCTTTACCTGATAATAGAGTCAAAGGCTCCATAACCTCAGCCCATATTGGCAAACCAAATTCAGCTACGCACTTAAGCACATGCTCACGACTCGTTAACTTAATTGTGAGTGTGCATGCTTTCCGAAAGAGGGATGGGGTTTGTTTGACCCTATTAAACTCAGGAGTTAAAACGTTGAATTGAAACACTGAGACCTCATCCACGTGAGTTGACACATTAACTACTGTACTTTTAAATCCTAGTCTAGATGAGATTGCCACATGATTTGTAATGGAAAGGGAATGTGCTCTGCACTGGAATTACTTTGTTAAAAAAATCATGAAATAGATTTATTTTTCTGTTGATTTCTTGGGGTTTTTTTTCCATTTTGCTTTTTTGGTCACTAATGCGTTTAGACTTTTAGACCCCTTTGAAAATCAGCACCAACTACATAAACATGTGTTCCTCATTGCTATTAATACCAGATATGCATTATTTTCTCGTAGATTGAATCCCGCAAGAGAGTTGCCAAAACAGTGCTGGTGCTTGTTGCTTTGTTTGCCTTTTGCTGGCTGCCTAACCACATCCTCTACCTATACCGCTCTTTCACATACCATGCTTCTGTAGATGCTTCCACCTTTCATCTGATAGCTACTATTTTTTCCCGTGCCTTGGCCTTCAGCAATTCCTGCGTCAATCCTTTTGCTCTTTATTGGCTGAGTAAAAGTTTCCGGCAACATTTTAAAAAGCAAGTCTCGTGCTGCAAGGCAAAATTTCGTACGAAGCCTCCCAGTGCTACCCACAGTAATACACCTACCAGAGCCCTGTCAGTCACAGGCAGCACGCATGGCTCAGAAATCAGTGTTACACTGCTCACAGATTATAGTATCACAAAAGAAGAGGAAAGCGTTTAGTCCATCTGGGATGAAGGAGGACAGAAACTGAGCCTTTGCAATCAAGTCGCTACTGCTGGGATCCTGGAAAGAGGTGCCATGCCTTGCCCTGTCTGTGAAAGCGTTTTCTTCAGGAGTTCCTCATTTTTTTAAAAATATACAATAAAGAAATCAAACTGTGTGGGAGAAGAAGCTGCAACGGCTGAACTTCCCAGCGTAAGCTCAAAGGGATTGTTCATGTTCCCAAGCACAAACACGGATCCCTAGCTGGAATTCCTGGGCTGGGCAGGACAGGAGTCAGCACAGTTGGTGTGAGAATTGGCTGTAAGGATGGTTTTGTTCTTGGTGATTTGTTCTTTGACTTGTGACTGAGAGCTCCCTCTGTCAAGTACTTGCATCTACAGCAAGCAAGCAAAACCACGTATTTTCATAACATGATCAACCAGGCAGATTTTTGATTTCTTTCTTTTCTTGTCCCGAATGTTAAAAATTGGTAAACACATCAGAAAGCATGCTAAAAGGAAAGAAAGCTAAGGTTTGTAGTACAGCGTAGTAAAAAAAGAAAAAGCATTATGGGCCAGATCCACACTAGCCTTTGCTCTGTCAGTGACTTTGAAACTCTGGGTAAGAGCTGACTGGCTGTGTAAAAAGATGCCCTTCTCAGTCCCTAAGGAAGTCAAGGGAACCAGCAGGCGATCATCTCTCTTAAAAAGCTATAATCATCTTTAACCACACTTGTAAAATTCTTTGCCATCTATAGGTAAAACATCCCAACAGTGCAGAGTTCTCTACTGTTATAGTGATTTAACATCAAGAAATTGGGGTGGATCTGTATGAGAGTTCTAGTTTGGATTTACAGTGCACTTTTGAAGGGAACTGCTCAAACGTCCCCTCCTGCCTTAATTTGCTCTGTCTCCCAGAGTGGTCTTGAGTGCACAGCCTGGATTTCTCTCAGATGAAACTGTCCGTCCAGTCCATGGAACCAGACTAGAGAGAGTTTGAAGTAAAGCCCCCAAAAGTATATGGCATGGGGGGGTGTGTGTGTCAGACTAACCAGTTACCCCCACAGATCCACCTCTGCTGCAGTGTACGTGGTCACATCCAAGTGGTCTGCACGTTTTCAAGCATGCTGGGAGAGCTGGATTTTTCTATTGTACTAATTTCTATTCTTCAAGTTATTGAAGTAATATTCCTTTATAATAATTAGGATAGATGGTCTTTATGAGATAGGCCTTCTAATCTCAAATCCACTGATTTTATGACTCTGCACGCAGAGGCAAGTCAGTGACAGCCTATCATGGGCAGCCTGTGCATCCCTAAAAAGCTCAGCAGCACTGCTGGCAGGGACTGTCTTTCCATCAGGAAAGGCGGAAGGCAAGTCTTCCTACCCCGTGTTACAAAAATGTTGAACGATACTTGTTTTTACGAATTTTGTGAACCAAAATTTTGTTCTGTGGGAGTTGGTGATAGAAAACACAATAGACTTCCCATTGCTTAAACTAAGGGACTTCTATCTCAAAAAAGAATTTGTGCGTTGAAGTGTAGAAGAGAGATTGCAACATATGAATTAAACGAAATAGTGCTGTCAGTCACAGAAGTTTCAATTTTAACTATCCCTTGAAGACATAACACCCCTCCAGCTGCACAGAGCCCCTAACAACACGTGGTTGGAAACCCATCCATCCATGCACCATTGTTTGAGTTCATTATAAGATGAGAAAATCTATTTGCAGCCTCTCTCTGTTGACCGCCCTAATCAGAATAATAAAACCAAACTATAAATCCCAAGGGCATTGGAATACAACTTCTGTTGCCATCTTAAACCAGTTTAATGACAGTCCATTTTAATCCCATCAGGCCTGGCTTTATTTTACCACACTCTTCATGGCACAAGCTGCAAGGCTATAAGCACTAATTTTCAAATGGATTCTCCCTTTCATTGTACCAATTGTACACCAGGATAGCACCACTGAAATAAATGGAAATATAACAGCACAGAGATACAATTTATGGCAACGCAGTCTCCAGACACCTTATTTTACTCTCTTTGTCTTAATGTAACACATTCCCTGCTAGTGAGCTGTGTGCAAATAGAACAAACACATTGCACTGATATTTTCCCCTTCTCTTTTTTCTTAATGGAGCTGCAGGGTGAGACTGAAGTAAGTAAATAAGCCTACACACTTACGAGCCTGCTTTTATCATCCAGGATCTTACTACAGGGAATTCTAAACAAAAGAAAAATCAACGAACATTACAGTTCCTTACATCATTCTTTATTCTAGCTTATTAAAGCCTTTGGAAAACAAATCTGCCACGTTTCTGGACTTCACTATTTGTCTCTGTTGGAGACCAAGCTTCCCACCGCAAAATCCTTGGCTACACCTCACAGTAGCCCTTGAACACCACCGTTTCCTAATTCACCATTTTCCTTGCTTTGCATGCAGCTCCTTTTTGCTTGTGTAACTACTCCTCTAACTGGATGGTCTATCTATTGCTAATATATCCTGTTACAAAATTGACGTTTTTGCTATATGCTGCACATGTTTTGGTTAAAGACTGGCAATATTTCAAGGCATAATTTAACTATTCTGTGTACTTTATGCTTTTATAATTCTGTACTTTCAAATCTTCATGACATGTTGTATTGGAGTGATATATTGGTCAACATTTATTTTTATCTAAACAATCTGGTATTATTCATTCCATCTATTCCCCCAATATAATTATCCATAAAATGTCTCCACGTTACCATAATTGGATTTAGGGGAAAAGGGTTGTTTCCTTCGCAATCTTTTCTCACTGTTCCAAAAAACAGTTCTTTCACCCCCAGTAATACAAGTGTAATTCTATAAGAGCACATGGGAATAATGTCTATTTACAAAAATATTGAGTGCTATTTAGCAAAGAACTGGCATGAATAATTAGGATTTTACTATTTATATCCACAGTGAAAGAATAGGTAGAAAAAAGGCACAAAATACTGAAAGGCAAGACTCCATCAAAGGTCTTGTTCATGTGGAGTCTTATTGAGTAAGTAAATACGATTTCTAGGATGTACCTTTTTTATAGTTTGTTTTGTGAATGAGATGTACGCATTAACAGCTTTAATACATAGAAATGGAACAATTAATGTCCGCATTAGCAACAGGTTTAGTATCAGTACCCTAATTTGTGCGGTCACTACGAGATGCTGGTTTAGTTAAAAAACCCAAGAATTCCACAAAAATGAGCAAAACCATGTCAAAACATGGATATAGTGTAACAGACCACATCTCCAGCAAATGGCACAGAATATTGAAGTCAGTTATGAAATTATAGCCATGTTAAAGCTCACCCTCCTGTTTTCATAGAAAGTATTGTTTTATTTTACATAGTTAAATATGGGCTGCCCGCTGACACTCATGTGCTTCTGCGAAGAATATTACAATTAAAGAATAAGCTAAAGTTACACACAGCTACAGCACTTGCACATTTCAATCAGTGGTACCTGTAATTAAAAAAAAAACCCACAGGCTCTAATCAGCGTTTAGTTATGGGCTCTGCCACAGATGGTGCCCTCAGTGCAAGGTGAACAGTTCTGTGGAATTTCCCTTGTCAGCATAGGAAAAGGTATTGAATTTTTAGCACATCTGGATCCTGTCATTTTTCACACCGTGAAGACTCCTCTTCACTCTCACTAGTCTGTAACAGCTACACCTCCAGCCCATGGAAAGCCCAAAGAGGAGTAACCTCTCCGTGCTTAATCACTAGTTACTGCCTCCTTGATTTAACATAACAAAGCATCTTAAGAAAAGAGTGTTAACTCCTTACCTAATTAAGTATTAGCTAGTGAATTGCTGGTTCCCCTCTATTACAAAACCAAGATTTTGGTACTTTTAGTAGATGGTATCTCTAGACCAACAATCAGCTCTGATGAACCAAGATTGCATTTTATCACACAGAAGAGTCAGACACAGATACAAAATCATCCTGCTAATGCCTCCTTTTAATATTTACTTTGAGACATTTTGTCAGGATTTACAACGCCATTTCTTGACAGCTTAGACTGATCTGAGCTGTGTAACACTCCAGCTCTTTGCACCATACCCAGAACACGCAGCTTGCAGCAGCAGTGCTTGTGCAGCCATGAATTATATCGTTTCAAGGATGTGATGGAGAGGAAAGCTATCTTGAGCCCCAAAAATGACGGGTTTCCAGCCGAATCAGCTCCCTGAGCTGGCTCACTGTGCTGTCTTTACTGAAGAGGAAGAGAACAGACGGCGGCAACACGGTCAGCAGCTGTGCCGCAGTAGCTGCCATCACGCATGCTGTTACCTGCGGAAAGCGTGAGGCAATTTGAGGTAGTTTGTCCTCATAACTACATTAAAGTGTGCAGATCACAGTTACCATGCACTAACCCTGCTGCACACAAGCACGCTCTCACTTCCATCGGACTGAGATTAAATTTGGATCTCCTACTCCCCAGGACAGTGCCCCAGTGACTTGCTGCAGGCAGATCTGCACACCAGGGAAATCTGTACCGTGTGGGCACAGACTTTGCATTTGCTCAGGTTGTGAATGTAAAAAACTCTGCCAAAATCAAATAAGCAGTTTAAGACTTAAATTGTATCGCTCTTACAATGTTTAAGGCTATGATTATCTTACTTCCAAACATATATCCAATTCCAATTTTTATAAGTAAGCACAGTTTACGTTGAGCCTCTCATGCTCCTCACTGAAATCCAATACCTATTTGAGAGCTAATACAAATGTCTCCTAAGCTGTCAGTTTATAAGTGATCACAAAACAATCTTTGGACGACTATTGTAATAGCCCTGCCAAGAGAAAATTCTTGAAGCGTGAAAGATGTCATTAACTAGGCTGGATGTTCCTTGTGTAACAGCCAAAGGTTACTAGAAGTCTATATTTATATCCTCAGCAATTTCATCTGACGGCCTGTTGACCCGCCAGTTCGCTGATGTCCGTCTCTCCCTACAGAGCTTCACAAGCTCAGGATTGTGTCTTTGATTTTATTATCATCCCAGTCCGTCTGACAGTAAAGACGTATTTTTTCCCGGAATACTCATTTCCAGAAAACTTCTGTACTGAATAGAATTTTCATTTCTGAGTGGAAGGATTGCTTTGCCGCTGGCAGCCAGCCACTGCCAGCTTCGATGGGGCTGTTCAGCTAAATTTTCATTAAAAACTCGTGCACTGTTTTAATACCTGGGTTTTATAGCTCCAGGTTAAATTTTGAAAAACAAAACCTAAACAGTGTGCTGCTTCATCCTCTAAATAAAGATACTTTTAAATACATACTCTAGCAATTAAATTTGGTTTTGATGCAACGCTATCTGGATTACACTGTGAAAACCACTAGATGGCACTGAATGAAAGTCTTTTAAAGAACTGATTCGAATGAGAAAATTTTATTTAAAATATGTAAGTACCCACAGACAGAGTACTACACTGATCAATAACTAATTGTAGGCTTCATTAACGCAAACCAATTCAAGATTTTGAAGACAGGCCTCATCCCTTGCGTTGCACCACCGTACCAACCCCCTCGGAAGGGAGCGCAACAGCCGCAGCTGGACGCCCTCGGCCTGTCGCACCCCTGCTCCGTGGAAAGCAGGTACTTGTGCCAGCCGGGCAGGGCCGAGCAGCGGCTCCTTCTCCCCAGGAGGCTTAACTGGGCAAACCATTTGCGCCGGCCGCCTGTGCCGAGGGAGGAGCAAGAGCCAATGCGATGTTTTGACATTTAGCATGCCATTTAAGCGTTATCTACCTTTTTGTTCTTGTCTTTGCCTTTAGTAGGGTATGAGAACAGGCTTTCGCTCTCAGTGACGAGATGACGGCCAGCTGGCTGCACAGCACCTCAGCTGACAGCATCAACCAGCCTGTTCCGTCTCGTCCAAGGCACAATAGGGAAAAGTATTGCAGGAGGAAGTACTTTCAGTGCTTCGTGCCCCTTAGCGGGCTTTTATTTTATCATGTAAGTAAAACGTCAACAGTCTCCGCGCAAGGCCCGTCTAGGCGCGGCTCCCCACCCCCAGCAGGCCCGGAAGGGTCTTCAAGCCCAGGGCCTCAGGGCCAGCCACCCTCA
>NW_008825532.1:5167891-5173786 GCF_000699105.1 Pygoscelis adeliae
GCCTACTCGCCCGGCCCCGGCCCTCGGGGGGGGGGAAGCCTCGCGGGGCGCCGCTCCCTCCGCCCGCACACCGCCGTGGGGCCGCTCTTTCCCCGAAGGAAAAAAAGCCGTGCCATCCCCGTTCCCCGGCATGCCGAAGCTTCCCCGGGGAAGGGCGAGAAGGAAGGAACAGTCGATGTTGGGTCTCTTCAGCGCGGAGGTGTCTCACTTCTCCGGATTCAGCCAAGGAGATGTCTGCTGCGAAGCCTCTGTAGCACTGAAACGCTCCTTTTTCCAGGCAAAACCACGGCGGCTGGCCTTGTCTCCGTCTGTAACCTAACCGGCTGCTTTCTGCTCTTTTGTTGTGAAGAGCTGTAGGTTGGCTTTTCTCCTTGGCTGTGAATCTGTAGGATTGCTCGGGCCTGGCATGAAGTGACGGTTATATTTGTGGATCTTAACGAATCGGTACTGCCTTTGACATGTTTAGGGTTTTTTATCACAGTAGCTGTGGTGATCTTTGTCTTTCTGTTGGTAGTGAAGAAGTGAACTAGTCTGTTAAGGTGAAAATGGACTGGTATATCCCTCTTCTATTATGATCTGAAAGCGAATGCGTGTGTAAAGATGTCTTGTTCCCTCTCCTTAGATCTTGGAAATGCACGTGAAAATTAAGTGTATTTGGCTTAGAGGCATTGCACAGAATGGAAACATGATACAGGTTTTCCTCTTGGGTTTTTTTTATTAAATATTTTAAGTATAAAAAATGAACTTGCTATAACAGCGTGGTTCTTCAAGGTGAGAGGGGAGATAGATTTAATGTGTTGAGCCAATCTACTGATCTGCAAGTGAAACGGTAGTTTTGTTACTGTATAACAATAAATGAGGGCAATCACTTAATTTACAAATATTAAGATATTTTATAGCATATACTTCATAAAGGTAATGTAGCAGTTGTTATTTGTGACTCTGAATATATTGCAATTCAGAGAATCTGAGTGAGAATGAAGCCTGTAGTGCCAAGTTTATATGTGTGTAAACCTAGTAAGGTGTCCATGTAGCAGATGGCTTACGGAGGGGTAAAAACATGTGAGAAATCCAGACTCGCAAAGTGGAGCAGTGGAGAGCTGAGTATCCCTGTGGAGTGCTATAGCCGGTAAGCACAGTAACTTTTAAAAGGGTTCTCTTTTTTTTTTTTTATTTCTTTTTTTATTTATCTCTTCTTCTCAGGAGCATTGGTCTTTCCTAAATGCCTCTTTCTTACCTCAAATTTCAGTCTTGGAGAGGAGATAACATTAAGGGTTGGACAGATTATATAGGAACAGCAAGGTTCATTAGTAAATAGGATATGTAGTAGAAGTTGGTAAAGAGTCATTGTGAAGCACTATGTGATAGGTCACCG
This sequence comes from Pygoscelis adeliae, assembly GCF_000699105.1. Classification (NCBI taxonomy): domain Eukaryota; kingdom Metazoa; phylum Chordata; class Aves; order Sphenisciformes; family Spheniscidae; genus Pygoscelis; species Pygoscelis adeliae. The sequence continues at coordinate 5,169,267 of NW_008825532.1, forward strand.
AGCTAGATATCATAGAATCTCAGGTTACTTAATTTTGCTGATGATTATTCAACAGCATATTTTATCAAAATGGATTTGAGACCGCAGGAGCCAGAAGTTATAGTTCTTTCTCTACTCCATTAGCAGTCATAAAATTCCTTATCTCTGTTCTCTGACAAAAGATTAAAATATTCTGACTGGTCTAAGTAATCATCATCTACCAACTAGTATTGCAGTGCTACTCTACTTTGGGAATAGAGTATCTGCTGAACTTCTTCTAAAGCATGTTTCAAAGCAGTGCAAGAAGTTAATGGTATTAACTGTCAACATTCCTCAGAAAAATTTGGAGACAGTCAAGTATTTAATAAAAGCGATTGCAACTTTCTGTGTTATTTAACGATTTTTCATTCAATGGTACTATATTGATGGATACCAACTTTTTACAGTCCTTCACAGACATAGCACAAAATCGCATGTTGAATTCATCTGCCTTCCTTCATCACTTGCTGTGAAAAAACAAGATGTTGGATGTCTTCTGTAAGCGTAGGGTATCTGTTCTTCATTTGGTTAATCTATTCCTTTCTGTTTCAGTGTGACCAGTAGTTAATTACATGCTAGCATGTCCTGTAGTATTGTATTTCTTTTCCTATAAGCTTAATTGCCCCAAACTGTACAACTGTGTGGGTGTGGCGGTAGAACCGATCTCTTTCTGTGATGTTCTCCACCAGAACTGTAGTGAAGCCCCAGGTGAGAAATTCTGTGAGTGCTTGTCTTCCATGCAGGCATGGTATGACATAAGTTCCAATAAAAGCCTTTAACCTTGTAAAAACACATTTTAAAGTGAAGTAGTTGTAATGGTATATATGGTAGGATGATAGCATATTATGGTAAAAAAACCCCTTTGTTATTGACTGGCAAAATTTGATGGTCCGTGGTAGGTAATTTGCTAAGAATAAACTTAGCTTTACAGGAGAATGCGGTTCCCCCTGAAGTTGAAAAATAATACTGCTGCAGGAAGGTGGCTAGTTGTTGCAGGTTTAATCACAAATGTATCTGAAGGTTCTCTAATGAAAATGAATAATATTGTTCACCAGAAAGTTTAAAAGCTTAATTCTCTGGATTTAATCAACTGTGAAACTAAGGATTCGCTAACATTGCTAGTGTCGAATATAACAAACCTTGTTAGAACACAGAGTATTCTTTTTTTTCACTAAAGGTGGTTGTACTCTTCCTTTCTCTTGACATTATGTTACGTCATGTCTGTAAGAGCAGCTGCTTACATTCCTGATCAAGGTGCGTTGCAAATCTTGTTTAGTGTAGGAGCTATTTCATGCTAAACTTTTAAGTTATATGGGGCTCCACAGCATCTCGCGTTATTCATGACAAGCCTGCTACTGTCAATTCTGCATTGTTTTATTTGTCATAATAAAAGCTTAGAGGTGAAACATCAAGCTTCAAATCACTATGGAAGATAAGCGATTGCATTGTTATCGTTGACGCTTACTGCTGCCTGTTATGCCACTCTCTTACAGTAGCTTAATGACATTAACCTTTGTTCCCTTTTGAATACAGATGAAGCAAGTGCAGCACAGGTCAGAGTCAGACAAAATTTTCAAAGGTTAAGGCTCAGCTTTGGGGATAAATAATTTCAGAGTGTGTAACTGCAGAAAGTACTTCATAGTGCAGTGATGCTAGCAAAATCAGCTATGATGTATTATCTCTTTGCATGTTATTGCTAGTGGCTAGTATTAAAATTTACCTGGCTGGAAATACTGGGGGTAATTTGTAGGGTTTTTTTGTTTTGGTCTCTAAAAGATAGACATTAGCCAATCTTATCTTTTATGCAAATACAGTCTCTCTCTAGAAAAGAGCAAGGTAATTATTTCTCTATTAGCAGGATATAGAGTATATGGCCTTGTAAACAGTGTGTTAAGATACGTCTCTGTCTAAGTGCAATGTTTATTGTCTGTCAACGAAAATATATGTCATCTCTGAAAATGTTGATGCTTACAAATGTCAGTCATTCCATCATCTGTGGATAAGTTGTTGGCTTACCTTCAGTGTCACTTCACCTCCTCAACATGGTCAGGAGCACTTGGCTTCTGTCCTTCAGGCAAATCCAATTTATGTTGAAAGCAGAAAGCTTTGCTTGGAAAAAGGCAGAACTTGTGAAATACTTGTTTGAAAACTTCATGGGCTGTATGGAATTAGTATGTTAGTCTAGTTCGGGTAGTGCCTGAACCGATTGTTTTTGTTGTGCGTATGGCTTTACAAAGATGACTTAAAAACAGTTTTGAAATACTGTTATTTTCTATGTTGCCGGATTAGAAAATGGCCATCATTGATGCACTAACATTAAAACACTTACAAACCTGAATTTGTATTTCTTTGAAATTTTGGATTAATTTTCCTAATTTCTTTTTAGATAACAGAAGATTTCCTGGCAACGTATCATGCCAACTATGGCTTCCATGCAGATGACACAGACAGTTCATCTGCTTCTGGCACAGCAACTGAAAGTAAGCAACCAGTAAGTTCTAAGACATCAGGAACACAACCATCAGCAAATGAGAAAGGACCACGACAAACAGAGCCAAAACAAAAAGCAGAAAAACGGAAGCTTGAGCCAGGTAAGTGACAAAGGGTTTCCCTCTGTGTAGGCTGCAACCTGTACAGTACTGAGTAGAAACTGGCAATTGTTCAGTGTTATCATGTACAGCAAAGATATAGGTCGTTCTGAAAATTTCCAGAATTATATTAAAATTGTATGGTACTCCATAGGTATCCTCCTAAGTCCATCTACAAGGTGGGGGGGAAAAAGCAAATTAAGGCATGTCCAGAACTTTTCCTGTGGGCAAGCAGAAATTCTTAGAAATCTGATGGCATGTGAACATTAGTGTATGCTCCCTTGTTTAATATATTGGCATAACTGAATTAAAATTCTGTTTTTAGGATGGTTTCATGTTGAAGAAGACAGAAACACAAACGTTTATGTGACTGGTAAGTAATAGCATTTATTTATCTACTTTGAACTAAAGATGGTGAGAGACTTGTGTATGTCTCAGTGACTTCTAATATTACCTATTCGGTCTGCCACTTGCAAGCTACTTAACGTTATGTTCCTGACTGCATAATGTCTTTGTGACCTTTAAATTGCAGATGTGGGAAAGTAATCTAAGGGACATACTCCATGCTTTTATCTTCTAAATGTGATATTCTGTGAGCTGTGTCAGCCAAGTCACTAATTTTTTTTTTTAAGTAAGCTACAGCCAAGAAAAACAATTTCTGCGAGCTCCTAAGGAATAGGATAACGAGAACAAGTTTATAAGAAGATAGTGCATTGACTATACACATCACTTAATCTTGAATTTTTATTTTATTTTATAAACATATAATTAAATTATTAGATAAGGAGGAAACAGTAAGTACAAAAAAAAAAGCTGGGAATAGAATGAGCAAGTAACAGGGAAGCTCAAATGAAACTGTGCATTTATTATGGTATTTCTCTACCCGTTTTGGATGTCGGGGTGCTATCTTTAGGTGCATACAGAAAGGTACATTTGGTAGTTCTGAGCAGTCACAGAAACACACACACTTGAATTCTCAAAAATCTTGATCCAGACCAAACTAGTCTGGAACAGTCATGTAATTTTCTCCTCCATTTTGTTTTTTTTTTTTTTCTTGTCCTCAATTCAAAGTTCAGGCTTTAAAAACTCCATGCATTACCAGTTGCTTTTCTGTCGAATTTGTGGCTGGAGAAAATAGTCGTCTGTTTATAGTTTGGGCGCTTTTTTTGTCTCCTATCCCTGGAGGTGCAGTGGAACTTAAAACTTGGGCAGGGTAGTTACATTCGCATAGGCCATTGTGTCCACTGCAATGTCGGTATCGTGTATAGCACTAAAGCTCTAGGTCTGCATATTAGGGAGCGCAAAGATGTTGCTGTTTGTTACACCTATTAAAAAGTAAAAGGATTTTAAAAATATTGGTATGAAGTAATGTTTAAAAGGTAATATCAAAAATATTGGTCCCAAGGGCAGTGGTTTCTTACAGTGTGTGTAAAATTTCATCCTTAAGTTTGATACCTTTCATTTAAAGAAACACTGGGGGGGGTTGTTATAATGAGGTTTAAAAAAAAAAAAAAATTGAACATACTCAAGCCTTCTGTTTTAATTTATTTTACAGGTTTACCTCCAGACATTACAAAAGATGAATTTATACAAGTCATGTCAAAATGTGGTATCATTATGAGAGATCCTCAGACAGAAGAACACAAAATCAAACTGTACAAAGATAAGGAGGGAAATCTTAAAGGAGATGGCCTCTGTTGCTATCTAAAGGTCAGTGATGCACTGAAATGCAGTTTTCCTTCCCGTTGAAGATACTTGTGGCCACTGTTTCAGAATCATATTCAGAAGATTCTTGAAATACCTAAAGTATAACTTAAAACTTAGGTGTCTGTTTTAAAGATTTATTCCAGAACCGCCCACTTATCTGCTTATGCACCTCATTCGTTTCCTCTTAGCCACCCCCACCCTCCCCCT
>NW_008825532.1:5173814-5190353 GCF_000699105.1 Pygoscelis adeliae
TCTCCATGTTCCTGTCTTGGGTGCCAGTGATTATGGGGTGAAATGGGGGACTCTTCACCTTTTACTTTGAAAATATGCCACTGGGTGGCCAAGAATACAGAAATAATGAGTCAGGAAGGAACATACTGTAGTCCTGTATTTACAGCTTTTAGTTGAGAACTGGTTAGGTTCAGGACTGTTCTTGCATTCTGTATTAACCTATAAAAGCTTAGGCTGCAGTACTACTTCCTTCATGTGTTTCACTTGTGAACCATTTGGAAAGTTAGTGCTTGCGAGTGCAATCTGCTTTGATTCTGCAGGAAGCACCAGGCAAGTACTAAATCAACGGCCTTGTAGTCTACGCTGGTTTTGAAATTTTAGTAGTTAGGGCTGTTTAGTGCACAAGTATAAAGACAGTCTGCCTGTCTTTATAAGGAAAAGTCCTTTCCTAAAGGACTTTTAGGAAAACTTTAAAAATTACTTAAGAGCCTCAACATCTGCTGATCTTGGAAGAGTGATACAAGCTTTATAGAAAATCAGCCCCCTGAATTTTTTTTTGTTTTGCTTTTAAGCTCATCAGCATGATTGACCATTGCAGATTAGTTTTTGTGACATATTTGAATGAAATGTATGCAGCTCCTTTTGGGAGCATTAATCTGCTGTAACAGTGGTGAAGAAATAGTTGGTTTTGATAAAGAAAGCATTGCCAACTGTGTGTCAAGAGACTTGGAAGAGCTATGGCATTACAGTTTTCAGTGACAGGGAACTGATTCTTAGCACAATATTCTTAATTAAATGTTATTTGGATAATTTGATGTGCCATGTGCTTTAAAGCTTGTGTTCTGTTTTATCTTCAAATAGAGAGAATCGGTTCAACTTGCATTGAGACTTCTGGATGAGGCAGAAATTAGAGGCTATAAATTGCATGTTGAAGTTGCAAAGTTTCAACTGAAGGGGGAGTATGATGCAAGCAAAAAGAAGAAGAAATGTAAAGACTACAGGAAGAAGTTGTCTCAGCAGCAGAAGTTTGTATTTTTTATTTCAGTAAAACATTGCTTGATTTCTAAGTGCTATTAGTAAAGCACTGCTTTCTTTCAAATGCAATGCTGAGAGTTATGCAAAAATTGAAGTCTTCTCTGACAGCAAAATAGCTTAAATAATACACATTTGGAGGGGAGGAACTCCTAAATTAAATGTTGATATAATGAACTTCTTTGTGATTGACACTAACATAATATATAGGGAACCAAGGTCCTTTCAGTTATAGAAGAAAATATTGGAACTCTGGGGAGATAAAAGACTTTTTTCTCTCAGTGTGTGAGTGTGCAAGTCCTGTCACCATATCTAGGCTTACTTTTTTAAGGTAATAACACTCTGCCTGTCCACATGTTGTTTGTACCATACTTTACTCGTTGCAAAGGGCAAGAGATGCTAGCTTCCATAGGAGCAAATACTAAAATATCTCTGTAGATTCCCCCAGACCTCTCTCTCTGGTATAAGATATGTGGTTTTTTTAATTGTACCTAGATTCATTGCTTTTGTACCTAGATTCATTGCTTTTGTCACTTAAAAATTGTTTTTCTGCCTTTTGGAACCAAGAAGATGCGGATTAAAGAAGAAAAAAGTTTAAGTATATAGGACTTTTAATATTTTAATGAAAGCAGCATTCCACTAAACACTTTAAATAGCAATGCGAAAGTATTTTGCCATAGTTAAAGGGAACAAAGTCTACTTGACATCTTATCAATTAAAAATAAAAGCAGCTTGAAATGTATCTGCCTCAGAGATACATTGCCAATTCTTGCTATAAGAAGTCTCCAGTGTGGAGGGAGAAGTATGAAAATAATGAACTTGCATTTGACAGCAATTTGTGTGAATAAACTGACTTCAGTCGGTGTTCCTTTTGAGTTGAAGAGCATAATTTACTTGCTACTACCTTCATTGGAAATCCAAATTTTCTTCAGCCGAAGTAGCAGATACAAGAAGGAACTTAAACAAGATTTTTTTTTCCCCCCAAATATAAGATTCTGAGATTTAGAAGTGTAAGTGAATGTGTCCTTTTTTTGTAATAGGATATAAAGTAGACATTTCTACCAGAAGTAACATTTTTTTTGTGAGAAGGTAAAGTCATAGAACAGATGCCCTGAGTTACACTGCTAGTTTGTGGCAGTGGCTCTATACACTGTGGAACAAAATACATCTTGCAGCGATGTCTGTGTAAGACTCAAGGTGTTCTTGCATGTTTGTTTAAATAAAAGCAGTTAAATTTTACCAAAGGGAATAGTGGATCTCCTTTTTTACAAAACAAGTTAGGAAAAAATGGTAAAATACTGACATTTTTATTATACTTGGCAGCAGCTGATTCCTGTGTCTGACCTGATATTAGGAAGGAACTAAAACTTGAAGATTATTTTTTCAGTGTTTAAGAAAATGCTTTGATTTTTAAAATAACTTATATTCCCTCTATGAGCATTTAAGTACCTTAAAACTTCAACTGCTTTGTAGAAGAAGTGGTAAAACTGGGTGATTATTGCATTTTTCTGAAGAGTAACTTAACTCTTTGTGTCAAAATGCATGTTTTAGTTGATGTATTGCAAGAAATGCCAAATTAATGATTTTTTTTCAACAAATACTTGTAGAAACTGAAGAGAGCCGCAACAATATCTTCTTACTGTTGCTTCATTTCATTAGACAGCTGGATTGGAGGCCTGAGAAGAAAGATGGCGCAACTCGAATGCGACATGAACGCATCATTATTATCAGGAATATGTTTCACCCAAAGGACTTTGAGGTAGGAAGATGCAGTTTGCTACTGTAAACTGTGCTCTTATAATTAACGTTGTCTGAACTTTCTGCCATAGGAATTTTAGCAAAATTCTAAGCAGATGAGAACAAAATTAAATTTACTGTTTGGGCAGGGTTTTTTCCTGTGCCAAGCATCTGCTTAAAATTCATTCATCTATTTCCAGAAAGCAAGACAAAGGTGTTTGTATATTATTTAAATAGGCCTTTTTCACTGTGTGTATCCTGACAATATTCCTTTTTGGGATGGAGAGAGGAGTAGACAGTAACCGTGTTAGAATGGAGAAGCCTTATTAATTAGTAGCATTTATTAAATTCAAATAAGGGCTGTCTGCCAACTCCCAAGTGGCTTTGAAAATGCAGCATAACAACACTTAATTTATGAACTTCTAATAGATTGGCAGATGCATTCCGTTGGTGATTGGGCAAAAATAAAGCTGAGAGAAGTAAGTGCTTCTGTTCAATTTAACCTGTGTGATTGCATTGCAGGAGGATCCCTTAGTGCTAAATGAGATCAGAGAAGATCTGCGGACAGAGTGTGAAAAGTTTGGTCAAGTAAAGAAGGTTCTCATATTTGATGTAGGTATTTTTTACAAGTTGTGTAGGCAGAATGGATGTAATGTGTAAATGTGCAAAACATTTAGGATTCTTTAAGTGTGAGTGGAGCATTTATTTGCTTTTTTGTGTTTATTTCATGGAAACTTGACCTAATCTTCCACTATTTTAAAATTAGCTGGTTTGGAAATTAATTTATAAGCACCTATGTACTTCAGCCTATGTGAAGGCAAGCTCTCACTCTTCCCAGTAACTTGAATACGTGTCACAAGTTTTGACAGTTTATAAATACATTTATTTGTAGCTAAACTAGCTGAAATGTTTATGTGTTCAAAAAGTCTGTTCTGTGTACCATTAGAATGAAATGTGTAAACTTGCAAATTGAGTTTTTCAAACGTGATTATGATCAGGATAGAGCTATATCCTGATGGATTTTGTAAGACAATCTAAAATATGTTGGAATAAATACACTATTCAGAAAACTATTAAATGAAAGTTGTCTCTCCTTACAGCGACACCCTGATGGCGTGGCTTCTGTGTCATTTAAAGAAGCAACAGAAGCTGATCTGTGCAAGCTAACTCTAAATGGAAGGTGGTTTGGTGGACGTCAGCTTAGTGCTGAAACATGGGATGGTGTAACGGATTATCAGGTAGCCTTTCATGGTCCTATTTCATCGAATATTTCTTCCAAACTGTAAATCTGTTTTAATTTGAGAAGTGCTTTGTGTTCTCATCCTCATACCCTTCCCCTGCCCACCCCTGCCCCATCTTGCTTCTCCTCAAAAACTGCTAGGATGTCTCCAAAAAATCAGCCTTAATTATTCAATTTAGTGAAAATTGGAAGGACCTGTTTGATGTTAAAAATTGTGTGTTGGAGATGTAAACTTGGAAGATTAGTCAGGGGGTGTACAGATCATTAGTTCACAGTCAACAGGGCCTATTGCAGTCTTGAGGTATTACTGCAATATAAATGTTCATATAATTTTATCTGTGTAAATACTCATTTTTACAAGTATGACTTTGAAATTATGTGTATAAACATATCTTTAATAGGTGGAGGAGACTGCGAGAGAAAGGGAAGAAAGGCTCAAGGTGTGGGGATCATTTTTAGAGGATCCTGATGCAAAGGAACAGCAAACTACATCTGATTCAGATTCCGCAACAAGTAGTGTCAAACTGCCTGAAGGCAGACAACCTGCAAAAGTTAATGACACATCTAAGGAGGATGTAAATGATGAAGCCCATGAGAGGGAGAATAATGGTGAGGGCATTAACGAAGATGGTGCTCCATCTACAGACAGCAGCCTTGCAGGCAGTGATGTTGAAGCAGATACATAACATCCTTAATGCTTTACGAAAGCATGGTTTTTAGGGTGATGTTTGAGTTTATCCCTTTCTTCAGGGTGACTGCAGACAATGTTCATATGAATATATGCCTATTAAAATGTCATCAACTGTGTGCTTTGAAGTTTTCATTAAAAGCAGTATTTAATGAGGTTCTAAAAGTTTGTATTAATTGGCTGTTCAGGTAAAGTAACTCAAGTTGCCAAGAATGCAGTAAAACTCATCAGGCTTCTTTTGTTCTAACTATGCTTGTCAGTGTTTCATTATGTAAGTGTGAAATATGTTCCAACCCTTAAGTTTATGTAACTATATGTAACTTAAGTAATGCAAAGCTATTACAAGATTGTGGATTTTACTGTTAATTTTCCTGTACCCCTTGGAACTTGGTATCTCATCCTTAAAAATGATTCCTGACCTGAGTACTTTGGATCATTTTATGGAACAGATGCTGTGATACTTACAGGGTGAATGCATTGGATATGTTGCTATGCATTAAGTAGCGAGTGATAAGAGTAGTACCAAGTCGCAAACTTAAAGGAAGTGAAAAACAAACAAGGTTGCCATAGCCAACGTAAGGTAAACTGCGTGAAGATAGATTATTAAATCACAGCATTCAGTAAATTATTTTTTTCTTCCCCTGCTTAGATCTTCTGTTGAGGCTGGAATTATGTCAAGGAGACTAGAAATGCATGAGCACACACATTCTAGGCCGTAACGAAATAAGGCTGATCTTTAAACTCTCATGGTCTGTATGCAGTAGGTATGCAAAATAGGCTTTTGAATGATGAGTTGGCTTTGTTTAGTTTTTGCTTTAATAGAGTAAAGGTTTTTGTTTGACTTTGTTAGATGATGAGTGTGAGTTCCCTTCAACATTTTAGTTTAGCCTTACGTACTCTTCAAAATGGGGAGGATCTCCTGTATTTCATAAAATTTAAAGGCTTTTGGCAACTTGAACTACAGTTTGTTGTGCAAAAGTTAGAATACTTGAAAATATGCTTTCAAATAATATTCTTTTTATGGAAAAAGCAAATGCTAGCCCTCTTAGAAATATTTCCAAAAGCAAGGATTTAGAAGACATTCTAACTTTAGATATCTTAGTAAGTGGCAGGCTTTCAAAAATAACTTTGGGGGAGCCGTTTTGGGCATAGTAATTCTTAATTTAGAATCCCATTATTTTGATACCTAAGGATAGAAGAATACAGATTTAGGCACTAAACATTTAAAATATTGGTGCTAAATTCATAGCACGCTGTTCAGATGGATGGCTACTAGTAAGGAGGATCTTTTGAATTTTTTTAATTCATATTGGATTGCAAGAAACCATAGATGCTAATTATTATATTTCCATCCTGAAGTATTCCGAATACTCTGAAAATTGGTATTTTCAAACTTCGTGCTCTGAGATTACCATCTATATTTTTTCCAGAAGTCTATATGGTACTAAGTTTGTTTTGTTTTTTTTAATATGTAATCAATATGTATGGGTAGCTACGCCAACCAGAGCATCTAAGTTAACACTTGCCACTGTGGTTATAAATCTTATCTTTTTGTGACAAAATAATCTGGTCTCGCAACAGAGATGATAGTTGAATTCAGGGTTTAAAAGTCTGGGGGCTCATTATAAGCTGGCATGACAAATTTCCAATTTTGAGTTGCATTATAAAGAAGAGCTGTAACTCTTGCCAGCTAAGACAGACCATTTTCTCATCTTTACAAGTGTGCGAATTGCATGTTTCAGCAAAACAGGTGTTTGAACAGTTCAGGGAGTCTGAAATACTGCCTGGTGTGTAGCTGCACGTAGTGGCATACTCAGGTTACATCTCTGGGTTGTGTTGGTTCTGCCTTCGTTATTTTTATTGGCAGTAAGCACCACGGACCTTTGAGGGCTGAAGGTTTTGGCATATGAAGAGTGTAATTTAGCGTGGTGGGTATTGCTTTCAGTGCTTCTGGTTTTTTTGCTTCCAGCTTCTAGACTCCAGGCTTTAGATCTGTTAAGATTATTGTGTTTTGTTAGCCTTTTTTTTTTTTTTGAGAGCCTAGTCATATAACACTCTACACAGTTAAATCACCTGTTTTACAGTGGAATTGCAACTGATACAGGGAAACTATTGACAAATGTATAAATATTGTACAGTTCTATGAAGCCTTATCATGGTATCAGATAAAAAATAAGGTTAGTGTTAGTGTTTGAAAAAAGACTTTGAAAAATAAAGAATCATTATATGTGCAGTAACCTTCCTCTCTCCAATTGATGTACAAATTTGATTGGCTTGCTTCAGAAGTCAAACGTGATGTTAGTCTTTTCACCTTTTCCTCTAGACTTCACACTGAAGTACAGCACGGGCAAAGACTGAGACCAAATGCTTTACTGGCTTTCCTATTAACTAGGACTCCTAAGAAAATAAAAGCTGTTTTTCCATGCAAATATGTTGTTCTGAAGTGCGGAATTACACTCAAACTGGTATTTTCCTTTTGTCTACCTCTGTTATTCCCCAGTGAAATGTAAAAATATATTTTTATAAACTATTCATTGAGCTATTGAGGCATTTAATAGTCTGTGGAGAGGTTAATGCAGCTGTGACTTTCTTTTCAGCAGATTTTCATTGAGACCAAATTCTTTTGATGTTTTCCTTAAGTGATGCCGATTTTTATAAATTAATCTGAACATAAATTTAAATTTTTCACAATAGTTAAAATTACTATTTTGACGCATGATTGTGAAAATCTTGTAGTACAGAGCAGTAATGTTTAATACCAAATTTTAATGAATCTGAAGCTGAACAAGCTGAGTTGCTTTCTAAACTTGCATTTTTTTCTGACTGAGCAGCATCATAAATGAATTGGTAAGAAGTTAAAACCCCAATGTAATTTTCACTATATTTGTTCTTTAATTAAAAGTGCTTTCTAATGACTTGTCTTGCTCATTAGAAATGGCAAAATCAAACTTTTTGCTCAGTTTCTAATTTTTCTTAGGTTCCATTCCAGCGTTCCAGTATACTGCGTGTTCCTTTACACCTAGGCTTTTGGTGAGAGGTTCGTTTTAAGAAAAACTGTCTCCTTCCCTCCATATATTATGAAAACAATAACTAGCAGCAGGTTGAAACAATTTGTGGATAATCATTGTTGCTTAGTTTTGACCTAGAGAAGTAGCTGTTTCTACTCATTTGCACAGCGTAACAAAATGGATGTGAAGCCACTTAAAAATATAAAGAGTATTAACTGATACTTCAGCATAATTCAGCATAGATAATCACTTTCTTAACCACGCAATACAAAATCAGTTGCTTAGCTTCAAGATATATTGGTAGTTTGCTTTACAATCAAATGCTGTTTAGTGGTTTGCTGGCAAGGTAATTGTACGGAGGTACAAGTATTCATCAGAGATGACATGGTTTGAGGAGCATGGCCAAGGTAGCCATCTGGAAACAAAAAGCCCCAAAAGAAAAGGCACATAAGTTGTAGCAGGTTCTCGAATGTTCATATGCAGCTGTAAAGAGAGAATTAGTTTCATTTTGCATCAAAATGTTTATCTGTTTCTCCTGCTGACTTTTTTTAATTACTTTTTTTAATTGAATTTCAGTCCCTCGTACAACTTACATTTTGTATAAGGATTGCAATTCACTTAAAATCATTAGTATGTTAAATGCAGTGCATTTTAGCTAAAACATGTCCTAGACATTATTCAGTTAAGGTTAATCTATTTACAATTACAAATACTTAGCTTAATTTGCTTAAGAAAACTTAAAGGTGTTGGATGCTTCATAGAAACCCAAACTTGCCTTTAAATTTTCCAGTAAAATCGATATCCATACCCTGAATTCTTGAACTGTATAACCTAATCAAATTCTTTAAAAAAACAAAACAAACAAACCACCTATAGATTTTAATTTGTTTTTAAATTCTTATTTTTATTTCTGAATTTGAGGAAATATACTGCAGTATGATAAATGAATTATGTAAGTTGTGTACTTGTGTTGATTTGACGTGTGTACTTTAGTGCTCATTATACAAGGCTTGAAGTCTTACTGTCAGGATACTCTGAAAGTTCTGTAAAATATTTATAGAATTATGAAATCTTTTGCAGCAAATTGTTTTTTGCTCATTCTGTATTATGAAAGTATATTGTTAGATTAAACTTTTCAGTAAGTTGACTTGGAATTTTTCTGACAGGTTATTTTCTTTCGATCAGTTAAATTGACCGTTTATCTTTTAGAAAAGCAACATTAAAAAAAAATAATCATATTTGAATAATTTCGAGACCTGTGACAGCATCTGAGAATCCCTTGATTTGTCTTCAATTTTGTTTCTTAAAGGGGTTGTGTTTTATACTACCTTTTTAATAAACAAACTCGTGAACAAAACAAGTCTTTTCTGATTAGTTTTGAGATAATGTATCTGTCTTACTTGTTTCCCCAGTAAAAGGTACCATAGCATTTGGTGCACAGTGACTTCAGTTTATAAAGCGTATGTGTTAACGTGCCAGAGCTTTCCAGCTGGAGTCCAGTATACATGTCGCTAGAACTGTAAGTGTTCACAGTGGGACGTGGTGTTTGTTCGCTCTTTATGGGTTTTGTCTCAGACTTCATTCTGGCTTGGTGTGTTAGTGGGCCTTGCATGGAGATAAAAGGAGCAGGAGGAATGGCTGCTGGCACCATAGCTACAGTTGAGACTGGGGTGTGTGTATGTGTGTGTTAAGGACAAGCAGAATTTCAATTTTTATTCTCAGAAATGATTTTTTTAAATTTTTTTTTTTGGTTGTTCAAAGCTTAACATTTTGAATGCTTAAAAAGCACTGGAAATCAGTCGTTTCAATTCCTATACTACAAAGGAACAGGGATGATAATCCCGTTTTTACCCAGTAGTTCTTTGGGGTGTTCACCTAGGAGCTTTAAACTGATGCCATCTAACAACCTTAGAGTGCTCTAACTGCCAACCTAAGAGGAAATTCTTGAGTGAGGTCTTGAAAAGCTTTAGCAGAAGAAATCTCTGCTGCATGAAACAGTTTAGCAAAGGGGAGCAAAGAAAGGGACTGAGATGTTGAGGGCACTTGCCCTGCTGATAGACTGGAATCCAGTCTGTCTCAAGAAAATGTGTTTATGCGAAGAGTGTGTCAATAGAAGACTAAGCACCGTCCTGGGAAATCTCACAGCCTGGTAGTTAAGTTGTTCTGGGAGATGGCAGAGGGTGGATTCATACGTATTTAGGCAGAGGGAATTGGATTGTGCTCTCCTACTTTCTGGGTGAGTAAACAAACTGTTAAGCTACTGCATAAAAGACATAACGTCACCAGTTTGGTGACTCTAGTTCCCCAGTGCATTTTTCCGGCTGACACTGGCAAATTTGACCCTGATTCAGCATTTCTGGAATGGCTGCAACTTGGTAATTTTGGTAAACTTACTACAAAACCCCTCAAGCTACCTGTTTCTTGCTACAGCCCTTACAGAACAAGAATGATATTTTTGTTTTCTGAAGATTTTCTATAGTCATTTAAACAGGTCCAGCAAAGGAGAGAGAGAAAACCCAGCATATCTGGGATGGAGACAGGTGATCTTTCCCTTCTTGCAGATGTTTGTAGTTACACACTTAATGCTGAATATGCTATAACCTGGCATAGGGAAGTCCTTTCTGACCCTGACCAAGTTTGGTTCTCTGCCACAACTTGTTTATCATCTTACTCAAAAGTCTTCTGAAGTCCAGACGCTGTCTTCTTTATTGTGTACACATTGTCATAAAAAAAAACCAACCCTACTTACAATCCTATTTTCCTCATTCCTGAAACCTCCTAACCCGGTTGACTTGTTGGAGTGCATTTCACGCATTCTTAGCAGATAGGCTGAAGGAAACGCCTAGTTCACTCGCAGCTAGAGGCTAGAAAGCATGTAGGGAGTTCATGAACGTTGCTTGTCTCCTCCTGCGGTCACTGCAGAGCGCACATAGCCTGCCGGGGGAAGGATCCCAAACTGCTGGACACAGCATGACCGTCCCATGTCTGGAAAATCTTACTGGCGTGACACCGCTCGTGGCAGTGAGTTAAGGTAGGAGAATAACAATGGTAATTTCAGTGTATGTTCACTGACTTCCTCAAATGTTCCCTTATTTGAAAGATACTTGATGAAAGAGAATGCCTGCTTGTTAAATTATTGCTTAATACTTGGGAAGTGGAAATGTTTTTGTTTTATTTATTTTTTAAAACTGGTTTGGGCTGCATGAACTAGAGAACAGAGAGTTCCCTGTCTGATGCTACAGTGATGGAAAATTAATAGTACTAGCAAGGGTGGGGAATGTGAAAAATACTGTAAAGCATTGTCACTTGTGGTGAGCAGTCAACAACCATGTCTCTTAAGCCTGTGTGATCTGTGTGTCCTTGTCCACCTGAAGGACGAGTAACCTGGACAATTACTTGCACTATTTTGCCATAATTAACCCATTCTGAGAGTGGTGTGAGGCGAGCTGAGGCTGTTTCATCCTGAGCTCCACTTTACTATATTTTGACAGCAGTTTGTGGCAGACACAAATTGGAAGGATTTCTGCCTTTTTTTGCAGACTTCCTGCTGGAAGACGGAAGAATGGGAAGTTCAGGTAATAAAGACCACAGCGCACCAAATCTAGGTCCTGACTCTTGGGACGTTAGATTCCTCATGTGCATATGATCACTGGGAGGACTGAGATACAACCTAGGTTATAGCCAGCCTTCTTCAGACAACTTGTTGGAAAGCACAAGAGGTTTTTAAGGGAAATGAGAAAAAAAACAGATAAATGACCTTTTTTTAAAAAAAGTATTGTTTTTCTAGCATTGTAATTACTGTGGTCACAATTCACACGAGCGTAACAACTGCTACACACCAATAAACGGTGCTAAAAGAGCTTACAATTAATGTCACGAGCAAGTTAAGCATGTTAATAAAGTGGTACAAAGACACAATGGCACTGAGTGGGGAACAGGAAAAATAGACCTCTGGGCCAGAGCTAATGCTTTTTAAATTGTATGTTGATGCGTAGTGGTGGAGCAGTGTAGGAAGAGCCGGTTTGCTGCTTGCTGTCGAGAAGGCCTGATGTAGTCCTTTCTCAGGCCCCATGGTTGCTGACGATTTTGCCAAGCTCTTACCGCTTGGGTTGGAATTTTCCATAGCAAGTGTTGGCCTCCAGCTGAGCAGCCAGAAAGTTTCTTAACCTAAACAGTGGGTTGCTTTCTGAAGCAAGACTGGGAAAAAATAGTCTCTTCCTGTGCTTGAAGTTCTTCCAGTTATTTGTCAGGGTTGTGCTAGTTCCTGCTCCCCTCATGTGCCTTGGGAAGGTGACTGTGAATCGGGAGGAAGGTTTTTTCAGTTTAAGTTTCTGTGTTTGGGAAAGTTTGGTCAGTTTTGAAGTTCTGAAAGACGGTCTTCCGAATCAGATGCCTGTTACAGAGTATCCCCTTGCATTTCCTAACTGGTGACCTACCTGTATGTGTCCCATCCCCACCACTGTGTTCAGGTTTGGAGCTGGAGAAAGGATGCAGGAAGGGGCAAAGCAATAGAAATCCTAAAATGAGGTCTGAGAAACTCTTGAGTTTGGACACAATTTGGTAGTTGATGACAGAGGATTAGGGCTAGCTGAGCAAGGGATCATGAAGGGGGAGAACTGAACAGAGAATGCGGGGGAGGTAGAGGTAACAAGCAAAAGTAGATAGAGAAGCAAATGATAAACATGGACAAGAAGTTTGTAGATGAAGGCTTAAACATAAAAAGGGGAATGGATTATGGCTGGATAACCTTAATCCTTGTATTTCTTAATGTCTGAATACTTGGTTTTGCAGCCTGAACAGTCTTTTCATGTGTAAGAAACACTGAGAGACCATTTGGAGGCAGCCTTTGCAGATACTTCAGAATACCCGTCGAGACATAGATGAGTGCAATGTTTATGAGGAAGCTTCTGAGGACTGGGGGGGTTATGATTAGAAAAGAAATCAGATAAATGTATCAGAATAGGTTAAGCAACACTGCGTATTGCAGGGTTAGTTGGATGGAAACACAAATCTAATGATTCATTAGGTTTTGCATGATACAACTGGCTATTGGCTGAAGGTTTCCCTGGTCTCTGAAAAATAACAGCCTTCTTTTTGCTACCAAGGTAAACCAATTATGCTATGCGGTGTGATGAGCTGACAATGAAACTGGAAAATTGAATAGAAACAGCAGGCAATTCTCTCTGCATTCATAGCATGAGCATTGCTAAATATGATTTTGATTACAGCAGAACGCATGAGCTCTGGTTGTAGAACTAGCTCCCCTGCGGCCAGAAACTGCACAAATGCATAAAAACGATGCTTCTCCAGGGCAAGCAGTGACGTTCATTGTCCTACTCTTACCATATCTGGCAGCAGAGATTCTTAAGTAGAACAAAAAGGAGTCTTACAGTCTTCTGTTGACTTCCTGCAAACTATTTTAGAGTAATTCCTGCCTTAAATCTGTAACTTCTGGTTGAGCTACAGTGTGTGTTTTAGCAGTCTTGCTACCAAAGTTTTAAGCAACTGGCAGACCCCCCAAGTTCCTAGGTAAGTTGTTTCAAACAAAAAAGTTCTTTTGTTTGCTTTTTTTACTTGAATTTGCCATAATTTGAATTTCCAATAATTTAATCTGAATGTCTTTTTCTAACAGGTGAAGCAACTAGTTACTCTTGGAAGTCTTTTCCTTGTGTGGGTGCGTGCTGACAGTGATCAAGGTACTTCGAACTTTACCTTATCTAAAGTTGTTATTATTTTAAGCTCCAATTAGTATTTTTTCTTCTTTTTTTTTTTCATTTTGTCAATATGTTTTTTGAACAATGCAAAAACCAGAATTGGACAAAGCATTTTGATAAGTTCACCCTGAGCTTCATCCAGGGCTAATGCCACCTCTCTGTTGTCTGAATTATTTGTCTAAGTGCCTCAGTTCTTTCAGCACACTTCCATCCTCAGGGTGCGTTTGCACAGTGCAAGGTCTTAAGCCCAGGGTTATAAAGACGGATGAAGGCAGGGGTGAGAAATGAAAGCGGGTGGATAGATATGCCCATTTCATTCTTCGATAGAGCCGATGCTATGGCATTGACAGGTAACTCATACAAAGTTGGTATCTGTCAGGCCTTCTGCGTCTCTGAGCCATTCACTGCTTTCAAGATGCAGCATCCCTTACTAAGGTTGCATATTGTACAGTTATATCAAACTTAGAGCTCACCAGCAAAAGATACTGCATTGAACGAGTTAAAGACTAATTGGATTCAATTTGTCTGATTGGGAAAAATGCACTCCCATCACAATTCTGAAAAATGTAGTACATATTTATTGAAAGGTTCCTCCTTTTGTTTTATACTTAAAGTATTTCATATTAGAAGTATATAATAAGGAAATCGGTAAAGAAAAGGTGTGTGGAAGAAGCAGAAACTCAGATAAAGAATCTAATCCTACTAGTAACAGTTCTTCTGGCCCTACCATTTTCAGGAGGAAGGTGGGCTCACCACTGACTGTGCACTTTAAGTTGAATAGTATTTCTTTGACTGGTTTTCTTTTTTTTGTCAGGGGCTGTTGGTTATTGAAAATGGAAGAAACAAGGAAGCTCTCTCCAAAGCCATGTAAAAGCAAAGAACCTGTGAAAACGGAATGGGGGTCTCAGAGTGTTGTATTTACGTATTTCCAAGGGGATATTAACAGCGTGGTAGATGAACATTTTTCTAGAGCTCTAAGCAATGCCAAGAACCCACAAGACCTGAGCACAAAGCACAAGGGCGAGACTGTTGTCCTGAAGAACGGTGAGCTGCTTTCCATGCGTGAGCGTGGTATTAGGTGGGGGTGACTAGCTTTCACTAAGGAATTTAAGATGCAGCATGCTTAAATTTGGAACTGTGCACAAACAGAAAGCGAGAAAATCGTGCTTGCAAAAGCCCTGGATTATGTAGCTGGGACTTCCTGGGTAAATCCCTGTGCTTGCTGGGGCGCTTCCCAAGCTCTCCATGGGCCTGTTGGCAGGACTGGGTTCTCGTTCTCCAGCCAAGAGTCTCCATCACTGTCAGATGCATTTAGTGCATTATGACTTAATTTGTCGTCTGCAGAAATATATTAGTCTAAGCTTGCAATTGTTAAAAACCTGCCTATGCTAGCGGCCTGAAGAAAACACACGTAGTATTTATTTGAAAGTATTGGTGGTGGTGGCTTAGTCTGCTTTTAGTATGAATATGTAGTTGATTTTGAAGATAAGCAGCACTAAATTGAATATATATTTCTGTAAGAATGAATATGCAATCTGGTAGTGTTCCCTTAGTCCATTGGAATTTGCCTTGGAAAAAAGTAAGAATTGATGAGACTTCAGATGCTTTCTTTCTCTTTTTAAGTAGATAGCATGTCTCCCCATCAGTGGAATTTCTCTTCACATTGCTCCAAACCATACCCATCATCTTCTGCAACAAGCATGTCAAATACGGGTCTGAATTTTTCTGCTGCTGGTAAGGCAGGCCAATACCAGCCCTCAGCTCTGCGGAGTCATCCAACTCAACCTGCAGATTTATGGCCCTTCCCTTCGATTGGGACTCCCAGTCTTACCAGTTCGGTCTATCATCATGCCTTGCCTGACCTGCACGTGGTAGATGAACCGATCTCTGACAGGAAATACGGTTCTCTTCTTGGTCTTCTGCAACAGGAAAGGTGCCTAACATCCATGCAAGAATGTACCATGAAGCAACACTCAAGTTCTGCTTGTATGACTGGACCCGCTGGGTTACAAAATATAAGTCAAAGTTCAGGTCCTGGGGGAGGTAAGGAAATACTATCACTTTATTCTTTGATGGCATCTTATGTAAAGAGACAAAATAATACAGTCTGTTCCTAAGGTTCTCAAATTGGAGCCATCTTCAGCCCAGCTCATAGAAATTTTTTTCAATAGATAACCCATGATGTGTACTGTTGTACTTGGGATTGATTAGCTATGTAGTATGGCTTAACCAAAAAAAATATGCATTGCCCACTTGCACAATATTTTACCTTCTGGCTTACATTAGGGAGATATTTTAAGTGAATATAAACATTATTCACAGTGCTATCAGGATCTCTACCTTATAGGTAGCAGGTACGGGTGTGTACCAGATGCTTCTGTATTATGACCAGAAACGGGTGGCCAGGTAAGAGCCCTGAGCAACCTATCTTACTGCGTAGGGTGTTAATGATATTCTGAATACAGGATGTGAAACTGCAGCCCTTACCAGAAAGGCCAGGGATTTCTCTCCCTCCCCAGTCTCTGTCTGTAGCTGGAAGGACTAGTGTAAAGGGGCTGGCGGGCTGACCTTGCCTTGTCTCCCAGCTAATTGCTGCCTGCCACGAAGCACTGCTGCCCTGCGGGTCAAAGGCTGCGATTGCTCTCTGCAGTAGATTTCCCAGAGCTAATGCAATTCGTGCAGGAGCGATGATTGTTGCTTATTTATTATTAACAATTAGTAGGAATCCCGATCCTATGTACTGCCAGCACACAGAAGAAAGATGGCTGGTGACTGAAGTCCATTTCCCGGGAGCTTATGTCCCCACAGCATCTAGGACTGCTGGGTAAAACTGCTCCCTTGTGAGTAATTTCAGCCTTTGAGAAGCTCTCTGGGATCAGAGAGCCCTGGTGCCCTGTTAGGGTACGCCTGCATTGCTGTTCCTGGGCGTTACCCAGATAGTCAGCTTGGCACTGGTCTCCAAGAAAAAGGGTTGTGAAATTGTTTAGAGAGTCTGCTGGAACTAACGCCAGTGCCTCCTACCTGGTGCTTCTAGATAAAAAGGACCAGGCATGTGAAGAAGCGATCCCGAGTCTTAGGTTTTGAAAAATAGACAGCTGTGAAATAGCTAATGGTTACCCCGTTTCTGATCTGCAACAGCAG
>NW_008825532.1:5190483-5199327 GCF_000699105.1 Pygoscelis adeliae
TCTGTGCATGGACAAGGGAGAGTGTGTATGTCTTCAGCTGGAATACAAACTTTCTGTTTGTGGTACATAGATAGATTTAGCTGAGGCTATGTATGTGTTGCGCAGGCATGCACCCTAGACCTTTTGCAGCTAGTAAATGACAATCTAATTACTTTAAAGACACGGTCTGGACTTCTAGGATTTAGTTTAAGAACAAGGTTAGGTGCTCTCTTCCCCCAAGGGGGCAATGTAGGCCTATCGAGGCTTGGGAGCCCAAGGAACCGAGTCCTCTAAAAAAGGCGATGTTTCATGAAATTAGTCTTGGGATCAAAAAAGGGAAGCAGTGCTAGCAACGCTGGACTTTTTTTTCAAAACTTCAGGAAGAAAATGAGTGGGGAAAAATTGAAAAGGAAATTAAACAGCTTGGTGTTCCCCAACTATCGCCAGTTAAAGCCTTTTCTTTCAGGATGTTTACAGGGCCTTTCTGAATATTCGGGGAGCCTCAAAACGCCACATGTATAACACCATACACATGCTTATCAAGCAACCCAAAAAACAGATAAGAAATGGCTGGCCCATGTTCATAGGGAGTCTTTGGCAAGTCCCTAGGATGTGTGCATCTAGTCTGGCTGTGGGAGTCCCTGTTTCTTGGCTCTATCTGTTAAATATACTTCTCATTGCGCTGTGTCATGTTTAAGAACAGCTGATATTTATATTTATGGAAGTGTATATTGCTGTGCCAGACAGCACAGAGCTCCCCAGCACCTGTGCTATAGGCTGGGCTGCAAAAGCACAAGGTTTCTTTGGGAACTACTGTCTACTTTTAGCTCTATGTTGAATCTCTGCTCATCTCCAGTATTTTATTTTTTTTAAGAGAGGAAAGCAAGCTCTTACGAAGGCTCAGAAAACCCTGGTGTAAGCCATGCTGCTGCAGGTGAGTAATGAAACCAGCAGGTTTGGAACAAATCAGCGCTCACCTATGAAGGATAGCTGCCTTGCATATGCATGCAGAATTAAAGATGCTTCCTTGCTTGCTTCTGGACTGTATTTTAAAATCTTGTTTTTCCCCTAGATAGACACATCACCTCCCGTAACTACCTTAACAGAGAAGAGGGAAAACATTCTATTAAAATGAGATATGTGATTTTCTAACTCCATCTACCTTAGTTTTTGTGGTTATACCATCAGCGTGCCACTTCGCAACACCTATTGTGCACTGGCTGTCCAAGTTCCAGATCCCAGAAAGATAGGACACCCCTTGCGTTGTATCTCAAGCACCTGGCTTCAGGCTGAGGTCCCTGTTGGACCTGTGTGCTAGCATTACTGCAGGTTTCACCAACAAACCCACCACACTGCTAGGAAAGTTGTTCTGAGAAATTTTTCCCAAAGCATGCAGGCTTCCATACTTGTATTAGTCTCTTAAGACTCTGTCATACCCCGATGTTGGTTCTTTGATGTGCAATATTTTGGGGATACTTTGGATGGGTCATTCTGGTTATTCTAGTAAAGGCCCTCTTGCATCAGAGAAGACCCAAAGGTGCAATTTTGTTTGCACAACATCCTAAGAGATTGCATGGACTATGCTGTTTGACTGTCCTGATACTGCTGTGTCTTTCAGGTATTCAGATTCATGACAGAAGACGAGATTTGTACTTTTAGCAACTGGTTGTTTCTACTTTATTCTGAAAGAGGAAGTTCTTGCTGTGAACTTTTATTATTTGCAACTGTGAATCAAGAAGAAATGAACTGCAGCTATTCTGTGCTTTTTCTCTCAGTTGGAAGAATACGTGTGCTATTTACTATGTGGGGAATGAAAAATCATCTTTTTCTATTCAGTAAATAACCTCTAATAGCTGTGGTATTAAACCTGACAGTATGTTTGTTGTGAAGAAATATTGTCTACTTAAGGCTTTTCATGTAGCCCTCTCCAAAAGGACTCTTAGCACTTTTTAATCTTTCTGTGCTTATTCATTTACCATCTCTTGATAAGAAGCACAATTCTTACCAATGCAGTTGATAACTGCAGGGATGCAGTTAGCATAAATTCAGTGCTGCACCTTCGTATCTTGATTTGATATCTCCATATTGTTTAAAACAGTCCTAGACCGTGGGCAAGAGACTTCAAGGGAACCACAGGTCAGCAAAGCACATTATCGTATTTATGTTTTGGAAGTACAGTAATTTGTGACCATACTTGCAATTCACAGGGGCATTCTTCAGAAACTATATAATATGCATATGCCTGAAGGCTCTGTTTTGCCCTCTCATAACGCATGATCATTTTCTAGAAAACAGTTAATTAACATTAGATCTGGGAGGAAATCTGGGTCCTCACTGGGTGCAATTAAAATACCGCTGAGCAAAAAGCTGGAGGTGGGAATGGTCTATTTTCCCAGGCTCTCTGCGGGTGTAAAAGGTTCTTTTTCTAAATAAACCCTGTGTCGTTGAATTTTAAATTATTGAGCTTCAAGGGCTCTATCACCAGAACAAGCAAAAATCCCTCCGTTTGCGGTAACTGCGTTCCACTGACCTCAGAAGGGCTGAACAGGGGGTGGTCTCGATGCTCCTCCGCGCAGCAGAAGTGGCAGCCATGAACTGTGCATTTATCCTGCGCGTTCAGTTCCCCACCTTGCTTTACCACTCGCCCTTGGCAAACATGTTTGCTGAAGCTACTGTGAGTAAAACCTCATGTGACTGATGTTTAGGTTTGTGTATGTAATCCCTGCAGTAAGAGAGACTGCTTAGCCTTTATTGTAAATCCTAGGGATAAAAAAGATTTGGGTTTATTTTTTCCTTCTTCGTTAGCTATATGTTAATTTAATATAAAGGAGGACAAATGAACTTTATCTGACAGCTCTACGCAGTTGCTTAAGGAAAGTTGACGTTTGAGATCCTAGAGCTTGTGATTTATAGGACAAATCCTTAGCTGGTTTGTTTGTGGCTCTGTTTACACCAGATATCTGCCCTGCCACTGGTCTAGTTCAGTTATAACACCTTGTGTAATTTTTTTAAATAATTTGAGTTCATCAACTTCAGATGTTTATGATACTGATTTTAAAAGAAAAATTCTAAAAATCCCAGTTTGTATCATACAAACTTACTTTAGCATATACATGAGCTAGACCAACCTGAGATCACATACAAGAAGAACCATTTTAACTAAATTAATAAAAGGTAGACCAACATCCTGTCTTCCTATAGATAAGCACTGAAAAATCACTTGTTTTTAATATTTCTACAAAATTGCCTTTCTTCTCTTTTTAAGTTTAGGGATACCTCTCCAATTAGTTGTTGTGGTTTAACCTCAGTCGGCAACTGAGCGCCACACAGCCGCTCGCTCAGTCGTCGTCCCCCGCGCCCCGGTGGGATGGGGGAGAGAATTGGAAGAGTAGAAGTGAGAAAACTCACAGGTTGAGATAAAAGCAGTTTAATAATTGAAATAAAATAATAATAATGTAATAATAATATACAAAGCAAGTGATGCACAGTGCAATTGTTCACCACCCACCGACCGATGCCCAGCCAGTCCCCGAGCAGCGGCCCCCCCGGCCAGCTTTCCCCCAGTTTCTGTACTGAGCACGACGTCCCATGGTATGGAATGTCCCTCTGGCCAGTTTGGGGCAGCTGTCCTGGCTGTGCCCCCTCCCGGCTTCTTGTGCACCTCCAGCCTGCTCAGTCGGTAGAGCATGGGAAGCTGAAAGGTCCTTGACTAGTGTAAGCACTGCTTAGCAACAACTCAAACATCTGTGTGTTATCAACATTATTCTCATCCCAAATCCAAAACACAGCACTGTACCAGCTACTGGGAAGGAAATTAACTCTATCCCTGCCGAAACCAGGACATGAGTTTTCTTTTGTCATCCACAAACCACTTAATTCTCTGATTTTTAAGGCTATGTGGTAATATAATCTGACTTTGTCTATGGGCCGAAGCAAAGATTTCCAAGCTGTACTCCATACATCTGTCTTGCTAGTGCGTGTTGTAATTCCAGTGAAGTTACTGCTTCAAAATACTGAAAAATTATTTTTGTCTCCCTCTGCCATACCCCCTAAAAGAAAATGCTTAAATAATTCAGCTCTAAGGTCTGAAAAGACATATAACAGTATATCTAAATGCTCTTAAAATGTAGTGCTTCTTGGAACAGTTTGGTCCTGTGCATGTCACAGCTGGGAATATTCAAGGTGATTTATAAAGCCCCTGTTTCTGGTGAATCAACCAAGTGGGGCTGGACAGTATTCGGGGGGGGAAAAACCCTTGTTTTTAAATGCATGTCACTTGTTGCAAGGACACAAGGCATCACTGATTCTGCCTTGGCATGGGAACACTTTGAGCCATTGCTGCAAGGTTTGGCAACGCCGCGTCCTCGCCATCTGGCTGCGCGGCAGACCTGGGAAAAGGGAGCAAGTGCCCGGGCAGCCCCAGGGCCCGTGTCTTGTCCCGGATCCCCCTCATCAGCGCTGTGAGCCGTGGTGCCGGGCTCTGCACCGGGCGCGCGGGTGCTTGCTCTCCTCCCCAGCTGTTAGAAGAACGATGACCTTAGGGTAGAGGGCTGGGGGACAGAGGCTCTGCTGCTCTGGTGTTTTGTCTTACATCACCACAGCAACATGCACCAGAGCGTGCCTGGGTTTGTAGGCATCTTACTTTTCTTCTGCAATAAACGTAGTTAACCCATCAGTGCAATTTGCCTGTAATGATTTAGTATGAATAGCGGTTTGAACATTTCACAGCAGTTCCCTACATTAGGTAGGCTTTTATATATACGTGTATATTTCATATATATATAAAAAAATATATAGAGAGACACATATATATTCCTCTACAATATTGTTTGTCCAGAGTGGAGTGTTTCTTGCTTTTCCGCTCAGGCTTGTGCTGCGTTCCCGATGCTGCCACACTGCCGTCATGCTCCGATGATGGCGTCTTCATTCCCATTCAGTACGTGCGCTCTTTTGCTCGGAAGGACTTGGCTGACGGCACGCTGCATTCAGCAGCTGCCATCTGGTACTTCCCACGGTTATTTTCAGTTCCTCCTCTGAATGCAGCAGTCACGGTGGTGACAGGAGGAGAAGGGATGCGGGATGTACCCATTTCAACAGCTTCTGACTCCCTGAACGCTAGCGCACCTCTGCAGAGACCGCTCCAAAGGACAGAAGGACAAATGTGGGCAGGGTGTTACGTTTTCTGGTAATTTACTGACCCTGTGGGAAATATATTTGCTTTCATTTGGGTACCATTTCTAAAGCTCTAATCGAGGAATAATTTCTTTGCGCAGATGGTTTTTCTCCGATCTTTTTCTGATGAGCAGATGAGATGCAAACTATGTGCTCTGTGAGCCCTGTTCAGAGATAAATGCAGAGAAAAATACTCAAGTGTTTGACATGCCTACCCTGTGAGGAGTCTGGGGCCTTTTTTAATAAGCCGCAGGAACTGTTGTACTCTTTTTTTCACTGTGCATGTCCCAGGACACAGACATTTTCTTCCGGGTGTCTCGTGTTTGCAGGTGCCTTGCTCTGCCTTCTTGTGCGGGATGGCCCTGGTCCAGCTCCTCCTCTGATGGTCAGATAAACCTTGTGGGTGGCTGGGAGCAGTGTAGCTGGCTCAGCTGCTCCACCCCATTTTAGTCACTCATTAGCAGTGTTAAAAATAGTTCTGGACTGCAATGACAAACAAGAGAGACTCTTTTGCTATTAAAGAAAAACCTAAAGGTTAAAAAAAAAAGGACAGGAATGCTACTGGGTAACTCGGCCACAGTTTATATGGCCTCTTCTGGACATTCATTGCCTCTCTTCCCCATCAGCCTAGCTTTTTACTTGAAGTCAGCCTAGTTCCAAAATGTCCCAGAAATGTGACAGAGATGTGACAGCATGTTTGCGTTTGTTATTCCTAATTTTGGATGAGCAGCTGAAAGAAACACAAATTCTCCTGTGTGCACTTGGGCTGGAGGTGGCAGCGCTTTGCTGAGGAGCTGGGCTGTCTCCGGGGTCACCGCGAGAGGGCTGGCAGTCCCAGCCCAGGGGACCACCATCTCGCAGTGATGCTAACAGTGACGTCACCCGGGAAAATGGTCGTAGCTGGTGGCCCTCACCCTGGAGCTGATATCCCTCATCCCTTTCAGAGAAGGAAACCCAAGCTGCTGTTGCTTTCATTTTTGTTCAGGTGTCAATTAATTTGCCCCATCACAGGTGAGAAAGGGACACCTCATGTACCCACGTAGCCTTTGGTAAACACTTGCTCATCACTGGCGTTCTTGACCATCTTGTGGTTTTTAAGCGTCTTTTCTGGCAGGCTCTGCCAAGCAGGAAAGTCCTGCTCCTGGTGAGGGGCTCAGAGTCATACGGCAAGGCTGAGATCTGGCCAGAGCATGTCAGCACTGGTGAATTTGTAGTTGTCTGAACTAAAGGTGTGATCTGTGCCCTGCGCAATGCTGCGAAGGTCAGGAAGTAGGAGTGATGTTTGCAAGTGTCCAAAATCCTTTTTCTTTTTTTCTTTTTCCTTTTTTTTTTTAAAAGAAGAATAGTCTCAAAAGTGGTTCATGGGGGAAAGTTCTCAAAGCATTGAAGAAAGCAACCAGTGTGGGGGAAGAGAACAGTGAATTCATGGCATCCTTCCCCCCAGCATGGAGAGCAGAAGCACAGGTAGGAAAGAGCTTGCAGTCTGACCAGAGAGGCTTTCACCTTCACTTGTGAATGTGACAGCTCCTCGTTCCTGGGTGGGTGAGCTCCCAAATCCCCCCAGGAAAATGGCAGCCAAACCGAGCCAAGACCTTTCTATCCCTTTCTGAAGGACTGGCTCTGCTTGCTTCATTTCCAGGCAGCCCGGAGAGCCTCACAGGCTGCCAGCCCTGTGTGAGCAGCCTGGCAGGCTGGTGCTGCCGCCTGCAGCTGCCCCAGCCAGAGTTGCGATGAGGAGGAGTACCAGAGCCAAACCTGCCCGCCCCATCGGTGCCACCGCTCAGAGAGCACAGCGCTCTGCCAGCCTTTTCCAAAGCTGGTGTCAGTAAAAATGCCCCCTTTTTTTGTGTGTATGTGTTTGGGGGTTTTTTTCCCCTCGGGCGCAGATTTATGACTAAGTGACCATGTGGCCTTGGTACAGATGAAGGCAAACCTGAAATAACCGGAGGAGGCAATTTCCTGGGAAGGGTAAAAGCGTTGTTGCACTGCAATCTATGAACCAGCCCTGTTTTCCTCTACTGTCCGGTTTAAAAACACTGCATGTTTTAGGCTCAGGGCTCTAACCGACTCAGCTGCTGATCCACTGAGACCTTGGTACTCCCCTCTGAGTTATCATTACACTTGGAGGATTTCAGCAGAAAACTGGTGCAAATCGGTGGTTTTGGTGCCTCGGTTGCTGGGAGGAGGATGCTCTCCTCGTTTCAGTATCACACACCGTGTCAGAGGGCTGCGTGTTACCGCACTGGCAATGTTGCTGCGCAAGCAACTCGGCTGTGGTTGCATCATCCAGATCACAATTTCTTTGCTGAGGGGGTGCAAATGTGGCTGAGGGGTGGGAAGTCAGCGGCTGGGCTGCAGCACAGGGTTGTGGACCAGCTCGGAGGATGCTTTCGGGTGGTGGGAGCTGTAACAGAGCTGGCTGACCCAAACTGGCTGTGAGCCAACTCAAATGTGACGTTCCCCAAAACACGATCCAGCAAGTGTCCAGGAGTCCAGGAAGGCTGGACATTCTTCAAGAAGGAAAACTTAAAGGCAGGAAAGCTTAAACTGAGCAGGCCGTCCCCATGTGCTGAAAGACAAGCCGGGGAGGAAGACCGGCCTGGCTGAACAGAGAGCTTTGGCTAGAGCTCAGGAAAAAAAGGAGAGTTTGACCTTTGGAAGAAGGGGCAGGCAACTCAGGAGGACTACAGGGATACTGTGAGGTTATGCAGGGAGAAAATTAGAAGGGTCAAAGCCCAACTAGAACTTAATATGGCTACTGCCGTAAAAGACAATAAAAAATGTTTCTATAAATACATTAGCAACAAAAGGAGGGCTAAGGAGAACCTCCATCCTTTATTGGATGTGGGGGGAAACACAGTGACAAAGGATGAGGAAAAGGCAGAGGTACTTAATGCCTCCTTTGCCTCAGTCTTTAATAGTAAGACCAGTTGTTCTCCTGGTACCCAGCCCCCTGAGCTGGAAGACAGGGACGAGGAGCAGAATGAAGCCCCCATAATCCAAGGGGAAATGGTTAGCAACCTGCTACACTACTTAGACACACACAAGTCTATGGGCCAGATGGGATCCACCCAAGGGGACTGAAGGAGCTGGCAGAAGTGCTCACCAAGCCACTTTCAATCCTTTATCAGCAGTCCTGGCTAACCGGGGAGGTCCCGGTTGACTGGAGATTAACAAATGTGACGCCAATCTACAGGAAGGGCCAGAAGGAGGATCCGGGGAACTACAGGCCTGTCAGCCTGACCTCGGTGCCGGGGAAGGTTATGGAGCAGATCACCTTGAGGGCCATCATGTGGCATGTATAAGACAACCAGGTGATCAGGCCCAGTCAGCATGGGTTTATGAAGGGCAGGTCCTGCTTGACTAACCTGATCTCCTTCTATGACAAGGTGACCTGCTTAGTGGATGAGGGAAAAGCTGTGGATGTGGTCTACCTGGACTTTAGTAAAGCCTTTGACACCGTTTCCCACAGCATTCTTCTGGAGAAACTGGCTGCTCATGGCTTGGACGGGCGTACTCTTCCCTGGGTTAAGAAAACTGGCTGGACGGCCGGGCCCAGAGAGTTGTGGTGAATGGAGTTCAATCCAGTTGGCGGCCGGTCACAATTGGTGTTCCCCAGGGCTCAGTATTGGGGCCAGTTCTGTTTAATATCTTTATCAATGATCTGGACGAGGGCATCGAGTGCACCCTCAG